>NC_134784.1:62650673-62653173 GCF_046742065.1 Oratosquilla oratoria
ACTCCTTCCACCTTTTTCATAACTGGCCAAAAGTATTCAAGTTGTGCTTGTCTATAAGTTTTATCCTTTTCTGGATGTGAACTACAATCACTATTATGAAGTAACTTCAATACTTCTTTTACAAAAGTTTGTGGTATCACCAACTGATTCACTGGGCCTCTAGAAATATCTTTCCCACTTACTACTGTTTTTCTATACAAAAGTCCATTAGTCAAATGAAATTCCTCTATCTTATACCCTTTTGGTAGTTTTGGAGGATTTCCTCTTGGGTTCTTCAAATACTGGGGTAATGAGTCGCATGTCTTATCATCCCTGTGTTCCTTTATTAACATTTCGTCATCTAAGGTTACCAGCTCATCTATACTACAAACAAAATTGATCAATCCTGTCGTTGGTTGGCTAATGTTTCTAGAAAGTGCATCTGCTGCAACATTCTTTCTACCCGGAATATATTCAAACCTAACCTCATTAAATTGAAGTATACCAAACCATCTTGCTAGTCTGCCCCTAAGATTCTTATGCTTGAATAAGTCCTGAATAGCTGTATGATCAATCCACACTCTGATTGGATATCTCAGTATCATATATCTAATATTTTCTAATGAATGTATCACTGCTAAAGTTTCTCTTTCAGTTATAGAGTAGTTTTTCTCCTCGCTATTACAAGTCTAGATGTGTAAGCTATTGGTTTCAAAGTTCCATTTCTATCTTGCATCAGTATGCCTCCTAACCCTATATCAGATGCATAAGTAAAAAGAATGAACTCTTTATCATACATACATATACCAAGGCTTTTTCCCCCTTCCAAGGGAGGTAGCCAAAAAGGGAAAGGCATAAAAACACTCCCACCCATTTCATCCCTAAATACACTCCACACCCCTCCCACCCTTCCTCTCATCTGAGCACCTCCTGGATGACGGGTCATCCCTGCACCCTGCCCACCGCCCTGGGTCAGAAGCAGTGTCGCAGGACACAGTACATCCACAGCAAGGCCGCTTCATTTAATCGGCGACCCCCCCTCTCCGTCCCCCTTTGCATATAAGGAGAGGACGGGGAGAAATCCCTTCGGGCTGCGTCAAAATTTACTCACACATACTACCCCACCCCCCACCCCCCCGCCCATTTCTCCTCATGCAGTCACATCATCATCCATATACAACCATTCTCCACTCACCTCTGTCTTCCGTCCTCTCCCTTCCTTCCTCAACAGACATTCCCCTCTTCCCCAAAGCCCCCTTCACCCCATCCATCCACCTCATCCTAGGACGTCCCCTCATGTTCACTCCCTCCACATCTGCCTTCCATACCTCTTTTACTAGTCTTTCTTCACTCATTCTTTCCATGTGTCCAAACCATCCTAATATTCTTTCATCAACCCTCTCTCCCAAATCCTTTTTCACCCCTGTTCTCCTCCTCACCTCCTCATTTCTCACTCTATCTAGCCTAGTAACCCCCACCATACTTCTCAGACACCTCATCTCAAACACATTCAAACTCCTCTCTTCTTCTCTTATGTTCCACGTTTCTGCCCCATACAGTGCTGTTGGCACAATCACTCCTTCATACAGTCTCCTCTTCGCATCCATTCCCAAATGTCTATTTCTCATTACACTCTTTAAACCACCAAGGCATTTACTCGCTTCTCTCAATCTACATTCTACCTCCACCTTCACTCCACCTTTTCCTGCTACACTTGCACCCAAGTATCTAAAACTATCCACTTCCTCCAGTCGCTCTCCCTTAATGTTCACTTCCAGTCTACTGCCACTTTCACCCCTTGTACATCTCATCACCTTACTTTTACCCACATTTATCTTTAGCTTTCTTCTATCACATACTCTCCCAAACTCTGCCACCAGCTTCCTCAATCCCTCCTCTGACCCTGCCACAAGCGCAGTGTCGTCCGCAAACAACAGCTGGCTCACCTCCCACTTTTCTCCATTTTCTTTAACCATCTCCAATCCCTGACTCACTACCCTAGCATTCACCTCTCGCACCACCCCATCCATGTATAAGTTGAACAGCCAGGGCGACATAACGCATCCTTGACGAAGTCCCACATTTACTTCAAACCACTCACTCTCTCCATTTCCAATCCTAACACATGCTCTACTACTCACATAAAAACTCTTGACAGCTCCCAAAAGCTTTCCTCCTATCCCATAAATCTGCATAACCTCCCACAGTGCCTTTCTGTCTACCCTATCATAAGCCTTTTCCAGATCCATAAAAGCCCAAAAAACATCCTTCCCCTTTCCTATAGCTTTCTCACATATCTGTCTTACCACAAAGATCTGATCTACACAACCTCTACCCGTCCTAAATCCACACTGTTCCTCACCAATTACTCCTTCTGTTCCTCTCCTAATCCTCTCAATTAAGATTCTCCCATAAGCCTTCCCTACTACACTCAACAGGCTAATCCCTCTGAAATTACTACATTCACACTTGTCCCCTTTTCCCTTGTAAAGAGGAACTATACAGGCACTACTCCAGTCCT
>NC_134784.1:62663173-62665673 GCF_046742065.1 Oratosquilla oratoria
GCTCGCAGTACCCAGATATAACTACTCAAAGGCTGACTTTGCTAAATAGAAAAATAACATTTCAAAGAAGTAGTATTGAAGTAGAAACAAACAGACGAAATGGGATACCTTTATAGGCATTTACAATACAAGAGTGGAAAGGTATGTGCAAAAAAAAATGATTAGCAGAGAAGTTGAAAAAAATAGCATGGAAAAGGTGGTATAAAAACACAAAAGAATACTAAAAATCCAGACATGAATATGCAAGAATAAGAAGAGATGAGGAAAAAAAAATTGAGGAGGATATAATTGACAAATATAATGATCAGTCCAAACGGTTATTCAGATTTGTGAGTTGTAAGCTGAATTATAAAAAAAAAATGAATAGCTAAGTTGAAATTTGAGAGAGTAACATACGAAGAAGGAAGAATGCAAATTGAGGTAATGTAAAAGAAAAATTCCATTTGGGATTTAATAAGAAGTTTGGGGAAGAAAAGAGTGAAATGAGGAAGTTGTTATAAACAACATGGTGGTGAAAGACAATAAATTATTTAATCTACTTGAGAAATTAAAAGTAAGAAAGGTTTAAAAACCAGATGTGATCTTAAATTGAATACTAGAAAAGTGTTGAGAAGAATTTGAGGATAAAAAACATGAATTTATTGATTGGATATTCTCTGGAAGAGGGGAAGGTGTTACTGAACTAGAGAAATCTGCAGATGTGGTTCCAATATTCAAAAGCTGAAACGGGGATGACATGCTAAATCATAGACCAGTCCTTGAACAGTGCAGTTGCCATAGTATGTGAAGGAATTGTATTAGTTAGAATGATGGAATACCTTAGAAAAAGGTTGATGATCTCTCTGGATTTAGAGAATGAGAATCTTGCGTAACTAATATGCTAGTTTTTTATTACTAAAGAATATAAGAGTGAAGTTTCTTAATATGGATGAGGACATGATAAAAGAAAAAAAAATTGAAATCCTGATTTGTCCGAGTAATGGTGTAGTCACAAAACTTAAAAAAATATATCGGAATAGATAGAGTACAAAAGGAAGCTACCACGATGATTCTAAAACTAGATTATACATAAGAACATAAGAACATAAGAATGAAAGAGACTGCAAGAGACCATAAGGCCTACACTAGGCAGCTCCGTATCCATCACCACCTGTCATCCCCATCCATAAAGTTGTCTAATCGTTTCTTAAAACAACTAATAGTTTCAGCGCTTACTAAGATGTACGAGGATAGACTGAGAAAACATGGCCCACCCACGTTGGAAGGACAATGAGAGAAAAGCGATATGATCATGATATTTATATCAGAAAATAGTGTAGGAACTGCACAAAGAAGACCTACTTACCTGGGATGAAATATCAACAATTGCAGTCGTGGACTCATGATAGATTTTGAAATGGTGCCGATTTTCAACTATATGATCAGTTCTAATTTCTAGCCTAAAAAATCCTTTCTAGGTAGCTTTCAGTGCATATAAAGTGAAGAACAATTACTGATTTGACACGCAGGCCCTTTATGATGATATACTGGGCACAATTCGGGGACCCAGTGGTGATAAGGAGAGGTGGAGGTTTTGGCTCAGAATGTCGAACAGCGGGAATGAATTTGTTCACAAATAGCTCTCTTTATCGGGAATTTTCCAAAATAAGAACATAGGAATGGAGAAGACTGCAAAAGATCATTAGGCCTACACTAGGCCATCCATAACCATGAACTTACCTAATCTTTTCTTAAAATAACTAATAGTTTCTGCGTTCACTACATAGTCTTTAAGTCATTTGTAAGCCACTTTGTTGGTAAGCCAGTTCTTGGTTATTTCATTTTTAAACTTAATCTAATCCTAAATTTGTCCATTTGTAAATATCTAATGTTGGGAACGAGAGTGTCTTTCTAGAAAAAAAGAATCTTATAAATTACTTCTTCTATTCGGGGTTGAAGAGATTTCTAATTTTTTTCTTTTTGAATAAGGGAGACTTTCAAATTCCTGTTATTTTCAATTGTAAGAACTATCAGTCCTGGTTAATAGGTACTGCGGTTAATCACGCCTGGTGCTATGCATGTTGACAAGTGCTGGGTTTGGTCACCTGCCCGCCAAAATCACAACCGTGGCTGTCAACTGTCTGATTTTGCGTGAGATACGGATTACGCAGAAATCTAACTGTACACAAACGAATATGAATGTATACATACGCACACACACACACACACACACACACACACACACACACACACACACACACACACACACACACACACACACACACACACACACACACACACACACACACACACACACACACACACACACACGCTCATAAGAACATAAGAACATAAGAAATAAAGGAGACTGCAAAAGACCATAAGGCCTACACTAGGCAGCTCCGTATCCATCACCACCTGTCGTCCCCATCCATAAAGTTGTCTAATCGTTTTTTAAAACAACTGATAGCTTCAGCGCTTACTACGTGGTTACTAAGTTTATTCCATTCATCGACCACCC
>NC_134784.1:62668173-62670673 GCF_046742065.1 Oratosquilla oratoria
CAACGGCGCATGACAAGAATTACGGAACCGCACGCAAAGATACGCACAAACTTTAAAGTGCATAAACTTGATATGAGTTTTTCGTAACCTTCTTTCATACCTGGTGGTATTTTCTCATATTACTACTCACCCTAAGCTATTCCACTCACTTCTGCAATATCCTCAGAAATGTCCCATTCTTTATGTGGGTTAGAAACTGAGGTCTCTAAATGAGTAAATTATGCTATTTTCTCTCTGCAGTGTCCCGTTTTTCGTGTGGTCTAGTAACTGTGGTTTCTAGGTTTATAGATGCATAAATGTGAATGAATATTACTTGGTATTTACGATAGAGAAGCGTAGTGGAACATTTGTAAATTACATAGAAAACCTACTGTCGGAGTGAAAGAAAAACTTGTGAGAAAACTTCCATATTTCGGCTGTCAACTGCAGCCCTCTTCAGGAAAGTACTTTCCTGAAGAGGGTTGCAGTTACCAGGCGAAACGTAGGAATTAGCTTTCACACGCTTATTTTTATTCCTTCAGTGGGTTTTCTGTGTGATTACGTAATCTATATAAGTTCTAAGTGGTACTTACCATGGTCTGCATATTGATAGCCGCTGGTTGTCCTCTCACTTCTCCCATGGACACCTTCTGTCGGAGTCTGTTGTGGGTGTCGAGGATCAGGTCTCTGTCCTGACACGACATCCCTCCGCTACCTGTAGAAAGGTGACGACGAGAATAAGAAACCGGGGAGGACTGGGAAGGATGGTGACGGGACGGGGAAGACTGTGTCTTCATGTTCCAGTGAAGGGTTTTCGAGACCGTAAGATAGGTAATGAAATGGGGATCATTGAGTCTTTATGTTCTAGTGAAGGATTTATGAGACCATAAAACATGTGATAGTGATGAGACGGGATGAAATTGGACTATTAAAACTTCGTATCGAGACGAATCATGATGAGGAGTTTTCGGTACAAGAAAAGCATATGGGAAAGATAGCAGGTCGAGGCTGTAGGCAAATATCAAAACCTTCAGTTCAGGGCATCATATTCTGGTAAGGGCTTTTTGAGATGGGGGCCCGTTAGGGTTATCTGTCTCTGTGAGTAAATGCTTTGGATTTTGTTTAGTGTCTCACAAGGTTCCAGTTCTCAGTGTCTTGCTTGGAATCTGGAATACATAACCATGTTCCACATGAATAAATTCATTTCAGAAATCGCTGACATAGAAAAAAAAAAGATTACCGAGGGTGAATAAATAACGGGGTGTCATAGAATGTCGAGGACACATTTCTCAAAATAAATGAAAGGCTCAGCTTTAGAAACAGCGCCTCGCAAAATGTCAAGGGCATAAGTCTTGAATTTAATGAGAGCCCAAGCTTCAACGGTGCCGTTTCATTCATCATGGTGGCATCATCCCGCCTCAGTAACAGGAGAGGGTTTCTCGCACCAGTTACTTTTATCTTTATTGTATGTTCAATGACTAAATGGTGGCAGCGGTGGGATACAAACCCACGCCTCCGAAGAGACTGGTGGCGTTGAAATGGATCTGGGACGGAAGGTGGATCTATGCCGAGAGGCAGATCGGGACACATGTGCATAAGACTGAAACACATACAATATCTTTCTGTACCATTTGCATTCCACCAAAGGCTTCAGAGAAGATGAAACTCTTCTTTTAGTTGGATCTAGATTCAATTTGCTTTGATTAACTCTCACTCACTCTTACTCTCACCAATTCTCATCCTTTCTCATTAGCCTTTGCTTGTTTTCACTCACTCCTGCTCTTATTCACGCTAACTCATAACCAGTCTCATCCACTCTCAGTTCAATTCACTCTCACTCACGCTCAGTCATCATCATCTACTCTCATTCATTCATACTCATTCTCACCCAATTTCATTCACTCTCACTCTCTTAATAACTGGTTCACATACACAACCACACTCGTCCACATACACACACACACACACACACACACACACACACACACACACACACACACACACACACACACACACACACACACACACAAACACACACACACACACACACACACACACACACACACACACACACACACACACACACACACACACACACACACACACACACACACACACACACATTGTATATATATACATATATATATATATATGTATATATATATATACTGCATATACACGGGGTCACTATTCCACACTTGGAAAAGAGATAACCTCCTGAGGTAAACGGGTGTCGACACAGCCGCAACACAACACACGGACAACTTTGAATAACCCGTTCAAGGGACGGCTACTCATCATGTATTTATTTTTGGCTATCTCCAGGTGCTTCTATCCATGCGATTGTATCCTTCACCAATCATAAATTGAATTTAATGCGTGTGTATTCATGTGTGTGTGTGTGTATGTGCGTCTATATATGTATATATATATATATATATACATATATATATGTATATATGTATATATATATAAGTATATATATATATATATATATATATATATATATATATATATACAT
>NC_134784.1:62675673-62678173 GCF_046742065.1 Oratosquilla oratoria
AAAATTTTCCAAATCTAGAAAATTTCGGATACTAAAAGAGAGAGAGAGAGAGACAGAGAGAGACAGACAGAGAAAGAGAGAGAGAGAGAGAGAGAGAGAGAGAGATAGAGAGAGAGAGAGAGCGAGAGAGAGAGAGAGAAAAAGAGAAAGAAAAGGAGTGTCACGTCCTTAGCGTAAATAGAATGCCGTGGTCGTGCTCTGTAACGCCCTTGTGTGAATAAAGTCTTCTGTTTGTATTTTTAAGGCACGCCTTGCGTGAATATGACGTGTAGTGCATGTTGTAATGTGTATCATATCTCATAAAATGTATATCATATACAACCCATTGCGCAATACCCGTCTGTTGGGGCGTGCTTCATTACGTTCTGTCTTGACGCCAAGCTCAGGAGAAACGTTACATAATTTGGCGCGGAAGCGTGTCCTGTTTTCCCATTGGATGAAGGTGTTTAAACTACCCACTTTGGATACGTTTTGGCATCCCGGGAACCGTAAGCTCCCAATCCCGGGCTATAAAAGGCGAAGTGGAGAGCAAATCAAGGGAGCCACTAGAAAGAGTCAAAAGAAAAGAGAAGCAGAGAGAACCAGAACGCGCAAAGAACAGAGAAGACAAAAAAAAAAAAAAAAAAAAAAAAGAGGCGCTCAGGATCCATCTGAATCTACGTAAAAATTATTCTACATTGGTCAGTTACGACAACTCCATCAAACAAGTCCTTTGGACCACAACGATTGCCCCATCTCCATGTGCAAAGCCTTCGTGTTTTTCCAAATTGTTTCGTATATCTCCAGACTGGTGCTGGACTAAGTGCAACTCGACACACTCTCTGTTATTTCTCAACTACGAAACATTAGTCAATATTTACGTGTTCCTCAAACAACCCATTTGTCCCCGAGACTGGAGAGTCGGCCTAAACGACTTTTCGTTTGTGCGACTTGTAGCAACCAGAATCAAAATTCGTCTATACCATAATCAAGACTTTTCTTCGTTCACTTGTTCTTACGTGCAACATACAAGAGCACAGCCAGCTACTCTACTTGGTAGTTAATATTCCATTTATAATTCATGTAACATTTATTGATATCTTTTCTTATTTATACCCAAGTATATTGTATGTTTTTTCTCGTAAATAAAAAGTAATTCTAACGAAGAGTTTAATTATCCTGCCTGAACTCTCACTCGTCCGAACTGCGCACGACCTCAACTTTTTTTTGTTTTTGTTTTTTCGTGTCGTGACTAACCTGGCCCATAGATGGGTCGTGACGGAGAGAAAGAGAAACAGGAAAAGAAAAAGAGAGAATGAGAAAGAAGAGAGAGAGAGAGAGAGAGAGAGAGAGAGAGAGAGAGAGAGAGAAAGCTTAGAAATATCCACTTTTCCATTCACTATTCTCCATCTTGCCCTCCCACTCCCAACAATTTTATCCATTCGACCCTCTTGACACAAACCATCCTCTTCCCTATTTAATCCATCACGTTATTTCTATCCTCTCCATTATCTTCTCCCTCACACTTTTCTCCATCTATCCCCACACCCATCCCCTCTCCATCTCCCCCTTTCCCCCAAATCTCGTATTCACCCACACATCTTTGAACATGACTTCCCCTGTCCCCCTTCCTTCCTCACCTTCTCCCCAAAACACACATAAACACACACGTGCACACACTTCCCACCACTCTACCACCGGAGCTGACCTTGTAACCCTCGTAATCCTTCTGTCCACAGTCGACTTGCGGGAGGACATTGTTGAGTAAATCCTCCGAGACGATGTTTCTTCTTCATTAATCTATTCATGATTCAATTCATGACCCTGCCGTCCCTCGTACAAGATCACTCACCTGTTTGCTCATTCATTCGGTCATCTTTGTCTCTATTCGTGCCGTAAGCCTTTCCTCTCTTGTGCTCATACTCATTCATCCTTCTGTTTATCCCTTGAAATCTTTGGGTTCGTATACATTTACATCTTTTCAGCACGTACAGGTGTGTATGTGTGTATGTATTTGTGTAGGTATGTCTGTATATGCGTGCGTGCACACATATAATTGCACACACACACACACACACACACACACACACACACACACACACACACACACACACACACACACACACACACACACACACACACACACACACACACACACACACACACACATATATATATATATATATATATATATATATATATATATTTATATATATGTAAATATTTATAGATATTTATGTATATATATATATATATATGTACATATATGTATATATATATATATATACATATATGTATATATGTATATACATATATATATATATATATACATACATATACATATACATATACATATAAATATACATACATATATATATATATATGTATATATATAGATAGATAGATAGATAGATATATACACGCGCGCACACACACATACACAAACACACACATACACACACACAAACACACACACAAACACACACACACACACACACACACACACACACACACACACACA
>NC_134784.1:62698173-62713173 GCF_046742065.1 Oratosquilla oratoria
TTTCATACACAAGATCCAAGTACTTATCAGCAATATATTTTCTGGATGGAGGAATATAACCTGGCTTCAGGTTCTGAACCATCTTGAGAAACTGAGGATGCCGAACAAGACGAAATGGTAAATTTCTAGCAAATATGATTCTTGTAACTTCTTTGTCTAGATTTTCCTTTTGAGAGGCTGAAGATTTTATGGTAAATCTGTCCAGAGATGTTGATGACTTTCTTTTGGATGAAAATGATTTAGCAGAAGTGGCGCTTGTGGAGGAGTCTGATAGTGAACTTTTTAATGGTGGAGTCAGTTTTGCAGATAATTCAAATGGAGCCGATGACGAAGGGATTAAAGTTGTTGATACAGATCCTAAAATAGAAACAGAAAATATTAGCATATCGCATAATTTATAAATGAATAGATGAATGAATACAGTGTGATTTAGGCTACCTTTGAGTACATTAGTTATTTTTAGATAATGATCATATTCACTCAAGCCACTAAATTATTTGGAAATAATTCAGCCCACACAGGATTCAGTCCACTTTTAAATTCACTAAAAATAATGGGTTAGTTGGGTTAGGTTAGGATAAATCCCTTTCGGCTGAATCCCATGTGGGCTGAATTCCAATGGAACCTATTAAGTATATTACACAATATTGAATGCAATGAATAACAATCATCTAGGCCCCAAAGTTGAGTGGATATAGTATATTATAGTGATATAGACATTACCCAAATTTAGAAGTAATGAAGCTGAAGTACCGTCTCTTTAGGCCTTGCACATGCTTTCCATTGTTCACCAAAATTATATAGTTGCGTATGAAAAGGGAGAAATGCACACAATATAAGTAAAATCATTTACCTGGGTCATCAATTTCTTCTTCTGTATGCTGTGGCTGACCTTGGCATTTATCTCTGTGAGATTTTAATCTTGACATAATGCCCTGTAGTTCCTGGCCGCAGTCTTTGCATTTAGCTCGGCACCCTTTGCCAGAAGTTGTTTGTAGTTTTTCAAAATAATTCCAGACAGGATAATTTTTTTCTGCCTGAAGGAACCACTCTGCCAGGTCCAGAAGACATCCTTCTTGGTTGATTCCAAAGCAGCAACTGACTCAGTGAGAAGCTGCTTACCTAGAACAAGTTTCAACAAGAATCTTGTTGAAACTTGTTGTGGGCTGCACAGTGATATATACTACATGTAGGCTTATACCGTTCCTTGTATACTTGTGGCAAGTCTATATAACACTGCTTATATTGATATGTTAAAGATGTCCTTTGGCAATCAGATCGCATAACAGATAGCAATCCCACAATATTTGAAATCTATAAAAAAAAAAATCTATTTCAATCAAATGAATCTGATTTAGAATTTTTTTTAAGATAAAAAAAAAAAAAAAAAATCGCCAACCCTTGTGTCCACTAACCTCATACAATAATACCTGTTAAGTCCGGCTAAAATTGGCATTTCAAAGCATAAGAGTGCCTTAAAAATAGTTTCTTATTTCACTATAAAGGTTTATATTAACTTATACTGCATTGAATAAGTCAATATTTGATATATTTGTCCTATATACAATGTTAGGTTTCTAGTTTTGATATATTTGTCCAATATAAAATGTTAGGTTACAAAAAAAGCAATGGCCTCCGCTAGCGGACCCAGGGATCTGTGTGCGCACGTCCTATGTAATAGTAGTCCTATATATATATATATATATATATATATATATATATATATATATATATATACATATATGCATATATATATACATACACATATACATATATATACATATATACATACATATATATATATACATATACATATATATATATATATATATATATATATATACACTAAGTTAAACACCACAGCATTGTCACAATTATTTATTTTCTTCCTAATATATATATTTGTGTGTGTGTGTGTGTGTGTGTGTGTGTGTGTGTGTGTGTGTGTGTGTGTGTGTGTGTGTGTGTGTGTGTGTGTGTGTGTGTGTGTGTGTGTGTGTGTGTGTGTGTGTGTGTGTGTGTGTGTGTGTGTGTGTGTGTGTGTGTGTGTGTGTGTGTGTGTGCGTATGCGTGTGCGTGTGCGATGTGTGTGTGCTTATTTGTGTACGTCCGTGTGTTTGCATGTGTGTTTACTTGAACATAACATTCAGTTATGGAGAGTGGATGTCACTTATTTGTTAGAAATGTGCATTCTGCTCTTGAACACAATGTATGTAATGGAAATGAAAGAAGAAAAATCTTGACGAATCTGGTTTAATGAAAATAAAAATCATGTAAAAACATGTTGTCTCAGAAACCGCCAAAGATCTCATAATCTTGAAACATCTCTAATCCTTCGTAAGGGTACGGTTATCCCAAAAATATTGTCAATATTTTCAGAACAATTCATTCAAAAGTACATAACTGTTTACTGCGAAAACGAAAGGTTATGGGAAACGAGACAAAACATTGTCGGAATATACATATGCACAATACGATATATTCCGCACATTTCCTCTGAAGTTTGTTTGTCCGTAGTTCTTCAAAGTATCTACCTTACGCATTCTACTTGGTCATAGGTTTCTTGTTGGTATTCAAACGATTCTCTGCCAGCACAGCATTTTAATGCTTTAACCTTGTCCTCTGCACGTTAATGCTGTGTGTTTTGATTGTAGTCACCTTTGCTTACATAAACAATCTTCTCGTGTTTGTAGTACAAATATGTAGGTACATTTTCTTTGTATTATTTTTTTCCTTATCACTATTATGGCCACTGGTGCTAAATATTTTTCAAACTTTTTGGTTAACTGGACAAATGTTTATGTTAGATATAATTTCAGGAGTTGGGCTAATATTTGTTTTATTGTATTTTTCAACCTCTTGAGCAAAATAGTTAATATATATCCTTTATCGTACCTTCTGCTATACGATTCAGTTCAACTAAAAGAAATATCTTCTACGCTTGCAAGGTTAAACTTAATCAATTACTTCACAGTGCAGTTAAGCTTGTGCCTTTGTTCTCTCTGCCACCAGTTGAATTTATTTATTTAAGGAAATTCCTGTTTCCATATCAATATTTAAACATAGATCTTACTGCTGATTGATTATACACCAAGGTATACAAATTGATGTGGTGCGTTGATCGAGGTTTGCACTACGCACACCGAGGCTCGTCTCCTACGGTTGCTGTCTCAGCACATGAGATCAAGGTGATTGCTTTGGTCACATCCAATCGTCTGCTGGAGTAACCTGAGTTGAAGACCATAAGAAGTGTAGGTATGCAGTTAATCTCAACTTACCATTCCACTCGGACGTAGTGAGAACAGAGAAGTGAGAAACACATGGTAGAGCCAAGTCCAGTTTTTTTTTTTTCTTCCTTTTTTTTACGCAGGTCTACAAACAAACATAATGACATAGGAAAATTATAAAATCTGCTTGAAGACGTAGTACGTAATGCTAGGTTAATATTAAACTACTGGTATTTCTAAGGTAAACTCCTAAACTCAAACCGCATGGACGTTTGCATCTTCCAAATTCTTCTAGGTTGACCTGTGCTGACCTGGAAAGTGTCCTTCGGGTTGATCTAGGTCTTTTGAGGTCACAGAAGCTAGAGGGTGAATCATGCAACCTAGACCAGACTAGCAATTTCCTCGCTATTTTCCTTGAGTACTTTTTTATCTTCTGTTTGTTCTTCTTCCATTTAGGTACATGTCAATGGCACTCTTCTGATATATCTTAATTTCTCTCTTATTATATTATCAAGTATATTTCTGTTCTTCCAAAAGTACTCATGAAGGGAAACTTATTCTCTATAATTACTTGTATTAGATTTTATTCTCCTCTTTTCTTTCCATTTTCCTTTGTTCTTCGTACCATGATCACCATCATATTTCTTTCCACTCCATAATTTTTCTCAATCATGTATGAATTGGCGAAACGCCTGAGTAATATATATATATATATATATATATATATATATATATATATATATATATATATATATATATATATTTAGAAGCTCCGCCATGGGATACGAACCCTGACCCGTGCGTCGATAATCACGAGGCCAAGACGCTAGCGACCATGCTACATGGTGATGGTTCAAAAGAACTGTACTAGTTACCATGTAGCATGGTCGCTAGCGTCTTGGCCTCGTGATTATCGACGCACGGGTCAGGGTTCGTATCCCATGGCGGAGCTTCTAAAAATGTTTCAATCTGTCTTAAACATACACA
Source organism: Oratosquilla oratoria (assembly GCF_046742065.1). Taxonomy (NCBI): domain Eukaryota; kingdom Metazoa; phylum Arthropoda; class Malacostraca; order Stomatopoda; family Squillidae; genus Oratosquilla; species Oratosquilla oratoria. Next base: position 62,702,388 of record NC_134784.1, read on the forward strand.
AATATATATATATATTTATATATATATATATATATGTATATATATGTATATATATGTATATATATGTATATATATATATATATACATATATATATGTATATACACGCGCGCACACACACAGACACACGCACACACACACACATATATATATATATATATATATATATATATGTATATATATATGTATATATATATATATATATATATATATATATATATATATATATATGTATATATATATATATCTTGTTATAGACCAGTGCTAACTCAATTTCAACAATCTTCTTAGTTGTTTCCTCCATTCGTCTTATATGTTTCTTATATTCCGGGGCTAGATTAAAGACGAGTCTACCGAGATCCATGGTATATTGACACTAATTATATAAGTATATTGGCGAGCTTTCGGTTGTTACATACAACCATCTTCAGGCAAATAAATTGACAGGAACGGGTCCATGTCAAATATGCTAGAGGGGGTATGTGTTGACAGGGCTTTTATGGTTGAAATTGAGGGCAATTAGGTTCGGGTCTGATCAGAAGTACTTGCTGGGGGAGTGGGGCTGGGCAAGGTTAGCTTCGGTTGATGTAATGTGTCCTACTGTCCAGGGGGTTTTGTTCAGGTGTGATGAATTCTTTGTTAAGGAGTGAAATGCCTAATGTGTTCGTTTGTATGTTAATGATTGGTGCATGTTGTGAAATGTAGACTTTCTCAAGAATGTGTAGTTTTTTGTGATTGTTACAGCGTTTGAGTATTTTGGTATCGTTAAGTAAGTCTTGTCTTATGGGATTTCTGTTGTGATGTTGATTCATGTGTTTTCGTATTCTACCCATCACGGGGAGTTGGGTGTCTGTTTGTGCGTGTACGGTCACAACACTATCCATAGATCGGTCATACGAGCTCTGAGCTCTCATCCGGGAGGTTAATAACTGTTGATCACAAGTCCAACTTGTGACCCAAGACGATGGTGAATCTTCCACACACACACAGACACACAGACACACACATATACACACACACACACTCACACACACACACACACACACACAATTATATATATATATATATATATATATATATATATATATATATATATATTGATGTAAGCGGAATAGGAAACACAGGAGTCTTAGTCTTGAGTTTATTCCTGACTAGTTTCGCAGGTATGCTTTTTCAAAGGAATATGTGTATATACATATACATATATATATATATATATATATATATACATATACATATATATATATATATATATATACATAAATATATATATACACATATATATATATATATATAATATATATATATATATACATATACATATATATATATATATATATATATATATATATATATATATGTGTGTGTGTGTGTGTGTGTGTGTGTGTGTGTGTGTGTGTGTGTGTGTGTGTGTGTGTGTGTGTGTGTGTGTGTGTGTGTGTGTGTGTGTGTGTGTGTGTGTGTGTGTGTGTGTGTGTGTGTGTGTGTGTGTGTGTGTGTGTGTGTGTGTGTGTATGTGTGTGTGTGTGTGTGTGTGTGTGTGTGTGTGTGTGTGTGTGTGTGTGTATGTATATATATGCATTTGTCATGTGCTAGCCGGGTTGAACGCAAAATTTCGTGTATGTAACTCGAGCATACAAATATATAAGAAAAATTGCGCTCAACTTATATATCTCTTGATGGAGCAATGGGTTAAGTTACTACAGCACTTGTCACGTGCTAGCCGGGTTCGAGTTCTTGACCGTACCACGTTTCAATTCCTGCTTGTTGGACTCCACGGATCTCCCGATGTTGATGGATTACAATTAACATGCATTGTGGTTGATAAAAAGGTATCTCTATTCACTGGGATCCATTCAGTGTTGTACAAATACTTTCCAGCGTTCGTATACTTACCAATTATAATTATCATAGTGGAGATGGGTTGAACGCAAAATTTTGTGTATGTGTATGTAACTCGAGAATAGAAATATATAAGAAACGTTGCGCTCAACTTATATATCTCTTGATGGAGCAATCGGTTAAGTCACTACAACACTTGTCACGTGCTAGCCAGGTTCGAGTCCTTGACCGTACCACGTTTCAATTTCTCCATGTTGGCCTCCACGGATCTCCCGATGTTGATGGCTCAGAATTAAAGTGCATTGTGGTTGATGAAAATGTATCTCTATTCACTGGAACCCATTCAGTGTTGTGTACACACACACACACACACACACACACACACACACACACACACACACACACATATATATATATATATATATATATATATATATATATATACTAGTATACATATACTAGGTAGGCCATGCTAGTTGAGGTGAGATTGGGTGAGGTTGGATTAGGCTAGTTCAGGTTAGGTTAGGTTAGATGAAGTTAGGATAGAATAGTATAAGTATTGGTTGGGATTTTCAAAGTGTCGTTATATTGACGACGATAGTGATCAAACATGGGGCACTATTTACACAGAGACAGTGAACTGCCATCTGAAGTGTCGATATTATCTGCCTCACTTGCCTTGAGAGATCAAGATCCCATTTTGTACTGATCTGAATGAAATCCTTTGGAATTTTCGCGAAATAAAATGGGATTGTATAGACCACGTGACCACGTTAAGGTGCTCTGACGTCATCCGATCCTAAAATCGTTAAACTTGTTCAGGCAAGGCGAGGTCATGAGGTACTGAAGCACGTTATGCCAGGTCACGACTACCTCGACCATTTCGCGAGGTCAAGTGATGACGCAAATGTGTGTGACACGATCCTTCTTCGTGACGTGCTTCTGCAGGTCACGACGTTTGCCACGAGTGCTCTTAACTCGTAGAGAAGATGAGAAGAATCTTGTGGAACTCAGAAGCATAGGTTGCGTACAGCGTGAAAAATAAAACCACGAAAATAAGAGCCGCGAAAAACAGTAATGCGAAAAATGGTACCACGAAAAACCGTACTGCGGACAGTTCAAAGTGACCCAGTACGTCGTAGATATTTTGTTAAATTTAACGTATAAAATATTATTCATCAAAAGTGTTGTGACTCAAGCCAAACGAAATCAAAACAAATGGAAGTTACTCAACCCAAATATAGACAATAATATCTACCTAGAAGCATCAATTAATTATAGAATAATACATTAGTCACGTGTAACGAGTGTGTAAGGTATATCTGCAGTAGTACACTGGTGGCTAAAAGAAATGTAATGAATGATATTTACTATGGAGTTATAAAGGTTTGTTGTAAGATATCGGATATTTGCCTATAAAATAAAATGAAAATGAAACAGAATGTATAACTGAAAAAGTAATACATCGTTGTTCTTGGTAAGCACTATACAGCCCTATACATTAGTGATAAAAAATAAATAAAAATGATAAATAACAATAGCATATAGCAAATAGATTTGTAGTAAAAAGGGTTGTGAGGTGCTTACGTCAAGAAGCAACTGCCGAACGGGAGTTTAGTCTATAAAAAAAGTCTCAATATTACTATATCATTATTTCATCAATCACATCACCTAGATTGGTTCTTCAATATATGTTACAGTAGAACATGGCTGCGCATTGACAGGTGTTATTACATAATAGATAGAAATAGCATAACAAAGGTATAGTAGAAACCTGCATTGTTTATAATATTTGAATCAGAAATCATCGCCTGACGACGTCAGTTTTCTTTTCGAAATAAACCGATATATTACTACTCACACCATGGCTGTGTATACCTCCATTTAAGTCTGACTGACATGGGGCTAGTTTAGCCGCTAGTGTTTACGAATTGTACTATGCGCCACTATTTACCCAATGTCAATGTCTTGCCTCCAAACTATCCAAAGTTTACTTGCTGAGTAAGTTAAAACTTGCAACTAGCACTACTGGATAATAATTTAGTCCCGTGTCAACGAGGCTTTAGATACAGCAGTATAATTTATAGACCTTTGCACCGGTTGATATCAGACTGTTTTATTCAGCTGAGGCCTGGATCAATGCTTGAAAAAAAGTCGCGCGGTGATGTTGAGGAGAACTAAATTCCGAAAACTTCGTCACCGGAACGACGGGCTTAAGGAGCAATCAGATACTTGTCATGGCTGGATGGTCATGAACTTTGGAAAGAGGAAGTTTCGCAAGGCGATAACGAGAAGGAAAAGAAAATTAGAAATGGTTGCAGGTGTCAAGAATAGATAAATAGAGAAGTGGAGGACAAAGGAGGACTGGATCGAAAACTGGACTCGCCTGACTATCCCCACTCGGATTAGTTCCCGTATCTGGAGACCCCCAGGTGGCTCAGTGGTAGCGCTCTTACTTCACATGCCAGTAACCCGAGTTCATATCCCCATAGTGGATGCAAACATGGATGCCAGTAATAAGGGTTCATACACAGTGAATACCTATGTTTGCAGCTGGTAAGGCTCGTCTGATACCTTGCTCAAACACACACACACACTCACACACACACACACACACACAGATACAAACACACACACCGATACAGACAGACGTACACACATACAAGCGTACACATACATATGTTGATACAACACACCCACACATCCACACCCACACACCCACCCATACACACACACACATATATATATATAGAAGCCTGCACACACACACCTTTTGTAAAAGCAAAACAGGAGAAAGATTTGAAAGATTTGGGAGTTTATAAAAGAAATGTCATCTAATATATCTGACAGATATATTAGCAGGATTGTGGGAGAGAGATATAGACTGCCGCAGAACATTAAAGAGGCTTCTCATTACATGGATGAAGAGATGGTTATAAAAGAAAGGTCATAGAAACCCAGATCTACCTTAGACTAGAATATGCGTTAGTGGTATGGTCCCCCATACAGAGTGAAAAATGTAAGATGGAGAGGATACAAAGGACATCAACAAAACTGAATCACAGCCAGGTAGATAGATCGAACACATGAAAATACCCCAACGGACAAAACCCCAGTCAGTAAAAACTGTCATACCTGGACAAAACCCTTATGGCAATCTGCAGGTGGAGGACAAAACCTCAATTCGAAGAAAATACCAATAAATAAATAAAAGTAAAGAAAAATATAAAAAAAAATTAACCAATGTAGTTATTTTGGTTCTTCAAAATAAATAAATAAATAAATAAATAAGTGAATAAGATAGAATAAAAAAATAAAAGTAAAAAACACAAACACACAAATGAACAAACTAAAAACTAAATGTCAATCAATATTGAAAAAAAAAAAATTATTGGTATTTTCTTCAAATTGGGCTTTTGGCCTCCACCTGCAGATTGCCATTGGGGTTTTGTCCGGGTATGACAGTTTTCTCTGACTGGAGCTTTCTCCGTTGGGGTATTGTCCGTTTAGCAGATAGACCATATGAGGAGAGACTAAAAGTATTGGTTTTGCCAACACTGTAAGATCGGGGAGAAAGAGGTACTATGATTAAAGTATTCAAGTTGGTAAATGGAATAGACTAAACTGAGAGAAAAAAAAACTCTTGTTTAAGGACGGGTGGGCTGAGGTTATAGGAACAAATTGAAAAGATTAAATGTCTAAAGTACTTGAATAAATACAGATTTCCATATATTCACATGAATATCCTGGAATAGCTTAGAAGGTGATATAGCCGAAGCTGGGATATTACTTTAATTAAAATCCAAGTACAATAACTGGAAAAAAGAATGTAACACAAGTTGAAATTATATATCAAATTTAAACTAGGTATGATGAATTAAGTAGATACATTTAAGTAAACACACACACACACACACACACACACACACACACACACACACACACACACATACTTACAAACACATACACACAAGTACGAAAGAAGAAATTTGAGTCGAATATTAGATATGGAAAGGGAAATGAGTAATAATAGAAAATGGTGGGCGAACGAAATCATTGAACTAAGCAAGGAGATTGTAGAACTAATGGAATGTTTAACCCAAGCTAACAACTAGATATCCGATCTGAAGAAATTAAACCCTGAACTTAGGAACGAACCCAATATAATGAAAAATTACATAATAGCAGTTATATGTAAAAATAAAAAAATGAGGATTAATGATACTACCAATAGTAAGAACTTAATAAAGAGGTAAATACCAAAATACAAGAAAAAACTGAAAAAATTGAAGAAAACTTAAGTGAGGAAATAATGCAAAAAATTAAGAAATGGAATGAAAATAGAGAAAATGAAGTTATTGCCTAATAAATAATATAACAACACATGCACGAAAATGCAAAAGATAGAATCATTTAAGTAATCAAGGAAAAGGTAAATTGGGTTAGAGATACATTGGATAGAAAAAAAAAAATTATTGTGGTATATGGACTAAGGAAAAAACATGGTCTGGTGAGGTACATGAGAGAAAAATCAAAAAAAGAAACAGCAATATCAATTCTAAAAGAAATACAAGATGGGTAAAATATCTGGAAGATAATATAATAAACCCGAGACAATTTGTATTCAGACAGAGAAGATCATGTACCACAAATTTAATCTGTTTTACTCAAGACCAATAAATATAATACAAGAAAGGAATGGATGGGTTGATTGTGCTTTCTTAGACTTACATAAAGCGTTTGACAAAATACCAAAAAAAAAAAAAAAATGAAAAACATAGGAGGGATACAAGGCAACCTACTAAACTGGATGGAGGACTTCCTGTACGGTAGAAAAATGAGATTAGTACTCAGAGAAAAGTATTGAGGTTAGAAGGAGGTGATTAGTGGAGTCCCGCAAGGATCTGTATTGGCTCCAATAATGTTCGCTATTTATGTGAATGACATGGACGATGATGTAGAATGTTACATGAGCTTCTTTACAGACGATGCTAAATTGCCGAGGAAAGTGAAAACCGAAACGGACTGGGAATCACTACAGAGAGACCTAAACAAGGTTTGGAAATTAAGCCAAAAGTGGGATTTTTTTTTTTGGGGGGGGGAGTGAAGTGTCACTCCCACGGGCTTTGTTTGAGCCCATGGGAGCGATACTTCACTCGCAAATAAAAAAAAAGTGGGAAGTGGACTTCAACATTAAGAAATGTAACATAATGGAGCTCGGTAAAAATAATAGTAAAAAAGAGTATCAGGACAATATACAATCGGAACTAAGGAGGTAAAGAAAGTGGAATCTGAAAAAGACCTGGGAGTAATTATATCAAACTACTTGTCCTCTGATAAACAAATAAACAAAATTGTCGGAGTATAACTTGCTAAGATCAATAAAAGTGGCGTTTACCTATTTGGACGAAGAAATTAGTAAGAAAATATTAGTCTCATTAATAAGGCCAAGACTGGAGTATGCTGAGACATTATGGTCAGCCAGTACCAAAAAGAATATAAAGAAAACTAAAAGAATCCAGAGAGCAACCACGAAAGTTGCCCCAGTACTTTCAAACTTGTCATATGAAGAGAGACTGGCTAAATTGAAATTACCGACTTTGGAACAAAGAGGGAGGCGACCTACTGACCATCTATAGAATTATGAAAGGCACGGAAATACTTGATAGAGAGAACTTACTAAACTGGGACAAGAGAAACACAAGAGAACAAGGATATAAACTCAAAAAGAATAGTTAGAGAAGAGATATGAAGAAAAACAGTTTTCCACACAGAGTGGTGGACACTTGGAACAAGCTACACAAAACAATACAATGGTGGTGAATCATACACACACACACACACACACACACACACACACACACACACACACACACACACACACACACACACACACACACACACACACACACACACACACACACACACACACACACACACACACACAAACACACACACACAAACAAACAAACCAACAAACAAACACACAACAAAAGCCACTCCAGCATTTCCTTACCACATGAATATTCTATCCTTTTGTTAAATCCTTTAGTATATCCATTCAGTCATGTTGGGTTGGATTAGATTACGTTACGCTAGGTTACGTTAGATTAGGTTATGTTAGGTTAGCTTAGGTTAGGCTAGGTTAAGTTAGGTATAGTTAGGTTAAGTTAAGATAGGTTAGGTTAGGTTAGGTTAGGTTAGGTTAGGTTAGGTTAGGTTAGGTTAGGTTAGGTTAGGTTAGGTTAGGTTAGGTTAGGTTAGGTTAGGTTAGATTAGGTTAGGTTAGGTTAGGTTAGGTTAGGTTAGATTGGGTTATGTTTAGTTAGGTTAGGTTAGGTAAGGCTAGGTTACATTAGGCTGGGTTAGGTTAGGATAGGTTATGTTAGATTAGGTTAGGTTAGATTAGGTTAAGTTAGGTTATGTTTAGTTAGGTCAAGTTAGGTTAGATTTGGTTAGATTCATTGTAAGAAAAAATATATATATATATTTTCATATTTTGTCGTAGGTTGCTGGCCCAGGGCCCAAACGTTCGTGGCTCAAACGTCATAGATTCCAAAAGAGAACACACCTTCAGTCCTAGAGTTTTCCTTAAGGGTCTTCACCGAAGAGGAAAGCTGTTCACACAACAGAGTGACAGGCAGCACCTACCCAATTCCTCCATACAATGCCTACGTCTTCTTCATCCCTATTTGTCTTCATGAGAAACCATCGGGCCTTTTTTTATTCTACCGTTGTTTATCTTCTTGAAACTTATTGTTCATCTCTTGGACAGGTGCCAGCAATTCTTTCCTTTTTGGGATCAACCTTGACCAAGACTCTCTACCAATGGTTTTCAGCCTGGGAGCCATGATGAGAATTTAGGGGGGCCTTGGGCTGCTGTTACAAATTATACATATCTACAGTATATCATGTGAGGAATCTGAATAGAAAATCTTCATATATATATATATATATATATATATATATTAATATATATATATATATATATATATATATATATATATATATATATATAGGTATATATACATATATATATATATGTGTGTATATACATATATATATATATATTATATATATATGTGTATATATATATATAATATATATATATATATATATATATATATATATATATATATATACATTTTGGTGGGGTGGGTTTAGGAGAAAAAACAGGGGGGCCTCACAAATGTTAAAAATTCATGAAGAAGGGAATGTTGAAAAAAGAACTACTCCCCCATACTCATTCTGGCTACGAATCCGAACCATCTCATCCCCAGGATGACCCCTCCCCCCTGAAGTCATCGAAGTAGTGGCTGTTCACAGTAAAGTGTGGCAGGCTGTAACGAAGTAACCATTTCGTTTGCATATCTCTCGGTTTGTCTGAGGTCCTGATCATTTGCTCTCGTTGGTCTTGTCTTTTTTCATTCCTCTATTTTCCACTCTGCCTTCTAAACTAATGCATTGATTCTTCTTAACCATTCTTTTCCAGATTGAAATATTCAAACAGGATTAATCGCATTGAAATTGATCCCTTTATAATTCAATAACAATAAAAAACGAAAGATTAGGATGTACATAGAATAGAATAGAGATATATGAAAATAATTCAAAGCATTTTAAGTAATAAACAAGGAAAGAATATCTGAAGGGTAATAACGTTTCCGTTTTGATGACACCGGAAAATGCAAAGATACAAACAGTGAAATTAAGGAACTTTAACTGTAACTTGGGCAATGACTATCTATTGTTGTTATCGTCAGTTGAATGTTATTAGACAGGCGAAAGCTTTCAAACAGTTAACACGATCAAATAATTGGTCAAATAGATAAGTGTATATGCATACATAAACACACATACAAACACACACATACACACACACACACACACACACACACACACACACACACACACACACACACACACACACACACACACACACACACACACACACACACACACACACACACACACACACACACACATATATATATATGTATATGTACATATACATATACTATATATATATACATATATATATATATATATATATATATATATATATATATATATATATATATATATAAAGTTGTACGATTATTCTGCATGACAACAGACGATTTCACTCAGCTGAGTGGAGCCTCCTTAAGTCCAAAGGTTAATATTTTCATTGCCAGAGAAGACTTGTATAATATCTCGCTCTGACAGCCACCAGGTAATTTCATTCCCCTGAGGAAACCCAAGGCCAGAAGGTTAAGGAGGCTTTATCATATCTAGGCCAACTTGTTTCCTGAAGGAACTGGAGGCCTGACCTCATTGCGTAATATGTGTATATATACATACATACATTTATATATATATATATATATATATATATATATATATATATATACATATAAATATATATACATATACATACATATATACATACACACACACACACACACACACATATATATATATATATATATATATATATATATATATGTGCGTGTGTGTGTGTGTGTGTGTGTGTGTGTGTGTGTGTGTGTGTGTGTGTGTGTGTGTATATATATATACATATATATATGTGTATATATATATACATACATATATATATATATATGTATATATATACATATATATATATATATTTATATTTATATAGTGCTCGTCACCATAATACAAACACATACCATAAAAATATAAAAATATATTTGCACACTTGCCAGGGTTTTAATACTGCTTCCTTTACGCTTCACCACGACCCTTAGCCATTTAGGAAGACTCACACAAATTCCTAAGGGTCTGGGGATGTATATTAATCCATGCTTCACGTACAGCAGGCTCGAGCCGGGGAATAGAACTAATATCCTTGCCCATCAAACTTCGCCTCACTATTGACCACAGGTTTTGAATGAGGTTTAGGTCAGGGGAATTGCCTGACCAGTCATTAAAGAAGCTCAC
>NC_134784.1:62718173-62725673 GCF_046742065.1 Oratosquilla oratoria
CTGCCTATTCTATTCTTAAGCCATTTTATTCAATTCTAGCTGAATGAAATCGTCTGGCATTAGATATAACAAAATCTGGACAGTGCGTCATCGTAGCTGGTAAGCAAATTGATGCTGACAAACGTACAGGCACTTACCCTGTTTTCTAAGTATGAATAATACAAAAGAAAATACAGAAACTTGTGAAAAGAAAACGAAAATAAATGAATATGAATGAATGACATGAAATGTTACCCAATCGACAAAAACGATCAATTTGGATATTAAAAAGTAATTACTAATGCGGAAAACCTCGAACCCCGAAAAACACAAACACTAATCACGCGTTCTCAAATGGTTTTAACTTACATTAGATAAAAGAAATAGTAATAATAACAAAAACAAAATAGTAGTAATCATAAAAATCCTAAAACACTTCCACACCATGTGACATACTTTGTCCATTATTCGTTAAAAAAATAAATAAATAAATAAATAAATAAAAATCATCGACTTTGGGCAGCAGCATCTGTTATAAAAACCATCAACCTCGCGGCGACACGTAGTACACGTAGGAGAGATAAAAGTCGAAATAGATGAGTGAAATCATGTCCAAAACAAATTGAAGATGTGTTCAAGCAGCTTATAAAAAAATGCTATCATATTTCATAAGTCACTAGAATCAAAGTAATGTCTTGGAACAACCGTCATTGAACAACAATACCCCTTTTTATCAGTACTGAATGGTAGTGATTATTATGATAATGGTTAATTCCACACCGCATCTTGATGATGGTGAAGATGTTCGTGGCGGTAGTAGTGATGTTAATGATAATGATGCTCATCATGCCGATAGTAAACACACACACACACACACACACACACACACACACACACACACACACACACACACACACACACACACACACACACACACACACACACACACACACACACACACACACACACACACACACACACACACACACACACACACACACACACACACACACACACACACACACACACACACACACACACACACACACACACACACACACACACACACACACACACACACACACACACACACACACACACACACACACACACACACACACACACACACACACACACACACACACACACACACACATACGACTTGTTGGTGTGGTGGTATCGTGCTGGACCACTACTCAGCGATCTGAGTTCGAGTCCCAGACTACATTAAACGTGGTCCTTATAATAGTAGTTCAGTCATACCCAATGAACTTCTTGAGATAGGTTGACGCTCTTTGAAGATTTGACTTTGCCCAGCGCTTAACGAACCTCATCAGATTAAAGAGTCATCGAAACAAACGTATCAGTCGAGAAGCAGAAAATAGCCTTTCACTCTCCTGATAATAAAAAATTAAAAAGGTTCAAAGAAATGCACATCAGCAAAGATAACATTAGACATAATGACAGTTGTCTAGAAAGAAGTCCTTCTAAAATATAAGATCGGTTTTCTGCTTTTCAGTTACTACTAGCTCAGCGAGGTGGCTAGCCATGGAATCCTTCGACGGAACTTCGGGGGGGGGGGTTAAGAAAGACTGTGTGCATTTGCTGGGGTCACGCGTTGACTTCAGCGGGACTCGAACCACCATCTCTCAGACTTCTCGCCTCCAGACGCCGGCTCCCTCGTCCACTCGGTGACAACGTTTCGCTGTTCATGGTTTGGTTAATAATTAGAAAGGATTTTAAATCGGAGAGGATTTGCATCTTTGGCACTCGGAAATTAAACTTCATATTATCAAAATTAATGCTGGGCACACGGAGTTCCCTATTAATTCCACATGCAAACACACCATAAATATTCATTTCTTTCACCCTGTTTCTAAAATATAGACCAATAAATTGCTTTTCAATGTGAACAGACGTGGAAATTAGGAAATCATATTCAAAGAATTCTTTTCCTAAATTGATAAGGAATTCAATTCACGTAAAGATTGTCTGTATACATGATAATAGAAGTTTACTACATATGGTATAAACTTTTTAACTGAAGTTACAGGGTTTCGTAAATATTCTCAGTGATATCGGTGTTAAGGTGGCGGCACACTAGGCTAGCATGCTACTTGGATTTGCTACTTAGTTTGAGTAGCAACGACTTCGGTTATAACAATCTTAACTTTCGTAAAAATATCTTAACAACGTGTCCAACATTTGTATAGGTTTAACTTCCTCAGTTCGTCATTCAGCTTTTCATTGTATGACGCAAGAATGATTTGACATTTGGAATTTTGAAGAAAAAAAAATGATAACCGAATTCGTTTCTACTCAAACGAGGTAGCATAAGTAAGTATCATGTTACTGAGAAATGTTTAGTGTGCTGCCACCTATATGGTACTCTTCAGATCAAAACAAGATAGGAGACATTTATAGACAGTCGTATAAGTGTTTGTTTATGTGGTAATTACGGGGCTACATTGGTACCGAATAGAATAGGCTGTTATCGTTGTTATACTGTACCTTACCAGCGCTTCTATTCATGTGGAGAATTTTGCACCTGCGTCGTGCGTTATCTTGTAATTTCATATGCTTGTTTAGTTAGTCATCATATTTCTATGCTAATTTAGTTAGCCAAGGGTATTTGTAGTTTGGCTAATAGTCTGTTTTTCTGTAGGAATCTCACAATAAAAGGAAAATGTCACTTCGTATGGAATAGGTCTGATGCAGTGGTTCTCAAACTATGGCTCGCGACCCAAAGCTGGATCGCGAGATCAATTTTGATTGGTCGCAGGGAACCAGGAAAATTCCCACACTTTCAGTGTCATTCAGTTACTTAATTGAGTTTGACAAGCGAATTCCAGAAAAACACATTCGAGCCCAGTCATGGATGAGAAATCCTCTCCACACAAATGTCGAAGAAAAAAAAAAAGAAAAAGAAAAAATCTAAGACTCCCAGAGCGACTTTTGAGGTTCAAAATGAAAATCTGTCGAAGGACTTCTTCAAGGAAGTATCTCTTTCTGAATCCTGGATTCAGGTAAAGAAGTGTTGCTCCCATATGTAACAACATACCTTTGCGAGCACGGTTTCTCGGGTCTGACTCCTATCAAAAATTAAGTCGAGGAATAAGCTTACCCCGAGCATGATATGAGGTGCAGCCTTATCACAATGACCCCAAGATTTAATAAACTGGTAAATGAGAAGCCAGGGATTCCATTGATTTAGTTTTGTGAAATAAAAGCAGTGCTGAATCCTGTTAATTTAGTTTTGTGAAACAAAGCAGTGTCGTGGATTCCAGTAGTTTAGATTTGCGAATCAAAAGCGGTACGTATTATTATCTAAATAAAGTAAATACATCACTGTACATTTTTTCCCTTTACTCCGGGTCGCGAAGGATTGAAATGTTCCAAATAGGGTCACTCACGAAAAAGTTTGAGAACCACTGGTCTAGTACCTGAAAACAGTATTAAGTAATAATCTTTTCCAAGAAGAAGAAAAAGAAGAAGAAGAAGAAGAAGAAGAAGAAGAAGAAGAAAAAGAAGAAGAGGAAGAGGGAGAGGAAGAGGAAGAAGAAGAAAAAGAAGAAGAAGAACAAGAAGAAGAACAAGAAGAAAAAGAAGAAGAACAAGAACAAGAAGAAGAACAAGAAGAGGAACAAGAAGAAAAGAAGAAGAAGAAAAAGAAGAAGAAGAAGAAGAAGAAGAAGAAGAAGAAGAAGAAGGGGAAGAGGAAGAGGAGGAAGAAGAATAAGAAGAGGAAGAAGAAGAAGAAGAAGAAGAAGAAGAAGAAGAAGAAGAAGAAGAAGAAGAAGAAGAAGAAGAAGAAGGGGAAGAGGAAGAGGAAGAGTAAGAGGAAGAAGAAGAAGAAGAAGAAGAAGAAGAGGAAGAGGAAGAGGAAGAAGAAGAAGAAGAAGAAGAAGAAGAAGAAGAAGAAGTAGAAGAAGAAGAAAAATATGAAGAAGAAAAAGGAAAAGAAGAAGAAGAAGAAAAAGAAGAAGAAGAAGAAGAAGAAGAAGAAGAAGAAGAAGAAGAAGAAAAAGAGGAGGAAGAAGAAGAAAAAAAGAAGAAGAAAAAAAAAAGAAGAAGAACAAGAACAAGAGACTACTTACGAATCATTCTTTTGCCGGAACACTGTCCGGGTCTGAAGGCGCACATGGTGTGCCTTGGATCCAGACTTCGGTATTCACAGCCATCGACCGCCAGCATTGTCATCACCATCACAAGCACTACTTGGATTGCTTTCACACTCATGTTGCTTCTGAACGAAAAGAGAAAAGAAATCTGTGGTTACTATTCTTCATAATCGGGGATGGTTTAGATAATTATAGCCTATACATAGGTCACTTTTTGACAGCGGGCCAGGTAACTGAATGACGAGCTCGGGGGATCGCGTAACCATCTTGTTCAATACAATACAGTGAATACACAATAAGTAAGGATAACCTACATGTTTATCTACCAATATACAAAACACAAAATACACAAATATTAGGGCAAACATATAAAACAAACACAACAAACATATTCATTTACCACAAAGTTTTAGGTTTACTTGTTATCTATTTATTAATTTATTTATCTATTTTCTCATTTGTTTGTTTGTTTTTGACATGTGCAGTTCGGTGGCTGACCGAGACGAGGACGTGGAGGTGGTGCTGCTCTGAGGCGTGTATCTTTGTGGCTTGATAGGTATTTGGTTACTAAACTTTTCGAACCAGCTGGTGAGGGCCTCCAGTTTCTCGAGGAAGGTGGCGACAGTCATGATGACGACTTGGTAGGATTCGACAAATCTGGCTAGGGTGCGCTCAGTGGAGGCTTGTTGTATGGTGAAGCTATCGATGTGATCTTTAATTGCATCAAAGCGCGTTGTAATTGCTGTGCAACGTGCCGTTAGGTTGGCAACGGCCTCGCGGGTGGCAATTACTTGCGGCGAGTCTGGCAGATTTGAGAGTGTCAGCAGTGAGACGGCTTTTGGGCGAGACCGAGGGAGTGGCGGTGGTGGTGCGTGTGCATTCTGTGAGGTGACCACCTGAGAGCTCTTCGTACATCCGTGCCATACACTCAATCTGGATTCGTGACAGCGGGGTCATTCCCGCATGGATGGATTAGGGGTGGGAAGTTGATCAGCTGTAAAAGGTTTATTAATGTTGGTGGGCTGAGAGGGGGTGCGATATGGACAAGTGTGGGAGGATTAAGTACCTGCACACCACCCACACATGTCAATAGAAGCAGTGCAATACCGAGATATGTGTCCGACACCCCAGCATTTGAAGCACCATGGCTGTTCATCTTTCATCCTTCGAAACTCGCACGGTGGTATGCAAGGAAGGAAGCTGAAGTGATGTTCTGTAGGTGGCGGTTGGGGTGGCTCCAGACAATAACAAGGCGTTGATGGGTGTCCCGTGTTGGTAGAAGCGGCGTACGCTGTATACACTCGGAAGATTTTTTGCTTGGGACGGGTCAACGCCGACAGGATAGCTGGTGACGTGATAATTGGAAAATTTACGTGGTCTATCGATCGAGTCCTGAACATCAAGCTTTAAGGATTAGAAATTACCCTTCGTGGCACTCTCAATGATCTCGGTATGTTTGCGTGAAATATACACATGCCAAGATGTGACAACAGACATTTTCACCTCAGCTAGCTCTGGATCGAGTCTGAATGACTTGGTAATTTCAGCAAACTAGCGAAGTTTTGTATCCACGGTCGGGTTCTCACGAAAGATAAGTTTAACATAAGCAGTTCTGGGCCGAAAGCAGAGGAGGCAACTAGGAGAGGTGAACTGTGAGGGAGAGGGCGAGGGTGAAGGTGAGAGAGGGAGTTATCGGAAGCATTGGGTTGGAGGTTCTCGTCGTGCCTGAACAACTTAAAAGCTGGAGAATAGGATTTGCTTGTGTTCGTAGTCTGGTCTGCAGATCGTTTGGTGGCGGTGGTGTGGGTGTGGATGGGGGTGGCGGCGGTGACTACGGCGGTGGCTGCGATGGCGGCTGCGGTGGCAGTGATGGTAGTAGTAGCGGTGGTGGGCTGGATAGTAGCTGGCAGTGGCTGCCATGATGTGGTACCAACATGTTGCTCGTGCATTGACTATGAAAGCCGGTGTTGCTCAGTGATGTCCTCGTACTCGCTAAGGGCGAGGTCAGCGTCAATATCGGTAAGGGTGGACGGTCCAGAATAAGTCATGTTGCCTCAACAATATGGCAGAATGTACGCAATTGGTGCTAATGAGTCTGCAGTGACGTGGGTATGACGTTAAGACACGTCAGACTCCTCGAACTGCGCATGCACACATGGGCGGAGCACTGGGCAGAGGGGTTTTGGCCAAGGATAGGATTTTCTTATGGGAAATATTGACCAAGTCCCTTATCCCTCAAAACTACTTATACCACAAGACTGACGTCTGGTGATTACTGTTGTGCTCAGCTAAGGCTGGAAAACTGTATCTCGCTGGATCTTTCATAATTTCTTCGAAATAGTAGTAGATCAATTGCGGGTGTGTTTACATTCACAGTCAGCAATTGCCGGGAGAGAGAGAAAGAGAGAGAGAGAGAGAGAGAGAGAGAGAGAGAGAGAGAGAGAGAGAGAGAGAGAGAGAGAGAGAGAGAGAGAGACTGAGTGAGTGTATGAGTATGTAAGTATATGTGAGTATGAGTCTGTGTATGAATGCGTAAGTTTGTCAGTGTGTTATAGTGTGAGCGTGTAAGTGTTTGTGTGAACACGCACTCGCACACGTGTGTGTGTGTGTTTGTGTGTGTGTGTGTGTGTTTGTGTGTGTGTGTGTCTGTATATATATACATATATATATATATATGTATATATACATACATACATATATATATACATACATACATATATATATACATACATATATATATATATATATATATATATATATATATATGCTACCTACAGACAATTTCGCCCAGTTTCTCTCCTCCATTGCAGGTTATCTCTCATACAAATAACCCTGTGAATAAGTTCATGGAACAAACTTTGTTTTGATACATAGTCATTCCAGTGAGACCCTATGATTCTTCAAAGGCAGTAGGTACCAAAGATGTTGAGACTCGTATTCAACTATCTGTCCACTGTCCATGTCTCACAGCATTATTTAATGGTGGACAATTACAGCAAGAGATAGTACATGGGTGACTTGTAGATTTGGATCTCGGTTATCCTGCATAGATATGAACAGTGTATACTCTTGTTGAGCAAGTCCATAACACACCATGGGCGATACCATTCCTTCGAAGGACTTCATGACATGAACCACCACTGTTATGCACTATACTCCCAAGGTAAGCAAAGCTTTTTAAAACCTCAATGTCCTCACCACATGCTTAGACATATTTATATGTGCCATCCAGCGCATCCTCAAACGCCTGGATTTTAGTTTTGATCTAGTAGACCTGGAGTCCAAGCAGTCCCACCTCCCAGTGCACTGAATCGAAGTAATAACCAGGACCTCCAATGACTCTGCAAGAATTACATCGCCAGACCATGTTCTTGACCTTGGTGTTCCCAAGAGATGCAAC
>NC_134784.1:62740673-62743173 GCF_046742065.1 Oratosquilla oratoria
GGTGATGGTGGTGGCGATGATGGTGGCTGTGGTGGCCAGCCCGCTGTGTCAAAGAACTGCAGTGACGAAGGAACCTTATCGTCCTCTGCAAATGTATCCAGATATCCTCCACCCTTGTTATGTTGTGGTGATGTTTTGTTTTGTTCAGTGATGCGAGACACAGTGGAAATCGTTTATATTATATACATGTAATCTCCTCGCTCGATCAAAATACTTTATATATTTTGCGCTAAAACAATTGGTTGTTTTAAGAGAAGATTAGGTAACTTTATGGATAGGGGTGACGGATGGTAAGGAACATTGCACTACCTAGTGTTGGTTTTAAGGTCTCTTGAAGTTTTCCCCATTATCTTATGTTCTTATTTTCTATTCATCTGAGTGCAGGACTCTCAGGTAACCTCTTTGTTATTATGAAGCTTTAGATATTTTGTTCTGGTTGACACAATACATTTCGTTTCTTGCAAAGGCTGAGCCTTATGCTAAAGCCGCCAATGCCTTGTTTTCTATAGATTTGATGATATGAGGGATGATAAACTCACCATCCTTGTCCAACGCAGCGGGAAGTGAGAAACCCCTGGTAGAGCAAAGCCCTGTCAGTTGCCGCAAGCCTTTTTTTTTTTCTTTTCTTTTCTTTTTTTTGGGGGGGTCGTCTTCCCACCTGATCAGGGTTGTCGGGAATCAACGCAGCGGGTCCCGGGAATAGAACTCACGACCACCTACTCATGAGTTCTTCATGGTATCCATTGGGATAACGCGCGGCCCATGAGGGCTGATACATACGATTATGGAAACAATAGTAGAGACGTTAATGATCCTGAGTAATATTTGAGAGGATTTGAAACAAAGAGATCCATCTTATTTTGATCATGGAAGCGTCATTTTTTTATATAACAGCAGAGGCACTCTTCGAGCTGAAAGAGATTAAAACAGCGGAAAGGAAAAAAAATCAAGATTTGTCAAGTCTTATGTTCTGTTCACACTAACGGT
This sequence comes from Oratosquilla oratoria, assembly GCF_046742065.1. Classification (NCBI taxonomy): domain Eukaryota; kingdom Metazoa; phylum Arthropoda; class Malacostraca; order Stomatopoda; family Squillidae; genus Oratosquilla; species Oratosquilla oratoria. The sequence continues at coordinate 62,741,661 of NC_134784.1, forward strand.
TTGAACCGCGCGGAAACCACAATAGTACCGCATAGCCAAGGAAAAACTACGCTGTTGTGTGTGAATGCCTCCATCGACTTGCATTGTAACTGAACTGTCGCGGTTCAAACCGCTAGTGTTACGTATACCATCGATTCATATATAAAGACATCATAAAGAAGTCCGCTTAAATTGAATTACCAGAAACTAGAAAATGTATTACAAAGTTTCAGATAACTACGTCTTCGCGCCACTAGAAAAATGGTCTCGAGTAACCTTTCTTCAAGAACCCCCAAAGGGTTATCGATCTCGAAGCTCTTTGACTTCGATAAACCCCATTCGTGTTATCACGTTCCCATGATACGATTACTGTTGCTGCCTTTTTTTTTTTTTTCTCTCTTTTTGGAGTGAGGAGGGTTAGTGGAATGCCTTTCCAGGTACCCCCAAGAACATATTTCAGTACCCGCTTGAGGTTATTGAGATATAACCTTAAATGGATTATCATACTGGCCTGTCTCCTTCAACCTCCAATTAGTTGATGGTACCGCTCACCTCCATAACTTTTTCCCTCGCAAAATCACTATGGTAAGCTATTTTGTTTTCTCAACAAAAATACATAGAATGTCATTTTGATATGCTGGAGAAAAATGACTTTCCTTCAGCATGTCGGATTCCTTCCCGAAAGCTGCAAATCTGCTTCAACAGCCGGAAGAGAAACAGCCCAGAGTGATAACACTTTATGAACGCATATATCACACCTTATCTCACTTATCCTTTAGCCCTAAATAATTTATTCAGATTAAGGAGTCCAAAAACGTTAATTCAACATGAAATTATAAGTCAAATGAATCTATTAAGACTGAATAGGATCTGTTAGAGTAATGAAGATGCATGGAACTACCCATATATGGAGCGAAAATGAAAGACAAAATAAGAAGTTGGCGAGACGACGACTTCAACCTAAGAAACACTCAGCTGTGTCCGAAACCGTCACTTTTGCCCAAAGTGTTAAGACAGATAGTGTAAGTGGCAGATATCGGTAGCCTAAGGGATTGGACAAGAGCACTTTTAATAATGACATGAGATCGGGGCCAAACTCTCAACATCTTCAAAAGAAACAGAATATAAGCAATGCCACAGTGTTATGCCAATTATCATGTTGGTTCTGATCGTGTTTTGTATAATGAGAGCCCGTATTCGATTCCAACAGGTATCGATGACGTCTACTTGCCCTGGAAATCCAAATACATTGGGCAAGGATGATGACCTTGGCCTCAGCTATGCGGCTCCTGTCGTGAGGACCTCATCTCAAGTTTCATAATGATGATAATAGGATGGCTTGGAAGAATCCCATCACTCTTGCCCACCAAGTACTCCACTGTCCTCCTCCACATAACCTTTGAATATATTCACTACACCAGCGTTTCCCAATCTTTTCCGACCCTAGCACCCCTACAGTCATGTCTAAGTAGTCCAACACTCTCTAACTAATATCTTATTACTAGATGGATAAAGGAAAGTGTATGTAAGCATC
>NC_134784.1:62753173-62758173 GCF_046742065.1 Oratosquilla oratoria
TTTCGTGGTCATCGCTTTTTCGCTTATATTTCGTGTATTTTTCTACTACCGAATACCTTTAATCCAGGGACACTAAATATTTATAATATTTTTACAGAAGAGAGTATGACACCAATACATAAACAAATGTATAAGTAAATGAGTAGATAATCAAGTAAATAGCTAAGTAAATGAATAAGTAAAGAATAAATAAATGAAATAAATAAATCATCATATATCTGCAATAATGACCGATGTGTATTTATCTAATTATACGTTTTTCTCCGTCATACTTTAACAAATCATATGATGAAAAATTCCCTATAGTTGGCGGGTTTTGCTATCGGCGTTCTAATGTTACATCCGAATGATTTCATGTTGCCTTTTGTCTGTTGTATTCTGGTAATTAGTTACTTGCGGCGCCAGAAACTTTTAGTCGTCATTAATTAATTGGCTATTTCTATTTCACAATCGTATTATATTTCACGGCACTGAAATGAACAGATGCAAGAGTATTTACATGATAACCATGACTCTTTACCCATCGTCCATTTTTCCTCTGCCTTCGTATTTCTTCTTATAGTTGATGATGGTTGATTCAGTTCCATCATCAGACGGCCGCCCGTTCAGTTCATATATTATGCCTTCGCCTAGACGTCAACAAAACATGTAGTTAAACCTCCCCCTAAGAGATAAACTTAAAATGTACGATCTACATGGAGCACGCGGATGACTGGGGGGGAGCCGAGAACACTTTCACTTGGCCAGTCTCAGTAATCCTCGACCGCGTCTCGTCGCCTTGAAGATCGCAAGCGGAGCCATTTTCACTTCGATGACTGTGTGGGGCAGCGTCAGTCATTATACATTGGTTATGCCTAGGAGATATTGCTCGTCTTGAACTCTGAAAGCCCTGGATTGCGATAAAGTGTCTTGTTCGATCGTTGATGGTTCGTAGGGTAAGGGACTTGATGGAGTGGTTTTACCGTAAGAACATAAGAATGGAGGAGACAGTAAGAGACTGCAAGAGCTGTACCAGGTAGTTCTATGTCAATTACCACCTACCATCCCATCCATAAAATTATCTAACCTTCTTTTAAAGCAACCAATAGTTTCAGCGCTGAAGAGGCTTAAGAGAAGATATCCTTTAGAACATAAAAATGGAAGACACTGCAAGGAACCATAAGCTCTACACTAGGCAGCTCCATGTTCCTTACCACATATTATCTTCATCTATACATGGTTACTAAGTCTATTATATTCGTTAAATACTCTATTGGAAAGCTAGTTCTTGCCTATTTCCTTTTTAAACCTTAATTTGTCCAATTTAAATCCATTACGTAAGGCTTGATCAAATAATCTTTCTTAGGAAAATTACTCTATCTTAATAGAATATCTCGAATTCCCAGGTTTCGTAGACTTTGTTGTGCTGTAAGACATTTCTTGTATAGAATAGTAATTAATCACATGTAAAGAAAATAATGAGTCAAAAGATGCTAGAGAGTCAGATGGTCAAGCTGTCAGGTATCAAGATGGATACACAATCAGGCAATCAAACAGTCAGGTCATCAGCTAATTAATCAAATTACTAGCGAATCAGTAACCCGATAGTGCAGTTATCATAGTACTATAGTACTGTACTATTCATACATTCCAATCATTTGAAGACAAGTCGTAGATTTAGGTTACAAGTACTTGGAGACCAGTGCAACCCCTACGTTGAATCTACATGTATGTAAGAATGTATGTAAATATGCTTATATATATATGTATATATATATATATATATATATATATATATATATATGTATATATATATATATATATATATATATATATATATATATATATGTATATATATATATGAATTTACAATCAGGCCTGGCCGTAGCGAGCTTTGAACTCGGGTCCAGACTGAGCAGGAGTCCCAAGCGTTACCGCTCAGCCACTCAGACATATTCAAATTCATCTAAAATTCCTTCCTAAGAAAACAGGAACAGAGCGTTAAACCTTACTAATTAGATGTTATGATAAACATCATTGAAAACTTAAATACCTTCGCATCAACGAGAGGTGCTACATAAAAAAACATGACCAAATACTATCATCAAAGGGCTTGCGATATTTTGAACGGTTAAGGTAAGTTTTGCTCGGTGCAATTATTAGCCTACCATAGCCAATGGCGGGCGACAAAGAATTAGGGCTCAAGACAATGGTTTGACGATCACTATTGAGCCATAAAGGATCATCGTTGAGCTACAATCGCAACGAGCAAAACGTACCTTTAAGCTATGTTCCAAGGAACCTTATCGAAGCGGTTCTTGTGTCTGAAGAACTTCGGTCGTTCTTTGAAGAGGCAGTTAGAGGAGTTCCTTCTCGTGCCCTGGTGGCACGACCGCTTGTTAATTTAATCTAAGAAAATCACTTGCGAAGAAAACGGAATTATGCAGAGAGGAGAAACGCAGTTGAAGGTCACAAAGAAAAAAAGAAAATGGGACGTAAGGAAGGAATGCCGACTAGGGGATGGAGATGGATGGTAGGAAGGAAAGGAGGGAGGGAGGGTAGGAGGTGGGGGGGAGGGAGGGTAGGAAGGAAAGAGAGAAGAAAGGAGGGAGGGCAGGAGGGAGGTAGGGAGAAAAAAGAGAGGGAGTGGGGTAAGAAAGAGGAAGGGAAGGAAGGAAGGAGGGAAGGAGAGTGGTAGGAGAGGGAGGAGGGAGGGTATTAGAGAGGGAGGGAGGGAGATAAGGAAAAGGAGGGAAGGAGAAAGGAAAGAAAGGAGAGAGGAAAGGAGAGAGGTTGAAGAAAAAGAAATCGAAAGAAGAAAAAGAGTGATATGAAGACCTGAATACGTATATATATATATATGTGTGTGTGTGTGTGTGTGTGTGTGTGTGTGTGTGTGTGTGTGTGTGTGTGTGTGTGTGTGTGTGTGTGTGTGTGTGTGTGTGTGTGTGTGTGTGTGTGTGTGTGTGTGTGTGTGTGTGTGTGTGTGTGTGTGTGTGTGTGTGTGTGTGTGTGTGTGTGTGTGTGTGTGTGTGTGTGTGTGTGTGTGTGTGTGTGTGTGTGTGTGTGTGTGTGTGTGTGTGTGTGTGTGTGTAAAATGAGAAATATGAAAGAGACTAAAAACCTCGCGAGTGCTGGCTGAATAGATAATAAAGAATTTCAATACAGAATAGCTAATGCACCTTATCTTTCGATGTTTATGAAAGATCCACCCCAAGACGAATAAAATCACCTGGCGGCATCCAAAACAAACATGATACAAATTGACCCCAAACTCGAGATACATCATGAGTTTTCTTCATGTGAATAAAATCAACCTGCACCAACGAAAATAAACAAAGAATTGAATATAGACAATAAAGGCAGCTTCATTTTGGGCCGATTCTCGTTAACCGTTGTGTGTTCGTTTGAATACAAACGACTTCAGTCACAGTCTTTTGCTTTTCGAATATCCAAATCTCAAATTAACTTTGCGTCATACACTCAGAAAATTAATGAGGGACTAAGAAAGGGTAAACCTTTGCAAAAAAGAATACACAATGTTGAAATGTTCTTAGGAAAGTCTAGAATACTGTAACCAAAAATTAACTTCTAGGTATTCAAATTTATAACGGTCCCATGTGAAGCGGCCTTAAGCCAATGGTTCTTAAACTGAGGGCCATGGTTCCCCAAGGGAGCCCTAACAAGAATTTAAGGGGATGGGCATGGCCTGCTGGCACAAATTATACATTTCTATGTAATGTGAGAAATCTACATTTAAAATTTCCAACAAATCTGCCCTGGCAGAAGAAATATAAGATAATTATGATTATGAACTTTGTAATAAAGTAAAAGGTTTCTCTTGATCAACATTTAGTTTATTTACTTTTATTTTCATTTTTTACCTTTTTGACGGTGTGGGATTTGGGAGAAAGAGGAAGGTGAGCCATATGAATTTTGAGAATTCGTGAAGGAGAAAATGGAGTGAAAAAGGTTGAGAACCATTGGATAGAAGAATCAAAGACAAGAGAGAGCCAGAAGTGTCAAGGCACTCTGAGGAATTACGTAAGAACTCTGCTTGCGACAGCCTTGTCGACAAGCAGGGGTGGACGGGGGTGGAATCGAGTGGAGTATGCAGTGATCTGAAGGTTTATAAAATATCACAAAGGAAGGAGAAAGAGCAGGAGCAGAAAACGAAACGAAACTGTAAGAAGAAAAGGGAAAAGAAAAAACAAAAACAGTAGTAATCGTGGTTGTCATGTTAGAATATACACGTGTACAAATGTTACAAGAAAAAAGTGGGGTTGCATTTTGTTAGCAATAACCAGTGCTTCTATCCTTGAGAATAATATTACACCGAAGAAGTGGTGTCATACAGGTGACAAATAAAACAAACATTCAAGAAAGGGATGGAAAAAGAGGGATAGTAGAAATTGAAATTGACTATAATTTTTCTCCTTTTTTTTTAATTTATTTTTCATTACAAAGGAATGCTACGTGATTTAGGGATGTCACTAAAGCATTTATTGTATTGACTTAAAAGTACTTTATGCAGCCAATATCCTATATGAGGTGAAAGGAGGAATAAAGGTAAGTAATGAAAGAGAAAGGATATTTGAGTTTCTGTATGTTGAAAGAAAAAAGACCCTCTGTTGCCCTGCAAAGATTTCTGTACCACGCAGTTAAAGAATATTGCCTGGCGTCAGGTAGAATAAAACAACGAGTGTTTCTTGTCAGGGAAAGAGTCAGCTGAAGGAGCAATACAGTACATTCACGTGGTGACAATGAGAAACAAGTTTCCGTGAATGACGAAAAGGTGGATGGCAGTTAAGATAGTCTTCGAGAGTAAACAGTATATAAAAGATTGCCACTATCATTGCAGTTTTCACTGTCATTGCCTTTACATTTGTCAGTGATATAAAAATTACTACTGCTGTTGTTATGACTATTATCACGGTCATTGTCACTGTCATTAATATTGCCATTGTCACTGTCATTATCAATGACAATACTATTGTTATCACCATTACCGTCGCAAATCT
>NC_134784.1:62763173-62765673 GCF_046742065.1 Oratosquilla oratoria
TATAGGAAGGAAAGTAGAAGAAAGATGAGGAGGAGGAGGAGGGGGAGAAACAGGAGTACGAGGAAGAAGAGGAGAAGAGGAAGAAACGGGTAGGAGGGGAGGAGATGACAAGGAAGAGGTGGAAAAGTGAAGAGGAAAGAGGAGGAGTAGGAAGAGGAGGGAAAGTAAGCCGAGGATAAGGATGAGCAGAAGAACGAGATAGAGGAGGAGGAAGAGGGAAGAAAGAGGAGTAGGAGAGGAGGGGTAGGATGGGAAGTATAAGAAAGAGGAGGAGAAAAGAAAGAAGAATAAGAGGAAGAGGAGAAGGAGAGGAAGGAGATGACGAGGAAGAGCCGGGGGGAAAAAGGAAGAGGGAAGAGGAGGTGTAGGAGGAGGAGAGAAAGAAAGCTAAGGATAAGGATAAGCAGGAGGAGGAGATGGAGGAGGAAGAGGAGTAAGAGAAAGAGGAGGGTTAGAAAGGGAAGTAGGAGAAAGAGGAGGAGGAGGATAGGAAGGAGTGGGGAGAAGGGGAGAAGCAGAGAGGAGGAGGGAGAGGGGGAGAAGGGGAGGAGGAGGGGAGGTGGGGAGGGGAGGAGGAGGAGATAGGAGGAGGGGAGGAGGAGGGGGAGGAGGAGGAGTTTTACACGGAGGACTTGGTGTGGAGGAGGGCATGTGTCGATGCTCGTGTGTACTGAGAAGTGTGCAACAGAGCGTGTGGACGAGTAGATTAACCAGTGTATACGCATGAGTGCTTGCATGCATTGAAACACACGGAAGAGGAGGGGGAGGAGGAGGAGGAGGAGGAGGAGGAGGAGGAGGAGGTGGAGGGGGAGGAGGGAAAGTGAAGGAGGAAGAGGAGAAGGAGGAAGGAAAATGAAAGATGGGGAGGAGAAGGAGGACGAGGTGGAGGAGGAGGAGGAGAAGGACGAGGAGTAGAAGGGGGAAGAAGAGGAAGAGGAAGAGGAAGAACAGGAGAATGGAAGAAAGGACAGGAGGAAGAGGAAGAAAAAAGGGAGAAGGACAAGGGGAGAAGGAGGAGACAGGGGGAGAAAAGGAGAGGAAGGAAGAGGAAGAAGAAGAGGAAGGAGAAGAGTAAGGAAAAAGGGGAGATTGAATGATACAAGCAATCCGTCCACAAAATGGCCTTGAATAATCTTGAATCAATCTTTTGAAAATAATACAGCTTTCTTGATATTTGACATATCACTGTGTGCCAGAAACTACCAGATACTAATAACAATGACCGTTGTCTCGATTTTCATTTACTAGAAACCCGTAACTCCATAGTGTCCGGCAACGGTCCTCGGTTCCTCTGGGTTGAAAAGAGCAATAAGAGAGTAGTCGTTGGTTGTAGGTTAAACTTACATAGAAAATATACAGTTGAAGTTGAGAGATCTTGAGTCCTCTCCGGAGACCGTGTACCAGGGAAAGAGGTTGACGGGTTTTTGAAAAAGGGCAGCAGGGAGATGATTTTCTTTTCCGTCTACCTTGCAAGTTCGCCACTCGTGATTAGTGAATGATGATGATGATTATAAGTCTGTTTAACGTCACAAACTTCCCTATCAGAAGGCTAGGACTGTGCCCTTTACAGAGAACTTTGTAGCGTGGAATTCAATGAACCATGCTTTTGGACCAACTCACTCACGGCAGGGTTCGAACCACCATCACCACAACCTCCGTCGCAAGTAGCGACGCTCTAACCCGCTCGACCAGCTAGCACCCTTCAAAAGAGATATATAATCAACACTTACGCTATTTCTGCAAAGCAAAATCAACTATGCGGCTCAAAACTTTTGACTAAAACTGTACAGTGTGTTTTATACATTGTCTTGCAATCTGGTTTAACCCGTTTGGTAGTTTAGTCTCGGAAGTATTCAGTTTTACCAACTCTAAATAATTCTATTAGCCAATTTGCTAGTGTAATCTTATATATTTACTGAGACTGTCGCTAGACTATTTCATTCGACTGAGAATATACACCATTACTCCATGAAGGGTAAAATGATTTATTCATCTTTATCTATTTATTCATTCATTTATTAGCGCGCATGGTGGTAAAGTATAAGAACCCCAGTCCGACCAGTTTGTGCTAAATGTAGCATGAAGCGCTTCCATTGGGCAACTTCTGCCATGTGTCATGTCTTTAATGCGCTACATAATCACTGTCTCAGGTTCGCCGCGTAGTATGATCACTGTACTTAGTATTTAGTTTCACTTGATGTACTCTGTGACCTCGGAGAAGTACATATAATGTATAGTGTTCCCAATATTAAGTATAGGGGGGCGTGAACAGGGAGTAAAGTACGATACAGACAACATATATAGTTTGACATATAAGCGTGTTTATATTCATATATATTTATGTATGGATGTGTATGTACACTACGTATGTATGCATGTATGTATGTATGTATATATGTATGCATGTATGTATGTATGTATGTATGTATGTATGTATGTATGTATGTATGTATGTATGTATGTATGTATGTATGTATGTATGTATATATGGATAGATGGA
>NC_134784.1:62770673-62773173 GCF_046742065.1 Oratosquilla oratoria
TAATATCATAGAACATCGAGTCCAACAATAAAAAAGATAATGGGTATGTATTGTTAACAGCTCACACATCCACTGACGCTGCTTTACACATAGCCACACATTACCCGCACGCAGGAAACATTGCAGCGCTGTAGCAGTTTTATGTTTTAGCAGCTGTACATAGATAGTTTACTGCGTGATGGGACGTCAGGGGAATGATGGGGTAAGTTTATTGAGGGTGAGGATGATTGCAGAGATTGGTTTGGTGGTTGGTGAAGGTGAGGAGGAAGAAGGAAGAGGGAGGAGAGGAGGGAGGGGGAAGGGGAAGAGGAAGGGGAAAGGGGAATAGAGGAGGGAGGGAAAGGAAGGTGAAAGAGGAAGGGGGAAGGGAGTTAGGGAAGGGAAGGGAGAGGGAAGGGGAATTGGGGATAGAGGAAGGAAGGGAGGGTAGTGTAGGGGAAAGGGGGTTGGGGGAATGGAGGAAGGAAAGGGAAGGGTGAGGGTGAATGGGGGAGGAAGAGGGGTGGAAGGGAAGAAGGAGTGCAAGAGAAAGGAAAAAAAGGATTGGGAGGGAAGGGGAATGGGGGAAGGAAAGGTAGTAAAGGGGAATGGGGGAAAATGGAGAGGGAATATATTGTTAACAGAATGGTGAAAGGATGGGGAGGGGATTGGGGAAGGCGGGGAGAAAGGGGAAGGAGGAATGTAGAGAAGGGAAGAGGTGTAGCAGGAAAGTGGGAAGGGAATAGGGAGGAAAAGGGAGGAAGGGGAAAGGGGAGGTGATGCAAGGGGGAATGGGAGGGGAAAGAGTGGGGAAATGGGAGGGGAGGAGAGGAAATGGGAGGGGAGAAGGGCAAATGGAATGGGAGTAGGCGGAATGGGAAGGGAGGATGGGGAATGGGAGGGGAATAGGAGAAATGGGAGGAGTAAAGAGGAGGGGGATTGGGAGAGGGAGGGAGATTGGGAGAGGGAAGGGGAATGGGAAGGATGGCTAAGGTGACAGGATGAAAGGGACCTGGGTAGTGGGTGTGGAAGGAGAAAAGGGGAAATGTTGAGGGGAAATGAGGAGACGAACAGGAGAACGGAGTGGAAGGGGTATGATTAAGGATGACAGTGAAGATAAGAGATAGAATGAGGGTGAGGGTGAGGGTGAGGGTGAGGGTGAGGGTGAGGGTGAGGGTGAGGGTGAGGGTGAGGGTGAGGGTGAGGGTGAGGGTGAGGGTGAGGATGAGGGTGAGGGTGAGGATGAGGATGAGGGTGAGGGTGAAGGTGAAGGTGAGGGTGAGGGTGAGGGTGAAGGTGAGGGTGAGGGTGAGGGTGAGGGTGAGGGTGAGGGTGAGGGTGAGGGTGAGGGTGAGGGTGAGGGTGAGGGTGAGGGTGAGGGTGAGGGTGGGGGTGAGGGTGAGGGTGAGGGTGAGGGTGAGGGTGAGGGTGGGGGTGAGGGTGAGGGTGAGGGTGAGGGTGAGGGTGAGGGTGAGGGTGAGGGTGAGGGAGAGGGTGAGGGTGAGGCTGAGGCTGAGGCTGAGGCTGAGGCTGAGGGTGAGGGTGAGGGTGAGGGTGAGGGTGAGGGTGAGGGTGAGGGTGAGGGTGAGGGTGAGGGTGAGGGTGAGGGTGAGGGTGAGGGTGAGGGTGAGGGTGAGGCTGAGGCTGAGGCTGAGGGTGTGGGTGAGGGTGAGGGATAGGATGAGGAAAAAGACGAGAAGGATGGTACAAGGTCTTTAGGATGAGCATGAGAATGAGATGAATTGTAAAGGCAAGAGTGAGGGGAGGGGAAAGAAAGGAAGGGAAAGAATATGAAGAGAAAAGGAAGATAAGGGGAGGGGGAAGGGGGCAGGGTGAGGGGGGTCGGTGGAGGGGAAGTTGGGTAGAAGAGTTAGGAGAGGGGAGAGGAGGGGAGGGAAGAGGAGGGGAGGAGAGAGGAGGGAGGGAAGAGGAGGAGAGAGGAGAGAATTTCACTCACCGGCGCGGTGTTCAAAGCATCAAATGAAGAAGAAAGAAAACAAAAATGAGTGTAATAAGTCTTGATTACAATGCGTTCGGACCTACTGGGCGCACAATAAATAGTCTCCAGTGCAACTTCGAACGTCCTGTGCTTTGATTTGTTCATTGTGTGGGCTTGGCTGACGAGCTACCGAGATGTACCTATGAATACTCTGGACAGATGCATGCCTTCTCCACCTTCAATGCCGTGGCTCACTCTACTACCCCCTGTTCACACTAGCGGTCGGAGAACTGCGCAGAAACCGGAGCGGTATCACAGAGTCAAGGAAAACTGATCGATTTTGTGTGAACGCCTCCACTGACTTACATTGTAATTAAACCGCCGTGGTTGAAACCGCTAATGTAAAGAGGGCCTTTGCCTTCTGCGACAACTACCACATCATTCTATTCAGCTGAGGGACGGGCCTATATCTGAGGGGATTCTCAAACGGTTGTGACCCCTATTCAAGAGGGTGAGGCTTAACTAAAGGAAACAGTCTGATTTTTCTAATACACAGTATCGGAGTAATGAAGATGGTTAATC
>NC_134784.1:62780673-62783173 GCF_046742065.1 Oratosquilla oratoria
ATCTCAGGCCTTTTTATTACCATAGTGTACTAGAGACTACTTTTCATCATTGAATATTTAGAAACAGGTATTTATATTACAAAGTAGTGCAGTCCAGTCAACATACATCACCTTGAAGCATAATATATTATGAATGTATCGTTATATAATTCTGTAGCAGATTACATGCAATGATTCTGCAAAATCTAAGCTCATTAGAATTAGTTTGATAGATGGGGCTCTATAATGCGGAGACTATCTGGGACCCCGACAGCTAACTCCTAACTACAAACTACTTTTTTACAGTTTTGTAGCTTCGTCAACTGATTCGGTTCTTATAGAATTTACAGGGTTTTGGTCTGGTTGGCAAAAGGCAAATTTATTCAGTTTAAGAGAAACCTTGCGATCGAAAAAGTCAAAGAAGCAATTCCAAAAAAAAAAATCTACACCAGAAGTGGGCAACCCTTGGCATGCGAGCAAAACCTGGCACACTAACGACTTTTTTCCGGCACGCGAAACCCATTTTTTTTATGACCATTTGTAATTGGATGCTTCGCTGGACGGTGGATTGTGGTCCTAGGAGGTAAAGGGATGGTGTCAATATTTATATGTAGGCCCATAATTTTATTCAGTTGACGCACGAGAAAATTTTGTATCAAATATTTGGCTGCTTTTGGCACCCATATTTAAAAAGGTTACCCACCCCTGATCTAGACAAACTCTTTCCAATCTTATTCAGAAGAGAGGTCTCCCGAAGACTGAAGGAGCTCATTCTGCACGGATTGTGCCTCATTGACCATACAGTTGAAACCAGAAGTCGAGAATAGGATTTGGTTGCGGTCCATAATTACACGTAACACTTTCATTATACGCTAATTATTCTAATAAGAAGTCGACGTTGTCGGGTCGGTGATCTATCTTCAAGTTCATCTATTTCTGTTGGTACCCAGCTTGTTTATTAGGTCATCAACTTGTCCGTCTAGCGCATAATTTCTTTAGTAAGATCATTCTTCTCTGCCCAACTCTCAAACGTGCAAATGTATATTTTCTTTTTCTTCTTGGAAAAAAGTGTAAACCCTTTCTTGGAATTTCTTGACAAGTTCTTGGCTCTTCCAGGAGTCTTGGTGACGAAGCACTTGGCTCCCGAAAGCTCTTGGCTTCTCAAGGACTTAGTCCTTCTGACGCAGCACTTGGCCACCCAAGTGTCTTCCAGATAAGGTTTCTCTACAATCCTCTTATCAAGCCACCAAGACAAGGTGTTGACCCTCCAGAACTCGAGATCTGCTTATCGATTGAAGGAATCTTTTTAGAATTAGCTAGAACTATATCTTTACATTTCTATCCATCCCAGGATTGGTAGATCTACTCTCCAGTAGCCCTTTTAGTTAGATAACTGCTTTAAGGATTTTATATCATTTAATGACGAATAATTTCATTCAGATGATAGAAGGATCTAGGTTCTCGATGGTCCTGTGAAGATGATCCTTAGGTTGAGCGGGACGTAGATAGGAAGTCTGGAGAGGATAGGAAGTCAATGGGAGGGAGTAGGAAGTCCACAGGGGCTAGAAAGTTAGCAGGGGGTAGGAAGTCCGCAGGGAGTGGGAAGTCCGCAGAGGATAGGAAGGCCGCAGGGGGTAGGAAGACCGGACAGTATAGGAAGCCTGGAAGGGACAGGAAGTTCGGAAGGTGGGAGAATGTCAGGAAAGTGGTAGGAAGCCCGGAAGGTGGAAGAATGTCCAAATGGTGCTGAAAAGTCAGAAAAAGATAGAGGGTCCGGATGGGGTTGGAAGTCCGAAGGGGTTAGAAGTCCGCAAGGTAGTAGGAAGTTCAGAGGGAGTAAGAAAGTACGGAAGAGGTAGAAGTCCGAAAAGGGTAGAAATCTGGATCGGGTAGAATCCCCAGAGTGGATAGAAATCCGGAATGTGGTAAGAAGTCCGCATGAAGTAGCAAATTTGAAAGGATGTAGGAAATCTTGAAGGGGTTGGGAAGTCCGGAAGTAGTAGGGAGTCCAGAGTGGGTAGAAAGTTCGAAGGTGGTATTCAGTCCGGAGGGGTTAATACGTTCGGATGGAAACAGGATGACTGAAATGGATAGGAAGACAGGAATGGGTAGGACATTTGGAGGGGCTAGGACAGTAGTTCTCAACCTGACGGACATGCCCCCCCCCCAAGGGAGTCATATTACAAATTATACATTTCTATGTATAGTGTGAAGAATGTGAACATGAAAAGATACGATTACCAACTTTTAAATAAGTGAAGAGTTTCTATTCATCAACATTTTATTTATCTATTTATTAATTTATTTATCTATTCATTTATTTATTTATTTATTTATTTATTTATTTATTTATTTATTTATTTATTTATTTATTTATTTATTTATTTATTTATTTATTTATTTATTCATTTATCTATTTATTTATTTATTTATTTGTTTATCTATTTATTATTTTCATTTTTATTTATTTATTTATTTATCTATTTATTTTACCTTTTTGTTGGGTGTAATTTGGGGTAAA
>NC_134784.1:62785673-62788173 GCF_046742065.1 Oratosquilla oratoria
AACGTTAGAGAATAAAGTGCATCTGCTCCATTCTGGAATTTCCCTACACCACTCTCTCCAACTATTCTATTCTATTTACGTTATTCTAAAATCCCCTATTCTAATAGATTATATTCTACTATTTCTTATATGTTCTAGTCTATTTTGTTCTACTCTAATTTGTTCCATGACATTCTATTCCATCTTTAACTGGTTGTCGTAAGATTTGTTCTAATATTCTCCTGTTGTGATGTGCTGAGTTTGACTTTGCTGGACTCCGTTCATCCGTGCTAGGCCTGTGTTATGCAATATTGATACACTAAGATCTACTTAGATATTTTCATTTGTGATACATTTTGTTTAATTTTATTGTATTTCATTCTTATTTGTTCCACTGACTTAGTAATCATGTAGTAAGCGCTGAAGTAATTGGTTGTTTTAAAAGAAGATCAGATAATTTATAGATGACAGATGATAAAGGACATAGAACTGCCTAGTCTATGCGTTATGGTCTCTTACAGTCTTCTCCATTCTTATGTTCTTATGTTTTATATCACTGTTGTTCTCTCCTAATGCATCCACATATGTGATACATTTCATTTACATTTACTCCACTTCTCTGTGCTATGCTGAACAGTGTGTGTTCAGCATAACACTGTTGTGTTAAGATCAGAATTTATATTTGTTCTCTGTTGCAATGTATTCTGCTCACATATACTACTCTTTCGTGCTATGCTGGGCTCTGTGTTGAGTTCCATACGAGGACAGCCGAGTCAAGGCTTGTCACCTTGACATAGTGTGCTACCCACGCACCCCCTTCTCTCGCTCGCTACTGTTACTGCTACTGATTCTCCTGTTTGTTCCACTACTTCTCCTGTTTCTACTATTGCTGGACTCCTGTTGACGCTACCAATTCTTCTGTTCTTCCTATTGCTTCTGCTGTTGATGCTACTAACTTTCCTGTTGGTGATAATGTTGTTGCTATTCTCTTCCCTCTACTACTGATGTTCTTGCGAGTTTTACTCATTTTTTCTGGCCTTCCTATTAATTCTCCTGTTAGTTTCTTCTCTCCTGTTAGTTTCTTCTCTCCTGTTTGCCCTACACTCTTGTTGATGTTCCCGTTCCTGTTATCAACATTCCTGTTGGTGTTACTGATTCCTCTGTTGTTGCTTGATTCTCCTGTTCGTAACAGTGCTCCTGGTTACATTAGAACATAAGAATAGAGCAGACTGCAAAAGATCATAAGGACTACACTAATCAGTCCCATTCCCCTTACTGTCATCTTTATCCATAAAGTCATCAAATCTTCTCTTAAACAATTGTTTCAGCACTCACTACATAGTTACTAAGTCTATTCCGTTTGTTACTTCCTTCTTAAACCTTCTAATTGGTTGACCTATTTCCCTACACAATACTATCAATATTTACGAGCAAACTATTTTTTGCATTATGTACCTATTCTTTAGTTTCTCTAAAATCTCAAATCTATTTTCCATTTATCTATTATG
The DNA here is from genome assembly GCF_046742065.1 of Oratosquilla oratoria. Taxonomy (NCBI): domain Eukaryota; kingdom Metazoa; phylum Arthropoda; class Malacostraca; order Stomatopoda; family Squillidae; genus Oratosquilla; species Oratosquilla oratoria. The sequence goes on from NC_134784.1 coordinate 62,787,161, forward strand.
TATTCACTCTGCATCGGTCATTTTAAGATTCAAATTATTAGTTATTGTTGATTACTTCATCGTGATTCAGTGGCAACATTTCTATTACTTCAGATTTTCCTAATACCTTCCCCGTTTTCTGCTTTACTCCCACAAGGCTCCTCTTGCACCATCCTTTCATCCCTCGACCTTGTCTCGAGTCTGCGGCTGGCTCAGGGGCAACACTCTCGCCTCACGTATGAGTGACCCGAGTTCAAATCCCCTGGGTGGGTACAATAATGGGTGCTCGTAGTAAGACTTCATATGTAAGCACTACGTACGAATGAGTCTTGTCAGGCTCGCTCGCCGAAAGCTTTATGCAGACAAAACACACACACACACAAAAAAAACCCACAAACACACACACACACACACAAAACACACAAACACACACACACACACACACACACACACACACACACACACACACACACACACACACACACACACACACACACACACACACACACACACACACACACACACACACACACACACACATATGCTCACACACGCGCGCACACACACACACACACACACACACACACACACACACACACACACACACACACACACACACACACACACAAACAAACAAACAAACACACACAAACACACACAAACACACACACACACAAAGTTCAAGGTGACATTCTCTCATCATTCTTGTTCTCTTGCCACATTTTTTTTTTCTCTCAGTACTCTGTCCTCTTAATTCCACATCGTTAATGGTGTCATCTTAGTTTCTGTTATTTCTTTCACTTTCCTGACGTTATTCGTGCTATGCATTTTTCTTGTTTTTTTTACATTTTTAGTTGTTGTGTTTCCTTCTTTCTCTCGGTGGGATTCTCATTTTTCTCCTCCTATTGTTTTTCTTCTACATTTCTGAACTTTGTTTTCTTACTTATTTCTTCTATCCTTTTCGTTATGTGCCATAAATTTGTTTTGTAATTTTGCACCAACTAAAATAACTGCTACCCCCGCTGCGGCCAGAC
>NC_134784.1:62800673-62803173 GCF_046742065.1 Oratosquilla oratoria
GGTTTTAACCCATTGGATCTGACGTCACCTTCAGAATTTTATTCTATCTGGATGATAGAGGCTATTTTTCCCATTTCTGGGGAACCCCGACACCCAAAATGTTAGAATTTCATAATAAAAACATTATTTAAACGGTTCTTAGACACCAGTTTTGCATAAAAACAGGACATTTTATTCAGCTTAAGAGAACCCCTAGGTTCATGCTCATAAATGAGTCGCACTTTCTATTGCAGTTCAAGTTAACAAGTCAAAAATAAAATACCGATAATGGAAAAATAACTTAAACAGAATAATATGAAGACAAATTAGACAATGCAAACCGAAGTAGAAAGTAGATAGATGAAAAAATCATATGAATAAATGAATACTGATATATGAATAACGAGGTGTTTCTGTATATGAATGTAGCGTCTGCCATTATTTTCTAACATTGCATTGTTTGGTGATCACAACCAACAAAAGAGGAACTTAAAACGAGACAGAAAATAGAAGCTTTATCCAATGCGAGTGAGAAGAGCAAAAACCGATTAATAGAGAAAAAAAATCTAGGTCTGAATTCCTTGACAAAACGCCTATAAATCAAGAGTGAAGTGATAACTTTGATTCACACATCAGCAGGGCAGTCAAAGAGAGAACTCGCTTCACTTGCACCTCTAAGGCACGAGGCGGACCTCACGTAGTCTGAAGGAGCTTCCGCCTGTGTTCTTCCATCTAAAGCAGTGGTCGCCAAAATTCTATAAACTGTGGGCCACATCCATCGTTGTAAACACAATGGCGGGCGCAAGGGAAAAATATATGAGTATAAATATAGAATACATAGAATAATAAATAATAGTAATGATGATTCCCCTATAAATATACAAATAAAAATCTCTCTCATGAACCCTTTTGGGCGCCATGACGGGGTACTGAGGGCGCCATGGCGGCCGCGAGCTGCAGTTTGGGCACACCATTGATCTACAGAAACCTTGAGGAGTGGACCTCAAGAAGATAAGAAACACGACCGACCAAATGGTTACTTGACCATATTGTGGTCCACTTTGTTAAATGTTTACACATTCATAATCACAACCATCATCTCCATGGTCTCTCCGAACAAGCTCCCATACAACCACCCTTCCCACTACAAGCAACTCTGGGCAGTTTCGATCAACTTACCCAAGCCATTAATTCTGTGCGAGTTCCTTCGTCTCCATAGAAAACACAAGAGTCTTAGTCTGAATTTATTACTAAATAGTTTCACAGTAATGAATTCTCAAACCATACCTGCAAAACTACGCAAGAATAAACTCAGACTAAGACTTCTGTGTTTCCTACTTTCACCTAGATCATATATATATATATATATATATATATATATATATATATATATATGTATATATATATATATATATATATGTATATATATATATATATATATGTATATGTATATATATATATATATATATATATATATATATATATATATATACATCTCACATAGACAAAAATGTAGTGGCACATTAGTAAATAATAATCACAAAGAACCCACAGTCGGAATAAAAGGAAACTTAGAAGAAAATATAACTTCTGTATTTCGGCTAATAGCTGAAGAGGGCTATAGCTATTAGCCGAAAAATAGAAGTTATACTTTCTTCTAATTTTCCTTTTATTCCGACTGGGGGTTCTTCGTGATTATTAGTTACAAATGTGCCACTACATTTTGTCCAAGTGATATATACATATATATATATATATATATATATATATATATATATATATATTTACATATATACTAGATTAGGTAAAGTTAAGTTTAAGTTACGTTCTTCTTCTTTTAGTATACTCGGTTTAGCTTTGTATGTTACATTACGTTACATTTATCAAAGTTGCTTGTACGTCGGAAAGGGACCATTTAAAAAAAAATCTTGTTATTGGCTGGAAAGCAGCTTCTCTGTGTGTGACAGTCGACTGTCTACCATTGAAGCCTCTGCAAGTCACAATGCAAACGTTGAGGCCAAACAGAGGCTCGCATCTCATTACCTGTGGCTCACTATTTTTTCATATGCATAAAGGATGTAAATATTGATATCCTTTTCACGTTTGACATCATTTGCAATTGCTGATGTTCCTTTCTATTTGGAATCACTAAACATTGCGAATATGTAATTTTTTTATATAAATTTCCTTATATGATTTTATTTGTAAACCTAGACCATTTTTCTCCTTATAAGATTTACAAAATTCTAAATCTTCTCTAAACGTTTCTATTCTTTATACTTCGGACCACTTGGGGATCCATAACCACTTTTGAAACGTCCTCACCATGTCTGTCGGTCCTAGGCCACCACCTTTCATTCTCTTGGTTCCAATCCGCATCTTTGCATTTTTGAAATTCGAATAATTAGGACTATTTTTTTTTCTCACGAAAAAATAACAGAATATTTGAGAATACCTCTATTTAGGGAAAAAAGAAAAAGGAAGTGAAAAAGAAAAAGAGAGAAAAAGAGAGAAAAAATAG
>NC_134784.1:62838173-62840673 GCF_046742065.1 Oratosquilla oratoria
CGCTACAATGAAATAAAAGTAAACGTGTAAGGATCAAAAACAAATTGTGGAATAGAAAGAGGTTCGAACTGCCGTCACTTTTACCTCCGCCGCAAGTGGCGACGCTCTACCCCGTTCAACCAGCGAGTATGAAAAAAAAGTAGTAAAAAGATTACAAAATGTTAGAGCAAAATATACATGGAAGATTAAATAGTCAGGACACTGCTGACGTTATATAGTGACAAGAAGGAGGAGAAAACTGGAGGAAGTGTAACGGATTTGGGAACAAGAAGAAAGATATGTGTCAAAAAATTGATATTGAGGAAAGTGTGTAGGGTTGCGCAGAGAGAAAATATGTGAACGTGCATGAGAGAAAAATGACAAGGAAGACGTTGTGCATCATGATGATTGTGTTTTCGATGATGATACAAATGACAGTGATGATAATGAAAGACACTTTGTCGGTTATGAGTGCTCACTGAGGAAATTATAACAATGATGTCATTTACAAAATACTAACAGCATAACGGCAAGAGTAACAACAGAAACACAACAATGTTAACAATCATGACTGTCATAGCAATAACAATATGTGTTGGTAATACGTATGACTTTTACGAAATTACGCTAATGACAGTACTAATAACAATAGTAGCGACACCGTTGACCATTGAAATAAGGTTGACAATAACAATAATAAACGATGCTATTTATAAGGAACATTGCAAAATAAGATTTCATATATACATACACATACATGTGAGTGCATATATATACGGATATGCCGAAAAACAACAAGGAAAATAACAGAAATGAGACCGACCGCTTTCGTCTATTCAGAGATTTTCAAGGTCTGAATAGAAGAAAGCGCTCGGTCTCATCTCTGTTATTTTCCTTGTGGTTTTTCGGCATAATTAGAATTACGCGTTCAAGTGATTTCTTCTGTAGATATGTATGTATATATATATATATATATATATATATATATATATATATATATATATATATATATATACTGTATATATACATATATATATATGTATGTATATACATACATATATACATACATATATATATATATATATATATATATATATATATATATATATATATATATACTCGTATATATATATATATGTGTGTGTGTGTGTGTGTGTGTGTGTGTGTGTGTGTGTGTGTGTGTGTGTGTGTGTGTGTGTGTGTGTGTGTGTGTGTGTGTGTGTGTGTGTGTGTGTGTGTGTGTGTGTGTGTGTGTGTGTGTGTGTGTGTGTGTGTGTGTGTGATGAAATGACCAAATATACAAATACAAACAGCGGCGATCATCTTCATCTAGACTGATCTGCAACATTCCCTCTCCCAATTACCATCACTCACATCCTTTACGCCGTTGATTCTTAAAACAGATCTGCCAGTTACGGAAGCATCTAACCGCATTAATGTTCTGAGTGTCGAGGCATTTAGTGCTGCTCCTGTAGTTCATAGAGACACAAGAGTGTTGCCGGCACCAAACGAGTGGCACTGACGTTTACGATCTTAACTTTATGAAGAGGGTATATTTTTCTCTGACGGTTATTAATATTACCCATGGGGCGCTATCATGAGACCCCAAACAAATCATTAGGGTTTATTGAAGAATGCGAACCGTTTATTCTGAAGTCTTGGGAGGTTATCTCGTTCTTGGGGAGTGAGTTGAGCTAAGCTAACCCATCAACATCTCAGCGAGTTCTGAAATCCAAATCTAACATATGATCTCATCATGATTCCTGATCTTAATGGCTGAACCTGTGAGAGCGCTTAACCTTCAAGAGTTCTACGTAAAAACTTATACAAGGCTCCTGATTGCTATGATATATGAATGAATATCAATTACCTTGCGAACGAGTTATCTCAAGAGGCCCATAGTTTCCACCAATCACATGTCTGTCTACTCATGTTCCCGTGTCCGCGGGGAGGACTGTTCTGGCTGTGAACTCCCGTGTCCGCGAGAGGGAGAGGCCGGGCCGCAGACATACGGTATCGACACGGTCCAGATCGAATTCCGGGGGTGATGTCATTAGCAACCGAGCCGCGCACTCCGGTACCGGGAGCATACATGGCGGCACCTGACAGCCCTGACCTATGCTAATCAGATCAGGGAAACATTGAATGTATATGGGAGCTGATGGCAGACCAGATAGTCCAGTCGCGACTAAGCACATCTAGTTAGCGTTCCAGTTAGTTATTCAAATCGGGTTTTTGTAGCCGGGTTTAGCGGGTGTGGGTCGAGTCAGGGAGAGTGGGGGGAGGCGAGGGTGTGGAGGGGGAGTAGGAATTGGAGGAGATGATTAGAACTCGGTGGAGAAGGATTAGATAAAGGGGTGGTGGAACTAGGGGGTTGATAATCACACTGACGAGTGTGCCATGATCAGTGAAGTTAAGGTATCCACTCATTCGATCCGCCTTATTCACTTTGATCATTGTTCTAACAATTGTAAGAAGATTTTATTCAGATGAGGCGACCCACCTCCGCAGCAAGGTTTCA
>NC_134784.1:62855673-62868173 GCF_046742065.1 Oratosquilla oratoria
GAAAAGTACAAGAGACTATAAGGCCTACGCTAGGTAGTTCCATGTCCCTTACCACCTGCTGTTACCCCTATCCATAAAGATATTTAACATTCTATTAAAACAACCAATCGTTTCAGCGTTCACTACATCAAGGTTACTAAATCGGCTTCATTCGTTAAACAATATTGGTAAACCAGTTCTTGTACTAAAAACTGTTTTCGTAAATTGTATCAATACAAGAAGAGTAACGTACGATATAACTTTATAAATTAGTTATTTCTTAAGTCAGTTTCTTATGTCGACAACAGTTCCATGCCTACAAAATCGACATCACTGGTGGTGTTTGCGATATAAAAATATATTTATGAAAAAGAAAGAGAAAAATCACCTTTGTGAGGCCACCATTTTCTGCTGAAGTCATTCGACGTAGGCCAAAAGGAAATTTAATGACTTACTGACTCGCCTTAGGATTACGTCCAGCAGATTCATTAATCAGACAGGTTTGCAAGATTTATGGCAATACGTGTTCAAGGGTAAGCATGAGCATGATTGATCATGATCATGATTAAAATGTCTATTCTCTGTTTCCGATGGCGGCCTGCTCTGTGTTGGAAGGTAATACTTGTATACACAGTATTATTTACATATATGTATATATATAAACATATATATATATATATATATATATATATATATGTATGTGTATATATATATGTATGTATATATATATACATATAAATATACATATACATATACATACATATACATATACATATACATATACATATACATATACATATACATAGACATATACATATACATATATGTATATGTATATGTATATACATATATATATGTATATACAAACATACATATACATATACATATACATGTACATATACGTATACATATATGTATATATATATATATATATATGCAAACATACATATACATATACATATACATATATATATATATATACAAACATACATATACATATGCAAATATATATATATATATATACAAACATACATATACATATACATATACATATGCATATACACATATATATATATGCATATATATATATACATATATATATATATATACATATATATATATACACGTAGTGTATTAAAAACGACAGCATTCTTGTAATTCAATTTCTTTTCGGCATTCTCGAATTGAATAACTACAAGAACGCTGTCGTTTTAATACAATATTATCAACGAAAATCTGTTTCCCATATAAAATATTCCGTAGATCACAAACTCACGCACAGACGACTCGATGGCGCAGTTGGTAGAGTTCCCGACCGCAACTACAGCGGTCCGGGTTCGAATCCCGCCCAGTACTGAAATAATTTCAGTATCGCTGCGCTGCGAGTTGTTACTCCAAGTCTCGTGGGCGGGGAGTTGTGTGTGTGTGTGTGTGTGCGTGTAAGGTCACAGCATTACCCATAGTTAGGTCATATATGAGCTCTGAGCTCTCTTCCGGGAAGGAAATAGTTGTCGGTCACGAGCCCAACACGTGATCTAAAATCATGCTGAAAACACACACACACACACACACACACACACACACACACACACACACACACACGCACGCACGCACGCGCACACCACACACACACGCGTGCGCGCGCGAAATGTAACGTCGCCACGAATTGAGAGTATTTTGTGAGACGAAATATTTTCTCTCATTGGATAGCCATTTGCAAATACGAGACGCGTTATGTACAACTGAGGACACCAGACCTGACATAAGATTACGTTGATGAGTATTTAATATTATTATGGTCCAGTTTAAGTCACTATGTGTCATCATTTTTTTTATATGTGAACAAGTTGGATATTTGTCTGAAATAATCACCGTTTCAAATACGTTTTTTGTCATTAATAATAAGGTATAATAAAAAGGATAAGAAATAAGGAATGATAACAATCGCATACACAAAAATGTGTACTAAACGGGACAACCGAACATAAGAAAATATATGATTAATAATACAGAATAATAGAAAAAAATAAAAATTATAGGGAATAATAAATTATAATAATAATCACATATACAAAACTACGTACTAACTGGAACAACCTAGCACGCACTAAAATCCCACGAAGCCACCCTACTCAGCCGGATATCCTAAACGTCCGGACACACCCGGATAGGCCTACAACACTTTGACCTTCAGAAGTGTCCATCAGCTGAATGAAACCGCCTGGCACCTGTTTCCATAGTGAGAGTGAACCCTTTTGACTACCTCAGGTGAATAAAAATCTCTGAGTGAGTTTATGTCGCCGTAGAAAGTGAAAACTCCAAGATATTTCTTCCAGGAAACGCTTCGCCGGAGAATGCCTAAGCATTACCTCTCGGGTATTTCCAATATTAGGGTAGAAGGGGAAAGGGAGGGGGAAGTAGAAGGGTAGGAGGGAGGGGAGGAGGAAGGGGAGAGGAGGGAGGGGAGGGGGGAGGGGAGGGAAAGGGGAGGGGGAAGGGGAGAGGGAAGGGAAGGGGGAAGAGGAGAGGGAGAGGAGGAGAGGGAGAAGAGAGGGAAGGAGAGGGGAGAAGAGAGGGAGAGAAAAGTGGGAGTGGGAAGGAGAGGAGGAACTAAAGGAGGAAGGAGAGGGGGAAGGGGAGGGGACGGGGTAGTGGAGAGGAGAAGATTGAAAGGAGTAGAGAGGGGAGAAAAGTGGAAGCGAGAATGGAAGGGAAGGGGAACCTGGGGAGAGGGAAGTGTCAGCAAACTTCAATCATCTTCATCCATCACGATTCCATCACTACCTACCGCTTTGCTGACGTCAACTGTTCCCTCCTCCCCCCCTCCCTCCTCGTCCTCGGCCCCGTCTCATTCTCTCCTTCCCCTACTCCTCTTCGTTCTTCCCTCAGTATCCAACATGTGTAAGACAGAAGTGGAAACACGAACGAATAAAAGTGGATGAACGTGGATGAGGACCAGGGTTCTCCTCCTACTCCTCCACTTTCTTGGATGAGGAAGGGAGAGGAAGAGGAGGAAGAGGAGGAAGAGGAAGAGGAGATGGAGAAGGAGAAAAAGGAGGAGGAGGAGGAGGAGAAGGAAGAAAAAGAAGAGAAGGAGGAGAGGGGGAGGAGATTGGGGAAGAATATCATTATCAAGAGCAGCAACCGCAGCATCAACAGGTGGAGAAGGAAGAGGAGGAGGTGGAGGAGGAGGAGGAGGTGCCTAGTTCCCTTCACCGTTTCATCTTTGCCGACATTTGCACGCAAGGGAAAACAACATGGCGGCTGGTCTTTCAGCTTCTCTCTCTCTCTCTCTCTCTCTCTCTCTCTCTCTCTCTCTCTCTCTCTCTCTCTCTCTCTCTCTCTCTCTCTCTCTCTCTCTCTCTCTCTCTCTCTCTCTCTCTCTCTCTCTCTCTCTCTCTCTCTCTCTCTCTCTCTCTCTCTCTCTCTCTCTCTCTCTCTCTCTCTCTCTCTCTCTCTCTCTCTCTCTCTCTCTCTCTCTCTCTCTCTCTCTCTCTCTCTCTCTCTCTCTCTCTCTCTCTCTCTCTCTCTCTACGTCCTCTGCAACGCCGCGAATGTGTCATTATGAGAAGCAATTCGGTAATCATCCGATTTGGTGTCTGTGATTATCGTTTGTGTATTACACGTCTTCGTGCCATTCATGTCCAACAGACACTTCTGTCAACATGTGGTTAGAGCAGAAAGCAAACTCTCACTATCGGTGACCCTCAGATATTTTTTTCCCTTTTTGCACACGTTTCGTACTATGTCAAAATGTCACACTCTTCCCTATTTATAGTATCTGGAGTTATATCTATTGTTAATCTAATCTGTGACACTTAAGAAAACGCGCGATACCTGTATGTCAATGGTCTTCAATTTTTTAGTACGCCGCATGCCACTTCCCGCGTTGTAACTTCAACGATGGGCGCAAAAATAGATCAATAAATAAATTAAAAAAAAAAAAAAAAAAAAACACTCAGGTTTTTCCAGATATATGCAAGTTAATAATTATAAAAATCTCTCTGATGAATCCTCGTGGACGCCATGGTAGAGTTCTAAATGCACCATGGCGCCCGCAAGCTACAGTTTGGGGACCATTGCAGTAGATTATGTAGATTGTAGGATCCGTTCGAATGTCGTTTCCACGAATATCAAATACTCCAAAATCTTGAGTTATCTACCGTTCTAACTCTTCTCTTTAGGCTCCCAAGTGAATATCAACTCTTTTACTACTACGGTCGACTTTAAAATCATAGGCACTGTTCACACTAGCGGTTTGAAATGCGTGGAAACCGCGGTGGTACTACATAATTAAGAAAAACCTGTGCGGTTGTGTGTGAACGCCTCCACAGATTTACATTGTAATTCAACAGCCGCGGTTGAAGCCGTTAGTGAGAACTGGCTGCCGCCAGAAGAAGGGAGACCTCCAATAGGGTGAGAGGATTAACCTTACATTGTAAGTCCGGGTCGTCACCAAACGTCAATCCCTTTAACATGGTGAAGTGCTTTATGTATTGTATTCAGACTAAAAACAGACGATACAAAAATTTCTATCGATTCTGATACGAATCCCGATATTAATTTAAACTTCCGATTCCGATAAAAGTTTAATGAATGTACTTTGTTCATAAAGCATTTGTTTCCCAAAGCAACTGCAGGATCTAAAAATAACAATGAATTATAATCATTGCAGGTATCGGAATTAGACTCGAGTCGGAATCGGAAGTTTAGAGCAGTATCGGGACTTATATCGGAATCGTTAAAAATTTTGGTTTGACAAACGAATTTCCTTAGCTCAGGGGCGGCCCCAGGACTAATAAAGGGTTGGATATCATTCTGGATCCGCGCCATGTTAAGACGGACAAAATCTTCAGAGATGTTTTTGAATGGGGCTCTTTTGCTTCGAGCGACTGCCGCTAGAGTCTCTAAAAACAAGAATAAATGCTCTAGACAATCGTTTGGTGATCATCGTTGAGCGATAATTACGCCAAGCAGAACGCACCTTAAAGAGATCACCACTTCACTCGATCACGAGTGTTGAAGAGACCTTGTCCTTTTAAAGGTTCTATTGGTTTTCCTTACTGGCGACAGTCAGGCTGAACAAAGGAGACTTACATAAACCCTAAGGGGTCAAATAATATGATTTGAAATTTTGTTACTCAAAAGCGTTAGGGACATTTAGTATTATATCTCAACGTCTGACTGTTTGTAATTCCACAGTACTTGCAACGTTTTTGATTAAGTTCCTAAAGTTTGCATCAACACTGAATGAAATTGTCTGGTACCTGCTGTTAATAGCCATTAATCTCCTCCACCAACCCCGCTCAAACTCCCTTTGGAAGCTTCTCTGAAACCCTTTGGAAACTTCTGTGGCATCCCCTCACCCTTGGGAGACTGTGATCCACCTCAGTAGTTTCTCTAACCCCCTTTGTAAATCTATGAAACCCACGAATTCCCCATTTGCACGATTATTACACTTTATTTTCTGCTATATCATGTTGTAATCTTCCGAATTGGAACATCATTAATCTTCGTTTTTTACGAACTAGACATTTTAAGCCAAGCTCTATGCAAGCTTCCAGTTCTGCCTCTGCATCTGTCTCTGAATCTTTCTCTGTCCGTCTCTGTATGTCTACCTGTGTCTCCATGTCTCTCTCTGTCTATGTCTCTACCTGTGCTTCTGTCTGCCTCTGTATCTGTCTCTGTATTTGTATCTTCCTCCTCCTCTTTTTTCTTCTTTACTTCCTTCTCTGTCACACGCCCTCACCTTTCCACATACCCCTCACCCTCTTCGCCCCACATTCTTGTTGTTACCTTGTTCCCATTATGCAGAAAAGCAGTGCAACACTCTGAGCGAGTCCACCTTTATATAAATGACGGGGAAAAGACAAAGGGAAATTGGTAACTGAAAAATAGTTAAGAGGAACTTAACACAAAAAAAGTTAGATGGAAGAGTTAGTGGAAGCAGGTATCTTTGTGTATGTAGGTGCATATATATATACATATATACATATATATATATATATATATATATATATGTGTGTGTGTGTGTGTGTGTGTGTGTGTGTGTGTGTGTGTGTGTGTGTGTGTGTGTGTGTGTGTGTGTGTGTGTGTGTGTGTGTGTGTGTGTGTGTGTGTGTGTGTGTATACATATATATATATATATATATATATATATATATATATATATATATATATATATATATATATATATATATAAAATCAAATCAGCCATCCTGAGTCCACTGCTGAACAAAGGCCTCCTTCATAGCATTCCATGATTCACACGACTGCGCCAACCTCTGCCACGTCACTCCTGCAAACTTCTCAATCTCGTCTCTCCATCTCCTGTCTGGTCTCTCTCTTCCACGCTTCCTATCTCACGGAGTCCACTCAGTAACACACTTGCTCCATCGCTCGTCGGTCGTTCGCACTAACCTACCTGCCCAATTCCACTTCTTCTTTTTCACCGCCTCCACAATATCTTTCACTCTAGTCTGCTCTCTCACCCAACTTGCTCTGTTTTGGTCTCAGCGTTATTCCCATCATTGATCTCACCATTCTCCTCTGTGCAGTCCTTAGCTTTGTTTCCATTGCCTTCGTCAGTTTCAAAGTCTCACACCCGTAGATTATTGCTGGCAGAATGCATTGATTGTAAATTTTACGCTTCAAACATAAAAGTAGAGAGCCTCTAAGGATTTTATTATACTTCACAAACACTTTCCAACCAATTGTAATACGTCTTTTTATTTCATTATCATGATCTTTTGTCACTTTCACCTCCTAGCCTAAATAATTATACTCCTCAATTTCTTCAAGACTCTCACCATCAATTACAATCTCTTTATTTTGAACTTTCGAGCTGAACATTACTTTGGTATTGGTCATATTAATTCTTAAACCTACATTGAGACTTTCCTTGTTTATATCACTCAGCATCTCTTGCAAGTCTTCTGCTCTTTCAGAAATAAGAATAATGTCATTCGCTATTAATCTTCAAATCTTTCTCTTCCCAACTCAACCATCTGAAAATATCTTCCAAGCAAGATGTAAATAATTTGGGTGAAATGGTATCGCCTTGCCGTACTCTTTTTTTTTTTTTTATCTTGATCTTTTCTGAATCTTTATGTAGTCGAATTATAGCGGTACCATTCGCATAAATCTTTTCTAAAACCCTTACGATCTGTTCGTTTGTACCTTGATTGCGTAGCGAGTTTAGTATTGCTATTTGTTCTACCGAGTCAAAGGCCTTCTCGTAATCTATAAAAGCTAAACACAGATATATTGTATTCTGTTGTTTTCTAGATTAGTTGGTTAATTGTCTGCAAATGGTCTAGAGCCGAGTATCCGCTCCTAAAACCTGCTTGTTCTCTCGGTTGGTTTCCAACTAAAACTTGACTCAGTCTATTTGTAAGGATCTTGGAGAATAGTTTATATATATTTGATAGTAAGCTAATTGGTCTATAGTTACTAAGGTCCCTCTGTTCTCCCTTTTTATGAAGTAAAATCACTATAGCATTACACCACGATTCAGGAATGCTTTCTTGACTTAAGCACTGGGTGTACAACTGACCTAACCTAATATGAACTTCTTTCCCTGCGTCTTTCAACAAATCTATCGATATACCATTTTCCCCAGGTGCTTTTCCTCGTTTCATATTTTTAGAGCAAATTCTACTTCCTTTGTAATCTCTGGTACACTACTAACGTCTACAGATGAATTTACTAACTCAACTACGGTCTTCGACGAGTAAAGCTCTTGCTAAAAATCCTTTACTCTTTTTACCATTCTGTCTCTGCAGTTAATGATTTTTCCATTTCTATCTTTCAAACATATCATTTGCTCTTTTTGTAAAGCATGTCTGCGCTCAGTCCCTTTAATACTTTTTCCTCTCCGTATAGTTTCCTCTATTTCATCCATGCTTTTCTTTCTTTTCTCTGATCTCTGCCTTTTGTTGATAAGCTTATTTAGTTCTACTCTTTCTATTTCGTCTCTCCTACTTTTAATCTGCATTGTCCTCCTTCTCTTAATTAGGTCATTTGTAGCTTTGGAATATTTGTTTTCTCTAATACTTTTTGTACTTCCTATTTTCTCTGCCGATTCCTAATGATATTGACTAAATTCAAATTCATATCCTCGACTGTGTCCTCGTTAGTTCTTAGAGCTTCGAATCTATTTTCAATTTCTAACTGAAATTCCTTCTCTATTATCCTTAATTTATCAGACAGGGTAGCTTGGATTATGATTAGGCTAAGTAAAAGATACACTCTAAAAATAGTTCAGGTTTATGCACCAACTTCACAGTTTACAGACGATGAAATTGAATCCTTCTATGATGATTCAAGTCAGGTAATGGATCAATAAAAAAGTAAGTACACGTTGGTAATAGGCGACTTCAATGCTAAAGTTGGAATGAATATGGGAGACGAGTCGTGCATTGGGAAGTTTGGAGTAGGCGAAAGAAATGACAGAGGCGAGATGTTAGTCAATTATACAGAGAACCACAACATGAGGATAATGAACACTTTCTTCCAAAAGCGCGTAGGTCGTAAATGGACCTAGAGAAGTCCAAATGGAACAACAAAGAACGAAGTAGACTTCATATTAGGAGATGAGAGCAAGAGCGTTAGCAATGTTACGGTCATAAATAAAGTCAACATAGGTAGTGATCATAGAATGGTAGGTTGCACAGCTAAATTCAACTTCAGAGCCGAGAGAAATAAACTAGTTTTAAAAAAGAAAATCAGCCTAGCAAATATGTATATATATATATATATATATATATATATATATATATATATATATATATACATATATACATATATATATATATATATATATATATGTGTGTGTGTGTGTGTGTGTGTGTGTGTGTGTGTGTGTGTGTGTGTGTGTGTGTGTGTGTGTGTGTGTGTGTGTGTGTGTGTGTGTGTGTGTGTGTGTGTGTGTGTGTGTGTGTGTATACATATATATATTTATGTATATATATATATGTATACATATATATATATATATACATATATATATATATATATATATATATATATATATATATATATATATATATATATATATATAAACAAACAGTTTGAGGGAAATAAAGTAGATAACGAGAGAGGAATGAAGAGAGAGACAGAGAAAGAGAGAGAGAGAGAGAGAGAGAGAGAGAGAGAAATCAACTTAGTAGTAGCTAGGAATAAACACAGGGGCATTAAATCTGTAGAAATATAACCTTATTGAAAAACCAATAGGCTACATATGAACAGTTAACACAAATGAGTTAAGTATTCTTACAAGAATACACATGAGATATAATTCTACTATGAGATCTCCATTGACCATTAAATGAGGAAAAAATAGGATGTTAAGGAGGATAAGAAGGAGGGAGAGTGAGAGGAAAAAAGGGGAGGAAGTAAAGAAGGAAAACAGAGGAGAGAGAAGAGGAAGAGGAGGAGAAGGAGAAGGAGGAGGGGCATTGAGTTACGATATGTGTGATATCTACGGAGCCCAGGTCTTTGATAACATGTAAGGACACTTGAAGAATGAGCACCACAATCAGAAGACATAGTGACTGGGCGTGGAAGAACGGCGCTGGAAGGCGGCCGGTATACGTCCACAGACGCAAGCAGGATGTGCCGCCAGAGCGTGAAAGTTAGGAAGGAAATGTTTTGCGAAGGTCGAAAGTTACACAGAAGAAGAGGAGGAGGAGGAGGAGGAGGAGGAGAGGAAAAGGAGGAGGAGGGGAGCAATAGGAGGGATACGGGGGAGGGAGAACGTGGGAATGGGGAGGAACAAGGGGAATGGGGAAGGGGGAATGAGGAGGAGCAGAGGGAAGGGGAAAGGGGAGGTGGAAGAGGAGGGACAGGTGGAAAGGGAAGGGGGAGAGATAAAGGGAAATGGGGAATGGAAGGGGATATCAGATTTGGGGAAAGGGGAGGAGGGGAAACGGTAAGAAGAGGGGTGAGCAGATAATAGGAGGAGGAGGGTGAAGAGTTGAGGAGGAGAGGAGAAGGAGGAGGAAGAGGAGGAAGAAGAAGAGGAAGAGGAGAGAGAGATGAGGGGTGGAAGGAAGAGTGGAATAAAAAAGAACAGGAGAAATATGAGGGAGGAGGAGAAACGGGAGAGAGGGAGGAAAAGGGGAGGACGTGGAGGAGGAGATGAAATAGGAGGAGGGAGAGGAATTAGGCAGCAGGGAGGAGAGGAAGAATGAATGGGAAGAAGAAGAATAGCAGGAGAGGGAGGGGAAAGAGGATGAAAAATAGAAGTAGAATTAGGAAGAAGAGTAGGAAGAATAGGAGAAGTAGGAAGGAGGCGAAGAAGGAGAAGGAAGAGAGAGGAGGAGTAGGAAGGAGGAGGAGGAGGAGGAGGGAAGAGAGAGGAGGAGGAAGGAAAGTGAAGAGTATGAAGGAGAAAGAAGAGGGAGGAGTAAGAAGGAGGAAGAGAAAGAAGTTAGGGAGAGGGAGGAGAAGGAGGAGGAGGAGGAGGAGGAGGAGGAGGAGGAGGAGGAGGAGGAAGGAGTAGATGGAGGAAGGAGGAGAATGAAGACGATGTTTGGAAAAGACTTTGTTAACGTGGATAAGATATCTAGTCCAACGAGGACAAGGACTTTCTGAAAGACAAAAGTGCAGAAGTCAGGCTTCGAAGATCAAGAATCTAAAGCGTAAGAGAACAAATAGATAAACAAATTGATAGATGAATGAATAAATGATCAAACAAACAGAAATAATAAATTAATATATGTGAATAAATAAATAATAAACAAATAGATAAATAGAAGAGAATAGACACATAGTTAACAAATAAATGAACCAAATGAAAAGGACTGAGGACAGCAAAGAATTTTCAAATTTTGTTAAAAATGCAAGTGCACCCAGAGTTAATGCATATTGGATTCAGTGAGGAGCGAAATATGAATTGTAAAGATTGTGTGTGTGTGTGTGTGTGTGTGTGTGTGTGTGTGTGTGTGTGTGTGTGTGTGTGTGTGTGTGTGTGTGTGTGTGTGTGTGTGTGTGTGTGTGTGTGTGTGTGTGTGTGTGTGTGTGTGTGTGTGTGTGTGTGTGTGTGTGTGTGTGTGTGTGTGTGTGTGTGTGTGTGTGTGTGTGTGTGTGTGTGTGTGTGTGTGTGTGTGTGTGTGTGTGTGTGTGTGTGTGTGTGTGTGTGTGTGTGTGTGTGTGTGTGTGTGTGTGTGTGTGTGTGTGTGTGTGTGTGTGTGTGTGTGTGTGTGTGTGTGTGTGTGTGTGTGTGTGTGTGTGTGTGTGTGTGTGTGTGTGTGTGTGTGTGTGTGTGTATGTGTGTGTTTTGTTAGGGGTAGAAGAACGGATAAAGGAAAGTTCTCAAGAAACCCAAACTTCGGACTCTTATGTCTTTCTGGGTCAAAGAAAAATTACTGTGGAGGACGAGAGCCTGAACGCAGTTGCCATGACAGGGACGGCAGTTAGAAGAACATTGTTGTGTTTTAATCGCACTCTAATTGGCAATTAATTCGGAACCCTCATTGTGTGCCGGGGGCCGAGAAACCATTGGGGAAGGTTTTCTTCGTCAGAGAGCCTCAGGCGCTGTACTCTTAAGTCGACATAATTCTTTTTATATAATTGATCTCACTTGTATCCATGTCCTCACCTCGCGTCTCCACTCAGCGTCACCACTCTCTCATTATGCTCCAATAACCCGTTTGTTGTTTCTACATCTACAGCTTTGTTTTGACTTTATTTTATTTGACACAGAAACCATACCCGTTTTCACCGGCCCGTTTTTGTACGGAGATCCTCTTCAGCAGAATAAAAACACATGCCGTCATTTCGAATGAAGTAGCTAAAGTAAAACACGGGTTAGTTTTATTTTTAGTTTTCTTTTTTTCATTTGACCGTTAGATTAACTTTATCTAACCAGCCAGTCAATCTAACTCTGTATATTTAGTTTGACACAAGATGTTTACTATTCAACTGAGACTACTCAGCCAGGAGAACCTTGCCAATGCGAAACTGCTAAGATGTAACAATAGCCACAGCTACGTTCACTACAACAACCAGTCACAATCGTAACCACAGTCATCATAGCCAGATCCACATCTTCAGCCATAACCACAACCACAGCCATAGCAATAACTACAACCACAATCATACTCATAGCCACCACAACCTTTGCCATTACAACCATAACTTCTACTGCAATTAGTTACAGCTACAACCATAACCACAACCAAACCGCAACATCAACAGCAGCCATAACCATAACCGCAACCAAAAAAGCAACCTCATCCACAACCACCACAACCACAACCACGTTTTATAACACACCCTACCCAAACCCTTGTAGTACCCTGCCGCTGCCACTACCTAAGCAGCACACCTCTCACCAAGTTCTCGGAAACGCCGTGGAGATCGTGTCTAGGTTGCGGACTCTCGAAGGCCATTAATAACTTCAATGATCTGAACCCAATGACTTATGGACCGCTAATACCATGAATGAATCAATCCGGTCTCGTGGGATACACTGTTGTTGAAAATTTTGTAAAGAAGAAATGAATTACTCTTTCTGT
>NC_134784.1:62875673-62888173 GCF_046742065.1 Oratosquilla oratoria
CGAGTCCATTAAATATTATTTTACCTATAACTGATGTCAAACTGAATGGCCTATTGTTTCATATAGACGATTTATCTCCCTTTTTGAAAACAGGAACAACGCTTGCCTGCCTCCAAGTAATAGGAACAAGATCAGTGTCTACCGACTTGTTAAATATTTCAGCTAACTGGTCACAGATTTCAAATTTACACTCTTTAAGTTCTCTCGGAATTTTTTCGTCTGGACCCGTGGATTTTGTAGCTTTAAGTCTTTCAATCTGCTTGACTACTACTACCTTACTAATACTGATTATTGAATAGTCTACTTTCTTCATCCCCACTGGAAATCGGATTGCAGCCAGGTACCTTATCTAACCTCTCCTTAGTTAGCACCAAGAATAGATATTTATTAAACACCTCATTCATTTTCCCTCCGATTCTATCATGACATCTTCGTTGTTTTTAATTGGGCATATCCTTTCGATATTTTTTTGTTCTGTAAAGATGAAAGAAGCCCTTTGGGTTGTCTGGCAACCTCAATTTCAGCAACAACAACGATGATGATGATGATGATGATGATGATGATGATGATGATGATGATGATGATGATGATGATGATGATGATGATGATGATGATGATGATGATGATGATGATGATGATGATGATGATGATGATGATGATGATGATGATGATGATGATGATGATGATGATGATGATGATGATGATGATGATGATGATGATGATGATGATGATGATGATGATGATGATGATGATGATGATGATGATGATGATGATGATGATGATCCTGTGGTGGAGGAGTGGTTTGTCAAAATACAACTACTTAGCTACGTTGTCTTTGCTTGAAGGATGGTGATTGTAATGGATTACAAGAGAAAAGGATCTCAACAGACCTTTCAAGTCAAAAGGAAGTGTGGTCTAGAAAATGAAATCAAATGAATTTATTAAATATCGCAAATATACTAATAAGTACTTAAACTAAGGACTGTTGTTGAAGGTCCGTGGTGGAAAAAATGAAATGAAATGATGAAATAAGACAAATACAATAAGTACTTTAACTAAGGACTGTTGTTGGAAGCCTATGGTGTAGGAAATACAATGAAATGAAATTATGAAATAAGACAAATACACTAATTAGCACATAAACTAAGTTGAAAACCTGTGGTTTAGAAAATGAAATAAAATGAAATGAAATGATGGAATAAGACAAATACACTAATAAGTACTTAAACTAAAGACTATTGTTGAAAGCTTGCCGGACATGAGCCAAGTCAGGTGGGAAAAGAAATAAAACAGACACGAATGGAACAAAAGGAACCCGTACCAGGAAAGCGGCCCGCCATGGATCAGTAGTAGCGCGCGTATCGTTCATCCACGTGGGGAGATCGGACGGATGTTCGAATCCTGGCCACGGCGCAGAGGTTAGGAAAGGCATACACTCTGTTTAAGGACCCCCAACCGCCGCTCACCTCGGATACTTCTGAAGTAACCTCAGCTTCCTCTGTGGAAGCTGAGGTCACTTCAGACTCGTATGAACTGTTCCTGCGAGTCTGAAGTCCGGGCTGGTACCAGCCACGCAACGGCGTAAAAAAAAAAAAAAAAAAAAAAAAAAGGAGAGAGAAAACAATAATATTGTGGACAACACAATAGTCTATATAAGAAACATCAGGAAAATGTAGAGAGGATAACAAGACTGAAGAACAGACGAGGAAATGAAACCGCATGAAACATTGTATTTCATAACAGGACTATGACCTAAACAAGAGAAGAACGACAGTAATAAGAACAGCTGCAAATCTATGAAACAATAACGGGGCAATGATTAAGAATAAAAGAACAAAAGGAATACGGAAATAACGATAACAGATCTAAGAACAAAAGAACTGGAAATATAGAAAAAGAACAAAGGTAATACGGAAATAACGTTCACAAAATTAAGAACAATGGAACTATACATAAAAAAAGGAATTAAAATCAGTAACAAATAGAACAACACCCGGCCTGCGAGCAAGATAACGACAACGATGACGAAGAAGCAAAAAAAAAAAAAAAAAAAAAAAAAAAAAGAAAGAGATGGAGAAAAGAACACCGGGGTTGTGAACTTCCCGATGTTGATGAGATTAAGCGAGGAGGAGGAGGAGGACAAGGAGGAGGAGGAGGAGGACAAGGAGGAGAGGAAGGTGGGGAAAAGTTCATAGACGGAGAAGCCAATCAGCCACAAGAGAACATGAATTATCCTACAACAGCACAGAGGTCATGAAAAGAAACTCAAAAAGGATAACTATAGAAGAGATCGGGAAAAGAATAGCTTCCCACACAGAGTGCTGGATACCTGGAATAACTTAGATAAAGAAACAGTGTGTGCAAATACTATTCAAGATTTTAAGAAAAAACTTGATACTGAAAGATACAAAGACGGGTCCTCACGAGCATTGCTCCCTTCCCGTATAATACAACTAGGTAAATATACACTACTATATTCCCAAGTATTAGGCTTTTCAGGAGAGGCAAGCCCCGAGGCAAGACGGAGAACATTACGCTAGAGCTCCGGGGTGGGGAGGCTCGAGAGAACGAACAAGCCAGCCAATGAGCGTACGTGAAAAACTGTCCCGCCCTATCAACTAATGAGGGGCCGAGAAAAGGTCATCCTTCCAGCCATTCATACGCTGTATTCCTGTATCTTTGTACTATATAAACTCATGCTTTGTTCCGTCTTTGTCTTTTGATAATGACTCATTCAGAGTCGAAACGTCAAGTCAATAATGACCGGAATAGGAAATCTACTCTTTCCTTTACCCCTTGCTATAAAGGGTACCTTCTGGAAGTTGGAAAATCTGAAGAAGAAATTGATCAGCGCTGAAATTGTAGTTGCTTTTAACCAAGACTGCCTAAGAGAAATATATATACATATGTATATATATATATATATATATATATATATATATATATATGCATATATATATATATATATATATGTATATATATATATATATATATATATATATATATATATATATATATATATATACGTCTCCACATATACATACACGTTTGTACATATATACACACATAAAAATTCAACACTGACTCTTAGTGCATAATATACCGCTATTGCCTCTAGTCACTGGAGACGCGAGACAAGCTAGATCGGCGACACCCCTACCGGGAGACGCCGCCGCCACTCAAAGGCCGCAGCTGTTTTATGGCCGCATTGTGCTCCGACAGCGTCAGTTCCGTGGGTACTGAGTCGCTCCAAGAACTTCATGCCGGTCCTCTTCCACGAGTATGGCCTCATTCGAAGACTTTTTGAATGCGGTCATTTGCCTGTATGTTCGCTTAAGTACCTGCACGCAAATTCAAACACATACACAAACACATACACACACACACACACACACACACACACACACACACACACACACACACACACACACACATATATATATATACAGTATATATATATATATATATATATATATATATATATATATATACATATATATAAAGGATTACAAAGGCGGAACATGCCGACAGGAGACCTTTTGGTCCATATCTAGGTCGGATAATATTTATATATATCACAACTAACACCACAGTCGGATGAAAGAAAGAGTTGAGTAAGCAAACTATATATTTCGATTGCCAACTGCAATCCTCTTCAGTAGTACTACTGAAGAGGATTGCAGTTAGCAATCGAAATATATAGTTTCGCTTACGCAACTCTTTCTTTCGTCCGACTGTGGTGTTAGTTGTGATATATAAATGTGTTACTACATTTCTCACCAGTGATATATATATATATATATATATATATATATATATATATATATATATATATATATATATATGTATGTATGTATGTATGTATGTATGTATGTATGTATATATATATATATATGTATATATATACATATATATATGTGTGTGTGAGTGTGTGTGTGTGTGTGTGTGTGTGTGTGTGTGTGTGTGTGTGTGTGTGTGTGTGTGTGTGTGTGTGTGTGTGTGTGTGTGTGTGTGTGTGTGTGTGTGTGTGCAACACTTAATGGGTCCCAGTGATTAAAGATATATTCTAACAACCACAATGCACTTTAATTCTAAGCCATCAACATCGGGAGACTCAATGGAGGCCACAAGCAGAAATTGAAATGCGGTACTGCCGAGGGCTCGAACTCAGCTATCACATGACAAGTGACGCAGTAACTTACTGATGTTGATGGCTTAGAATTAAAGTGCATTGTGGTTGTTTAAATATATAGATATATATAATATATATGTATATATATATATACATACATATATGTATGTATATATATATTATATATACATATATATATATAAACATATACATATATATATATAAATATATACATATATATACACACACACACACACATATATATATAAATATATATACATGTATATATATATATATATAATGTATACATATATATGTATTTATATATATATTGATATATATATATGTATATATATCGGGTGTGCATATATATATTCGCATTTACATTCGCCTAGATGTATATACATATTTATATATACATACAATCATATACATAAATATACACATGTATATATATATACATATATACATATATATATACAGTATATATATATATATATATATATATATATACATATATATATATATACTTCAATATATACATACACATATACCAACACATGTACACGTCCACTTATTCTACCTATAGTATGAAACCGATACTTAGGATCCTCATATTATCTCGTGGGGTCGTGACTGGTTGATTCGAAGAACTGACGAGTAGCTGATAGCTGCGTTTGCTCAATCATTACTTCTCTTCCCACTCGGACTGTGTAATACTCGTACCGTTGTTCAATGAGCATCAATAACTATCATTCTTCCCCTAATAGGTCCTTTCAGTATTCCCTGTGGCTGCCACATAAAAGAGAATACATTGCTCAGCCTGCAGTGTATCCCAGTTTCGTCTCCTATCTCCTGTATTTTTACCCTTAAAGCCGGGTCCACACTTGTTGCATTTCCACGTGTCGTATCATCTTTGCGTACCACCTAGTGATACGATACGGTGCAACAGGGTATTGTACCCAGTTGTTACGTATCCGCCTGCTGTATACGGATACGTAACAAGTGGGTACAATACCCTATTGCGCCGTTTTGTATCACTAGGTGGTATGCAAAGATGATACGATACGTGGAAATGCAACAAGTGTGGACCCGGCTTAAGGAGTTATCACACTGAGTTTCCACGAGTTTGACCAGCACCGACAGTTGAGAGTTCCATTGAGTAAAGCGACTTCGATTGCAATATTTTATTTTTAAAATCTCCAAATAACAAACCATCTTTCAGTCATATATAGCAAAGGTGAATGATGAACTAAGAAAAACTGTACATCTATACGAATGTTAGACATACTGTTTAAATCTTCTTTCAAAAGTCTAGATTTCTGTAAACAAAGTCATATTCTACTTATTGAAATGGAGGTTGGAGGTAGGATGTGGGGGGAAGGGGGGGGAGGATAGCCCAATGTGATAGCCCCTTTACACAGTGTTAGAAGCTTTGCCGTCTGTTCTAGCTGCCATCATTCGCTTTTCGCTTAGCAGTGAGAGTTAAAACCATTTTAGAGACTAACCCATTTTCGCAATATTTAACCACAGAACTATTTGTTCTTATTTATTGTTCATTGCTTGTGATTATATTTGACTATTTATGATTTGTCAATAGATATAACTGATTACTTTACTAATTGATTTACTCATTGAACAAATTATTGCAAACACCATTGTTCTCCTTTTTTCTTCCCCACCTTCCCTTTGTCCTTCTCCACGGCACGAGATTGACAAAAAGCATAGCTGCGCTGGTAAACTACATAAGAACATAAATATAAAGAAGACTGTAAGAGACCATAACGCCTACACTAGGCAATTCCATATTTCTTACCACCTATCATCCTCATCCATAAAGTTATCTAACTTTCTCTTAAAACAGCCACTAGTTTTAGCGCTCACGGCATAGTTATCAATCCTATTCCATTCGTTAACCACTCTATTAGCAAACCAGTTCTCGCCTATTTCCTTCTTGAATCTTATATTCCATAACAGCGCTATCCCTTCCCTACATTTTCCTCTCCTCTTCAGTCCTTTATTCCCGTTGACAAAAAATCGGTGTTTGGATAGCAGAGATTTCCACATTTAGGCAAGAACTGGTTTACCAACAGAGTGGAAAACGAATGGAATAGAATTTGTAACCATGTAGTGAGTTCTGAAACAATTGGCTGTTTTAAGAAACTATGAGATAACTTTATGGATAGGGATAACAGGTAGTAATGGACGTGGAACTGCCTAGAGTAAGTCTTATGGTCTCTTGCAGTTTCTCTCTTTCTTTTGTTCTTATCTATGTGATTGGCCGGGGATCGTCGTTTTCCCCGGAAACTCGTCAGTTCGTTCCTCCACCTGAGCATAAACCGGTTTAGGTAACGCTAAGGCATATCATACACATTGAGATCCCTTCAGAATAACTGAACCTCATAAGAAGTAATGTCTTTAGATACAGATAGACAATTTTTTTCTCCCACTCTTATTTTTCTTATAAGACTCACTTTTGTTGTCGCTACATATTTTATTCGATAAAATGTAAATGATACTATGCTTGACAAAAATGATAGGCTAAGAAATCAGTTAATAAAGAAAAAATATCAACCAATTTTTTTTTATAAAGTACCATTCATGAGTCAGATAAGACAATTCATGATAATCATAACGTGCATGTATTTGTTTGTGTATTCGTATGTGCATGCGTGTTTGTGAGTGTGTGTGTGTGTGTGTGTGTGTGTGTGTGTGTGTGTGTGTGTGTGTGTGTGTGTGTGTGTGTGTGTGTGTGTGTGTGTGTGTGTGTGTGTGTGTGTGTGTGTGTGTGTGTGTGTGTGTGTATTCACTTGGTCTTTGGATCACGTGTTGGACTCGTGATCGACAGCTATTTCCCTCCTGGAAGAGAGCTCAGAGCTCGTAGGTCCGATCTATGTGTGTGTGTGTGTGTGTGTGTGTGTGTGTGTGTGTGTGTGTGTGTGTGTGTGTGTGTGTGCATGGGTTTGTACGTGTGTGGAATTCGTTTTATGTTGTTGGTCTGGATTCTATTTTCATCCAATTTGTTTTATAAATTCATATATCTATAAAGAAAGATATACTCCTTAAGATCTCTTATTTCTTTTTTATATAAACTCATTAGTCTTTTATGCCACACTAGCAAATCCTGTCAATTTTTTCCTTACCTTCCTCTAATCTAAATATCTCTCTCTTCACTCTTTCAGTGTGGGAAGACCCAGCTTTCTCAGTCTTTATTTTTATGTCTTTCGTTTACATTTGGGATCTTCTTAGTTGCGGTACTTTGTATTTTCTCTGTTTACCTTATATATTTTTTCAGGTGTAACAACCACACCATTGCTGAGTTAAATCAGATTTTCAATAATCATCCTCATCTATGTATTGAAGTGTTACTATTATGTTATTCAATAAATCATAAGTCTCTATACCTGTTACCTTTATATGACTATCTGGCAATAGATTATCCCATATCAAATTCCCTAAACAATTTTTTCCTTAGCTTGACTATTAATTCGTTTCATTTTATAAAACCAAAAAGAAGCAAAGCCACGGAAGATATTGTGAGGGGCCGTTATTCGGTAATTAGGATTGACCTGATCTGACCAGATAAACTAAGTCAGGTCAAGGGATAACGAAAGGAGTCAAGTCCAACCGAGGCAATGTCCGGTTAAGGTCATAGTTCGAGTTCAGATAGGAGTAAGGAGGACCGGCTCAGGTCAAGTCGATGAGAAAAAGAGGGTCAGACTAGAGGTACGGGTTACTAAGTTACCTCACCTTTTAAGTGCCACTTTCGAATTGATTATTTCATAATTTCTACCACCGAATGATTTTATTCAGCTGAGGAAAGCCTCTCGACTCTAATGATACAGAGGCTTAGAATCTTGCTATACAAAGACAGGATTAGACACCTCAACTTACACTCTCTGAAGACAAAGAGTGCGGGGTGATCTAACAGAGGTTTTCAAATGAGCCAAGGGTTTTAGCAATGGTGATGCAGGGCAGGACTTGTAGTAATGCATTTGAATTGGACAAATTTAGATTTAAGAAAGAAATAGGCAAGAAGTGGTTTACCAACAGAGTGACTAACGAACAGGATAGACTTAGTAACTATGTAATGAACGCAGAAATAATTGGTTATTTTAAGAGAAGATTAGCTTTATGAAATAGAGATGACGGGTGGTATAGAACATGGAACTGCCTCGTGTAGGCCTTATGGTATCATGTAGTCTCATCCATTCTTATGTTCTTATATTCTGAAGATAGATAAAGGTATCAAGCAATATTATTCACCCAAAGGAACACCCCTCACCCTCCACAGATCGACGATTTAGAACTTAAAGTTTGATAGTTACCATATCAGATCCTATAATATAATGGGGGTAATTTTCTAAATATTTTGACTTTGTAGATAGTGCCATCAAAGTTGAAAATAACTTAAGTCGGATAAGTGAAGCTACTCCTGTTTTTAAGTTGAATGAGGATTAAAAGACAAACTTTGTTAAACTAAAAAAAAAAAAAACACTGAAGAAATGGGTTAGGGTATGTTTGACAAAACTAAGAAAATAGAATAAATCAGATATCTTCATGGAATTTTACGACGAAGAAGTTGGAAAGTATGTATCGAATATGAGTAGGAGATAAGTACTTAAAAGGATTGGTTCGATAAAAGTTCTGCATGCAGCTTTTCATCATAGTTCATTTTCTATCTCCTTTCATTACCACTTTTCTAATCTATGGAATACTTCCCACCACATAAATAAAAGATAGCAATCAACTGATCGGTTATCCATCTCTTCCAAAATTCTCTCTCTCCCTCTCTCTCTCTCCCTCTCTCTCTCTCCCTCTTTCTCTCTGTCCCTCTCCCTCTCCCTCTCTCTCTTTCTCTCTTTCTCTCTTCATCTCTCTATCATGTTTCTTTCACTTCTTTTCTCTCTTTACCTCTACTCTCTCTCTCCCTCTCTCTCTCCCTCTTTCTCTACTCTCTCTCCCTCTTTCTCTCTGTTCCTCTCCCTCTCCCTCTCTCTCTTTCTCTCCGTCCCTCTCCCTCTCTCTCTTTCTCTCTTTCTCTCTTCATCTCTCTATCATGTTTGTTTCACTTCTTTTCTCGCTTTACCTCTACACACACACTCTGGAGATTCTTTGAAGCAGCCGCCACCATTCTTTTTCTGCACTTTTTTCCCTTCCTTCTTCGTTCCCTCCAGTTACTCACCTGATGTTCACTGTACAGTTGCTGCCTCATCACCTCTCTCACTTTCTTCTTTCCTCTAACAATTCTCTGCACCATTTCTATTTCTTATCATGTCCTCTTTCTACTCTTCCTCCTTCTCTTTATCATCATGACTCTTCTTCTTTTTCTACTCTTCCTACTAAGTTTCTTTTGCATCTCCTCCTCCTCCTCCTCCTCCTCCTCCTCCTCTTCTTCCTCTCCATCTTCTTTTTCTTTCCCTTTTCTTTCTCCCTCTTCCTTTATTTTCACATCTTTCTCCATTTCCTCGTCTCTTTTATCCATCTCTAGTTCTTTAATCCCTCCCCCTGGCCTCCACTTACGCCCATCTAATCCACCTACGGTGGAAGTCACCACTTTCCCTCCTAAAGCCCCAACCCACCCTCTCAATCCACCTGCAGTCCACCCTGCCCCTTGTTCACGCTTCGCTCCACTTCCTCTTCACCCTTTTTGCTTAGGTTCCTTCTACCTTTAGGTCACCATCATCTCTTCCACAACCTGTCTCCATTCCACCCTGATCCATGCTTTTATTCCTCATTCTACCCTATTCCATTACTTCCATCTTAGTCCAATTCATTTCACTTAATTCCGCTCCGTTTCACATAAGTCCAACCCATTCCACCCTATTCCACTCTCCTGTGTACGGTGTATTCACCACGGTGCCATTATCGCTCAAACAATGATCGTTCACGGCTCAACGATGAATATCAGGCAATTGTCTAGAGCACTAAT
Source organism: Oratosquilla oratoria (assembly GCF_046742065.1). NCBI lineage: Eukaryota > Metazoa > Arthropoda > Malacostraca > Stomatopoda > Squillidae > Oratosquilla > Oratosquilla oratoria. Next base: position 62,885,738 of record NC_134784.1, read on the forward strand.
TATTTGTTTGTTGCGACTCTAGCGGCAGCCGCTCGAATCAAAATACAAAAAAAAAAAAAATAGTGTTCTAGATAATCGTTTGACGTTCATCGTTGAACCATGAACAATCACCGTTAAACGACAATAGCACCGAGCAAAACGTACCTTCAAGGGGACTTCAGTGACACCCCTACGGACCAGACTCGCGCATTTTTCTTTTATGGTCGGAAGCTAACTTCCACCAAAAGAAATTTTGTTATTTTTAATTCCTACATCTGTGTTCACCAGCACTGTTGTAATGAACGGATCAAACTGGCTTACCATTGACCTTTTGCGTTCGAGAGTCTAATCCACGCTCCAGTTGCTCACCCTTCGATCCACAACAAATCCACTTCGTGATCTTTTGTTCAACCCCAAATCCACATCATTCTAATTTTTGATAACTTCTTCATACATACATACATACATATACCAAGGCTTTTTCCCCCTTCCAAGGGAGGTAGCCAAAAAGGGATAGGCATAAAAACACTCCCACCCATTTCATCCCTAAATACCCTCCACACCCCTCCCACCCTTCCTCTCATCTGAGCACCTCCTGGATGACGGGTCATCCCTGCACCCTGCCCACCGCCCTGGGTCAGAAGCAGTGTCGCAAGACACAGCACATCCACAGCAATGCCGCTTCATTTAATCGGCGACCCCCCCTCTCCGTCCCCCTTTGCATATAAGGCGAGGACGGGGAGAAATCCCTTCGGGCTGCGTCAAAAATTACTCACATATACTACCCCACCCCCCACCCCCCCGCCCATTTCTCCTCATGCAGTCACAACATCATTTATATACAACCATTCTCCACAACTTCTTCATACCCACATAAAACTGAATCGTTCCACTTTATTATTGTCCCATCCCTATTTCTATCCTGCAACTACAATCACTGCAGGACCGACCTGTCCCCTGTTTTTTTTTTTTATGTTGGAATGGATGTGGTTGTGAATGAAGTGTGAAGTCAGTGTGATCAGCTCGACCAGACTGATTGGGTGCTACCACCTATTACATGCGACACTGGTCTACCGCACCTCTCTTTACTGGAAATCCAACGATCATCCGTTAATCACTGTCGTCCCAAAGGTCATCCATTATCTAGTGTCTACCCAACCCTCACCTCTTATTCATTGTTAACCCAAGGATTACCCATTACTTAGTGCCTTCCCAACTATTATCCATCATTTAGTATTGAGCTATAGAGTGCCACCACCATTTAAATTCCCTTCGTTTCATATTGGCATACTCCCCACTCACCAATAAGGAGATTTTGACTATATTATTCTGAACAGTCATTATTTTAGGAACTTTGGTATTATCCTCTCGGACCGGAGTCAGGCAGCACTCTTTTATATGTAGAGACTATCCTTCACTTCTAATATCCCTCCATTCTGCAAATCTTCCTTATATCTCTCTTTACCAATGAAAGAAGAATGGAGTGAAGGTTAAGAACCACTGGTTTAGAGCCTACCTTGACTAATCAGTCCACGGCTGTGTAAAATTGTCCAAGATGCCGTTGGAGAAATTTATTCAACTGAAGGAGGAAAGGAAATTATTCACCCTCAAGGGGCTATCACACTGGACTCTCATGGTCTTCACCAGCGCCGACAGCTGAGGGTTCGTTTGAGTAAAAACGACTTCGGTTACAATACTCTTATTTTTCAAATCTCGAAATATCAAATTATTTTTCCGTCATATATAGCAAAGCTTAATTATGAACTAAAAGATAGTAAATCTATGCAGATGTTGAAATTCTGTTGAAACTTTCTTAGAAAAGTTTAGATTTCTGTAAGCGAAGTCATATTCTATTCAAATGGAGGTTGGAGGTAAAATGTCGGAGGAAAAATAGCCCAATGTGATAACTCCCTTAAAGGGTCAATTTCATGGTAGTCCACTTTTAGTCCACATTTCATTCTAACCTGTTTCGATCCACCGTTCGTTCCACTTGCTGCTCTCCTAGCAGCTCATCCATGACAGCCACTCTACTATCTTTTACTCCATCTCTTCCACTTTGGCCTTCACCCTCTTCTCTCCTCCACACCACCTCACATTCCACATTTCTTATTCTCCACGTTTTCACCTCCTCCTTCCGACTCCTTCACTTCACTTTTTTGCCCTTCCTCTCCACTTACCCACTCCACCACTTTAGAACACCCTCCACATCCTCCTCAGCTTCCCGGACTCCATATCCCTCCCTAGGAGTCAATCTCCCTCCAACCCCTCCATTTTGTGATTTCAGAACTGTTTGACCTCTACCACCACTCCAACTCCACCTTCTTTTGATCCTTCTCTACCTCCATTTTTCACTCCACTATCTCTATTTTCCCCCCTTCCACCACCATCGCCTCCATACAGTCACCAACTACCTATAGTAGTTTCAAACCACTACCACCTTCACCATTCCCAGCACCA
>NC_134784.1:62895673-62900673 GCF_046742065.1 Oratosquilla oratoria
GCTCTATTCTTACGTCTTGTAAACGAGTGAAATCCTTTAATGGAGAGAAGGAAGAAGACAGAGAAAGAGAAGGGGACAAAAGCAGAAAAAGAGAAAAGAACTGCTTGTATGTGTACTTGTGCGCACACACACACACACACACACACACACACACGCGCGCGCACACATACACACATACACACATACACACACATACACACACACACACACACACACACACACACACACACACACACACACACACACACACACACACACACACACACACACGCACGCACGCACGCACGGACGCACGCACGCACACACATACACACACACACATATACACACACAAACACACGCTCACACATAAAAAGTCACTTTCCTATACGAAGTACCTTTGTATATGAGATAGGCAGATAGAGAAAATAAGAGAAAGTGAGAGAGAGGTAGGAGAGAGAGAGAGAGAGAGAGAGAGAGAGAGAGAGAGAGAGAGAGAGAGAGAGAGAGAGAGAGAGAGAGAGAGAGAGAGAGAGAGAGAGAGAGAGAGAGAGAGAGAGAGAGAGAGAGAGAGAGAGAGGGAGGGAGGGAGGGAGGAAGAGATGGGAGATGAAGGACGGGAAGAAAGGAAGGGTGGGAATAAGGTAAGAGGAACTAAAGTGGAGTGCTAGTGCTCTTGCAAGCGCGCGCGCGCGCGCGTGTGTGTGTGTGTGTGTGTGTGTGTGTGTGTGTGTGTGTGTGTGTGTGTGTGTGTGTGTGTGTGTGTGTGTGTGTGTGTGTGTGTGTGTGTGTGTGTGTGTGTGTGTGTGTGTGTGTGTGTGTGTGTATGTGTGCGTGTGTGTGTGTGTTATTTGCACATCTGATACCCTAAACCGAAGCAATCCTTCAACAATATAACTGGTAGGGAATGGCCTAAGACATGAATAAAATAAATTAATCAGAAAAAAACAGCCCGCTGCGTCATGTAAAAGTAGGGACTGAAGCAAGTGGTTCCTTTACTACAGAGTCAGGGTGTGTGTGCGTGGGTTGGGGGGTGGGGGGGCTACCTTTTTTTTCTTTTTTCTTTTTTTTTTAGTTAAGTATGACTCCCACGGGCTTTGCTTGAGGCCGTATAAAGAGGGGGGTTACCACGGTAGTGAAGTCATAGTCTAGGATTATCCGGCACCCTGCCCTAAGAGATGTCTCTCCCTCCCCGAACCGCAGTGGGCTACCTCTCCATCGAGTACATCCGCCGCCACCGCCTCACTCACTGGCCCACTGGGGGTGCCACACACTCCAGAGGAGGCACGCTCGACCACATCATCACATCTGGTCTAACAGCGACACACGTTAAGTGCTTTCCTATACAGACGCTCTTCTCTGACCTCATGGCACTTGGACTACTATACGCCCAACCTAGTGGGCCTTTCCCTCTTCACACACGCCTCCGCATCTCCATTCCTCCGAAGTACTGCCCCAACAACGTCTCTTATATCTCCACTCTTCTACCAACATTTGATCTCCAGTCACCTGAGAACCTGTACTCTTCCCTCGTTACTTCAACTCACGATTTTTACACCCGTTACGTCATGAGGTCACACATCAAAAGATGCCGCGAGGTCCACGCCTGGACGCTGGACCGATGCATCCCACAGTCGGAAAAGAAGGCTGAGAGAGATGGTCTCGTCTTTCAAAGGCAGCCAACACCTGCTAATCTCCTCCAGTACCAGGATTCCAGAGATTACCTCGTTGCCCTGCAGCAGTGTGCCCATACCGAATCGTGGAAGAAATATATCGAAAACATCAACCATCAGACCAGCGTTTGCTCCATGTGGCACCTGATAAACAATGTCATCAAGAAGAAACCATCGAGTGCTCTCCACCACAGCCCAGCCAAAATGCACAGGACTTACTAAATACTTGGTCTAAACAAGCACAGATAAACAATCTTCCTGCCCCCATTCAAGAGACACTCTCCACCCACAAGAATACCGCACCCTGCGTCTAATGGCTGCATTACTCGGACGGAAGATGGATGAAGATGACGACTTGCCCACTGAGGACGAACTGCGTCGTGCTCTTGTCACAAGCAAAACAACAACTCCCTGTGATGATAGCATCACCTATCAAGTCCTCCTCTGACTGCTCTTTAAAGTCCCTGGCAATCCTCTGCTGCAACTCTATAACCTTTGCTTTAGCAATGGATATGTACCTCGTGCCTGGACATCTAGTACTATTGTGCCCATCCCCAAACCTACCACAGACAAGTACAGACCTATTTCACTCACCTCCTGTTTCTGTAAAGTCCTCGAACGTATATTTCTCACCCGACTCATGTTTCGACTACAGGATAAGCTATTACCACAACTGTATGGTTTCTTACCACAGAGGAGTACACGGCACTGCCTGATGGATCTATATGCTCGCCTCTCCCCTATCAGTGTGGTAGCGTTTCTTGATCTCAAGAGTGCTTTCGATGTACCCAACAGGGACATTATTCTCGATCAGCTCGTAGAATTTGGCGTCCAAGGTAACCTCCTGAGATGGACCCGTGGCTATCTCCCAAACAGAAATTCACGTGTACTATTCTAGGGAACGTGCAGTACCTCTAGGGAATTCGAACTTGGTACTCCACAGGGAGGGGTTTAACGTTCTGATGCACCGCCTGTTATCCCTTCTCCCCAACATTCCCGGCACAACTGTCACCTGCTACGCTGACGATATCTGTGTGCACTCCACCTCTGCTGCCGATCTACAGCGCCTCCTTCACTCCTTCTACGAGTCGACATCCGCCTGTGGCCTCATCCTTTCTCCAGAAAAGAGTCGAGTATTCTCTCCTAGGGGCCTCGGAAATTTGCCAATGTTCACTGCAGGAGACAGTGTCATCCCGCCCTGCGCACAGTACCTATACCTGGGAGCACCAGTACACATCATTCCAGCCATACCAGCTCGACAACGCATCCATCCCATCATCCAAGATATTCTCCACCGGCTAGAACAGCGCTTTAACCCCATTTAACTGGCTCACCAACAATGCCGCTGGACTCTCCATCCCTTTGGCAAGAACAATCTACGTTGCCTTCATTCGGTCAGTCATAGACTATCTCTACCCAGTCCTTACACAACTCTCCAAGACCTCCTTGGTGTCCTTAGAAAGATTCCAGAACAGAGTGTTGCGATACATTCTTGGGTGCCCCACCTCTACCAGAGTAGTAAACATGTAGACCGAACTTAATCTTCCTTCAGTTATTGAAAGAATACATGCTAATATCTTCTCCTTCAGCGTCAAGTGCCCCCACTTACCCCATCTGGCCCGCACTATTCCCATGTCTTAAGATCTTCACTTGACCCCGCCGCACCCTGCCCTCAGTTACGTCCCGGAGTCCGCACCCTCGTTAACACAGTGTGCTCCACCCGACAGCACCTACACATCGAAGTCCCTATAGCCAAAGTTGATCACGGACAACCTCCATGGAGGATTCCACATCCTCACGTCACGTTCACGCCGATTTCAATAATAGACCCACTCTCCTCCAGAAACAATTAGCCCTGGAATACACCACCGCAGTGTTCTCCTACGTTCCTGCCGCGCACCATATCTACGTAGACGGGTCCTTACAGTCAGACGATAGCGCGGGTTGCGCCGCTACTCACCGGATGTTGAGCCACCTGATGGAGGCTGGGTTGGTCGCAGGTTACCCAATTCGTCCAGCTCTACCCGTACTGCGAACTACAGGCACTCCTGCTGGCTACCAACCTACTCTGTCAACGGAGACTAAATGGCGTGGTAATGTGTGACTCCCTGTCCGCCCTACAATCCATCTCGTCTTCACAACCCATACACCGCCCCCTCATCCATCGCATTTTACAACAGGTAGTCATAGCTCAAGAACACTCTCACCATAAGCTTTCTGTGGATTCTTTCCCACGTTGGAATCGTTGGCAATGAAAATGTAGATCTCCTCGCCAAAAATGCCTGTAAACTGCCACTGTTCGATGCCACACCCTCCCCATCTGCTACAAGAAGATCATACACTCTGCCGCTCTTCAAACCACCCTCCACCGCATGAATGTAGAGTGCGGACAAAGTGCATTAATACAACACCACGACCACTCCCGTCTCTCCCTCCCGAGGTATCGCAAGCACGGACTCCTCGTTCGCAGACACAATATTGTGACTGCACGGCTTTGCCTGGGTTACAGACCGCTGTGGTAAGTCTCTGAGGCGGGGGACGTACCACACTACTCCACCTGCAAGCTATGCGACCTTCCCAGCGCCAACAGTCTCCACCACTACTATCTCGAATGTCTCTCACTAATAGACCTATTACCCCAAAGCCAAGACCTAATACATGTATGTTACTTTCTCTTAATGGACAATAATCTAGGCACTGTCCTAATTCGACACACATACTTAGGTGGATGCTAAAGCTTACTTCACCTTGATTACCAGTATATTTCCCTTTACAGGATGTAACGGAACTGCCTAGTGCGGGCCTTATGGTCTCATGCAGTCTCCCTTTCTCTCTTATGCTCTTATATTTTTATTATTGCCGTACAGCTTCACTGTACGTACTAACGTGACCTGCGCGTCATTCACAATATGTATAAATAGAAATTACCTACTGCGCTAGGTTTGTCGCTCTATGAACGTAATAAATTTATCAAAATAGGGTTGGTGTTCCAATTTGGACAATCTTTGTTTGTATGTCAATTTGGATAGTGTTGGTGTTGATGTTGGTGTGTGTGTGTGTGTGTGTGTGTGTGTGTGTGTGTGTGTGTGTGTGTGTGTGTGTGTGTGTGTGTGTGTGTGTGTGTGTGTGTGTGTGTGTGTGTGTGTGTGTGTGTGTGTGTGTGTGTGTGTGTGTGTGTGTGTGTGTGTGTGTGTGTGTGTGTGTGTGTGTGTGTGTGTGTGATTCACCATAGTCTTGGATCACGTGTTTGACAAGTGATCGACAGCTATTTCTCTCCCGGAAGAGAGCTCAGAGCTCATATATGACCGATCTACGGGTAATGCTGTGACCTTAGACGCAACACACACA
>NC_134784.1:62905673-62918173 GCF_046742065.1 Oratosquilla oratoria
CTTAGAGTTATGTTGACTGAATAATCTAAGTAGCTTATTATATCTGTTAGATGATTTTGATATAAACATATTCTTTTTATATACTTGAAATAGAAATAATGTCTTTTATGCTTGTCCACTTTATGTTTTTATTAACTCAGTCTTATATTCTAACAGTAAGTCTTGATTTTATATCATTTATTTCTTCTCTGCTCTTTGCTGAATATCACAGTAAGTATGTTTGTTTACATGGCTGTCAACTTGCTGTATACCAACTTTTACACTCCCTTGCATTCTGCTTTTTATTTTCTTCACTATTTCCCATATACGGATTCTTCAGTTAAACAATATCCCCAGATCTCTAATTCATCTTTATTCTATTTTCTACCATATTTTCTTTAGATTAATTCGCTTTTAAAAAATATTTTCAAGACACGTGATATGTCAAACTAATAGGACTTACACCGCGTTATATGAACTACCTATATTTCTTTCCCGTATTCAATCTACCTCCATTAGCCATTTGTATATATATATATATACATATATATATATGTATATATATATGTATATGTATATATATATATATATGTATATATATATATATATATATATATATATATATATATATGTATATATATTGGGGAGGGGGAATTTTCTTCAGCTAAAGGAAACTACCGATTTTTTTTCATTCTTTCATCTGTATGAGGATTCTCTTCTGACTCATGATGAAAGACGATTTGATTCAACTCAGGCCAGTGTCACACTGTCCGGCGACGCCGTTACGGCTTGTTGTTGGATTTTATAGCATAGTCTCCCTTACGAGTCATTATACTTGAAAGGTTATGAGAGCCTATTAACCGGGAGGAGATGGTGGACGTTATGTCAAGTTCTGGCGATAATCGCCAGGTGATTTTACTAAGCTAGTTGAACTTGTCCAAAATCTGGCTGCATCCGGCGTCGCCGCGTAGTGTGACATCGTCATTAGATAGAGACACGCCAGGGACTCCTTAGACACAGTGATATGATTATTATATTTTAGTTGACGCCAAGTGACTTCATTTAATCAAGAGTGGCTTGCCGTGGTATAGGTGGTTAAGAAACCAATCAATACGGAAGCGAGTCCTCCACATCGTTGTTTTAAATCTAACATGAACCTTCTTAAGATACGTGACCAGTACAAACCAGAGAGCACGATCAACCCTAATTCCATGACAGACTTTGGCTATGTGAGCCATGCAATATGAAAAAAGACATAAAAAACGCAGCCGTAGGGTGAAGTTCTGCTTATAATTGTGTAAATGATTGACAGAGAGACTGGAAAGAGAAAGCGCCAATAATTAACGAGGAGGGGGCTTGTTTGCTCGCTAATTATAGGCGGGATTCATCAGCGATCCCTTCTCTGTTTTTTTTGTTTTTGTTTTTTTAAGTTAAGCACAGATATATATAGAAAAGGCTTACGCCTTGTACGTTACGTTCTCAACTCGAAACATGTAAAAGTGGCGGGGATGCCTCCCTGTTTCTAGATACCTCATATACACACGTGTGCAAAAAACCCTCATAGTTATGCTACTAAAGTTTACGAGTGTGTGCCTTCTGCTATGCGAGCGCGTTTCATCTCTGTAGTATTTTGTGTCTTTGATGTATTTGTTCTTTTATTTTGTGTGTTTGATGAAAATACATGGGTAGAGACCTTGGAGATACATAGGAGAGAGAGAGAGAGAGAGAGAGAGAGAGAGAGAGAGAGAGAGAGAGAGAGAGAGAGAGAGAGAGAGAGAGAGAGACAGAGAGATAGAGAGAGAAATAGAAAGAACGAGAGAGAGAAAGAACGAGAGAGAGAGAGAGAAAGTTCATGTAAATATTTGTGCATAAAGAGGATTAGATAGTATTCTGGGACGAATTTTTCATTTGTTTGTATACAATAACAAAAAAAAAAGATATGTATTTCAGTTAGCTACGAATTATAAATTTACGACAAAAAACATGGCTTGAAGTGATAAAGCTAACGGAACATTTGAAAGAAAATCTTTTTCGAAGCGATGTTTCAAATCTAGAAATATTCGAAACTTACGGCCTACGCCAACTGCTACGACTCGTAGACTGGAGATGCCGCGACGAAAGAACAAACCTGTGAAGAAAAAAGGAAACTTCTTTAAGAATTTTATTCATATGAACATTCTTTTCAACAAGGTGGTAGTTCATATATTTTTCTATGTACGTATGTATGTAGTTATGTAAGGATACTGTAAATGTATGCATGTATGTATAAATGTATGTATGTGTTTATGTGTGCATATGTACAGTATTTATTCTCATCTATATAAAAAATATTTTCAACGAGGTAGCAGTTTATACGTATACTTCTTTCTATGTACGTATGTATGTATGTATGTATGTATGTATGTATGTATGTATGTATGTATGTATGTATGTATGTATGTATGTATGTATGCATGCATGCATGTATGTATGTATGTACGTACGTACGTATGTATGTATATATGTATGTATGTATGTATGTATGTATGTATGTATGTATGTATGTATGTATGTATGTATGTATGTATGTATGTATGTATGGATGGATGTATGTATGTATGTATGTATGTATGTATTTACGTATGTACGTATGTATGTATGTATGTATGTATGTATGTATGTATGTATGTATGTATGTATGTATGTATGTATGTATGTATGTATGTATGTATGTATGCATGTATGTATGTATGTATGTATGTATGTACGTATATATGTACGCGTATGCATGTACACGTATATATGTATGTATGTATGCGTAGTTTGTGTAGCCGAGGATACATACGAGATATTTACATAATATCCATTAAGAGTCAAGTCAAATAAACCTCTTTAGGTTTCACGTTTAACCATTGGAAAGCATGACGTCACCATAAAACTGGGAGGATGAGCATCGTAATTGGTTTTAACTGTACATGATAAGCGTGTTTATGCGTGATATAAACTAATCTTGATACGAAAGCAACAACCGAATCGGGCAGGGAGGGAAAGATAACATTAACCGGAACAATCATCTCCACGACTAGGGTTCATCATACGAGATCTCGGGACTCGGGATCTCGTTGTTCCCTGAGACATTCATTCCCGGGAAAGGTATTTGATATTCCCGGGAAGTGAAGCACGTTTAACATGTCTCGGGATTTTCTCGGGATTTTCTAGAGATTCCCAACTTTTCCATGAGGACAACAATTTAGTGAGACCCCATAATTTTCGCGGGACACTGGGATCATGTCCCTCCCTGGAAACTTTTGCGTTTTGTTTATAATAGTTAGTAATTAGTAGTTATTAGTAATTAGATATTACTCGCGATCAGTATTTATTATTAGTAATGAAGTATCGACATTTTCTGGATTGCTTCTTCTACCTACCGATTTATTTCCCACATATTTCACATTCATTTTTCGTCATCAGAAAAAAAGTGATTGAGATCATATGCTACTCTGAAAAAATCGGGCATGAAATCCAAATAAGCAACCGAGAGTGGAAAGAGGGAGGGGGTGGTAGGGAGGGTGTGGGGGTAGCCAACGTTCTGCCCTTGTAATACATTGCCCATTTGTAAATAAGATTGGTATTTTCTTTATATACTCACGTTTCTTATGTGTTATCCACAAAATGTGTATATATATATATGTTGTGTATTAAATATTCATATTATGTATAAGGTTGACATAATCAACATGCGTTAAATATCCATACAAGTATATGGTTAACATAATCAACATGTGTTAAAAATTTTGTAATTCATACCTTTCCAATGTATTGACGGGAAACTGAGACTTATCATGATTTCCCTGTATTCACCGAGACATGTGGGAATCCCGGGAAATTCGCGAAATCTCGAGCTTGTGGATGACTTAAATAGCTTAAGCTGCGAAAATCCCGGGATTAGCACTATATATCTCGGAAAAATTACGAGAGCCCGGGGTACCGGGGTCTCGTTTGATGAACCCTAATAACGACCTACTACTTGGAGTGTACAAATCCCGGCAAGCTGTTTCTTGTGCCTGAGGACAAGAGAGTTTCTGGACCTCTCTTCTCCCTCCCTCCCCCCTTCCCTCTCTCCAACTCTCTCTCTCTCTCTCTCAATATCTATATATATATATATATATATAAATATATTTTTATTTATATATATATATATATATATATATATATATATATATATATATATGTATATGTATATACAAACAGCGATTTACTGAGATCGCCAGTAGTTCAGTAATGGGCAGTAAACATATCCTCAAAATGGCATTTTAAGTAGCCAAACCTGCACATTTGTCTAGAAGAAAATTTTGCTTGGAGGATAGGATGATCAGAGTCCTGATACGTGCGAAGAATGGTTCTACCTTACGTTCATAATATACAGACGCTCACAAGACTGTGTTTAGATCTTTGAAGCTAAGATTCTCTTTATCTTGAAAAATAAATCGACTATTTAGCTGCATGAACCGCCAACTTTTATTACCACTAAATGTTTCTTAAAGATATTCCCAGTTTCTACCAAGTTCAAAGTTGATTGCTTCCACTGCACACATTAATTATAAATCTTCAAACCAATTCTGAAATGCCTTCGTGGAAGTTGGGTTGGTCTGAAAATTATGTGCGAAAACTTAAACAAAATTATAGCTCTTTTATATATATATAAATATATATATATATATATATATATATATATATATATATATTTGTGTGTGTGTGTGTGTGTGTGTGTGTGTGTGTGTGTGTGTGTGTGTGTGTGTGTGTGTGTGTGTGTGTGTGTGTGTGTGTGTGTGTGTGTGTGTGTGTGTGTGTGTGTGTGTGTACATATATATATAGATATATATATACATATATATATGTGTGTGTGTGTGTGTGTGTGTGTGTGTGTGTGTGTGTGTGTGTGTGTGTGTGTGTGTGTGTGTGTGTGTGTGTGTGTGTGTGTGTGTGTACAAATGCGCACGTATATATGCATGGAAGTATACATAAATGCATCCATGTATACATATGTATAAACATATACATGGATGCAAGCATATATAAATACATACATATGTATGCGTGAGTAACCACCAAGAAAAATAAACTAACGAAGCCTAGCACTTTTGTATAATTACATCTTCAGTACTGATACAAAGAAGGAATTATAAAAGGAAGAAACAAGGTACAGAATATATGACTGAATTAGACATGGTGAAGAAGGAATTCGGAGAGGTAGTGAAAGAAGTACACGTGACTCTTACTGCCGTCTTGGTAACCCTCATGTATGAGACAATTGTTCACAACTGGTATATTACAATTTAAAGAAAAAAATCTTGGAATGCATAACTATCTAATTCGTACAAACATTGATGGAGATTAACATTTATTCCCTTACTAGATTTGATCAAACTGTAGTTAATTAAATTTCTTTCTGTGATTTTACTGTTATATGTGATGGGTGGTTAAAATTGTTTATGTGGTTGAATATATCGCTGGATTGGTTTCCCTCACTAACATAATTCTTGTGTTGATTAATTCGTGTTTTAGGTGTTTTAGCAGTCTGACCAACAAAAAACTGATTACATGATTTACAACGCATTTTATACATACACCCTTTATCACTATTGACGGAATTGTTTATGAGCAATTGTGTTACAGTGTTCTTATTGTTAAAAACTACATTAATGTTAAAACTACGTAATAAAATTGGGATGGTTTGCAGGTTCTCCTGGTACGGTAAAACTAACATTTTACTCACATTAAAAGTTTAAATTGGTATGAGGCTGGAAAAGGTTCTTTTGCCATTTAAAAGCTATATCAAGAACATGTGTAGGGTATCGGAGCTTAGTACCAATATCGTAAATACATCTTTAATCATCGATGTACTCTGGGCTGCAAATGCATAAAACCCAAAAGAACATCGAAGGAAAAACAGATCGTTTTATACCATCAGGGTGTGAGGAATAATAGTGTATGTATGAACAAACATTGGTTGGTTTGAGATATACACCAAATTTCAACTCACTTTCACGGTGGTAAATATTACAATCAAGGAAATGCAAAATTCCTTCATTCTCCATCTCCACCGTAAGCTTAATAGAAATAACCAAACTGTTAAGTTTAGATAAATAATCACTTACATTAACTTGAAAGGACCGCAAATATAGGATGTCATCAATATACCACACCCATATGATGTTAGAGGGAATGATCTTACTTCATATTCTAGTTTCAAAAAACTTCATACATAGATCACAAAATACGGGGGAGAGAGGATTACCCATGCTCATGCATACATACATGCATACATACATACATACATACATACATACATACATACACATAAACTGATATATATACATACAAATATAGATGCGCACATACAATAAATACATACATGTATACACACGTAGACACATATGTATACATCTCATTTTGCCCTAACATGCTCTATGATTTTGGATCCGAACAATGCGATGTGACATCACTACTTGTTTCCTTTACGTTGACTTTTAAGACACAATAAAGATAAAGAAAATTAAACTTAGAATTTGCCGACCAAAGCTAAGAGGGGTGAGACCTCACGAGCAGCCTCTATTAGAAAATGTGCAGAGGTTTGAAAGTCTGTCATCTGTAAAAAGAAAAATATTAATAAAAAGGAAAAAGAGGAAAAGAGACACGTCATCGTCATCTCTGTTATCATCGTCGTCGTCATCATTATCATCATCATCATTATCATGATCATTATCATCGCCGCCGCCGCCGCCGCCATCATCATCATCATCATCATCATCATCATCATCATCATCATCATCATCATCATCATCATCATCATCATCATCATCATCATCATCATCATCATCATCATCATCATCATCATCATCATCATCATCATCATCATCATCATCATCATCATCATCATCATCATCATCATCATCATCATCATCATCATCATCATCATCATCATCATCATCATCATCATCATCATCATCATCATCATCATCATCATCATCATCATCATCATCATCATCATCATCATCATCATCATCATCATCATCATCATCATCATCATCATCATCATCATCATCATCATCATCATCATCATCATCATCATCATCATCATCATCATCATCATCATCTTCATTGTCCTCATACCACTATGCCCGAACATGTTCCATTTCAGTTGGACGTCTTACTATTTTGTAACAATTATTTCTTTCTCGAAGAAATTAAAAAGAACGATTGGGTTTATCGGAAGTTACTGGTTTCACTGAATCGCCAGATTATAAACCTCCTCTGAGATTTTTTTTTTTTTTTTTCATTATAAGAATTCTAAAGTATACTTCGAGATTTGCTCAAAACAGAAAATATGTGAAAGAAAATGAACATGAAGAAGAAAAATGTGGGAACAGGGAAATGTGCAGAAGACAGACCTGAAGATAATAAGAAACATTCAAAAGATATTTTTCAAATTTTACGAAATGGAAGTTTGCTTTGGCATTCACTAGTTAACAAGAAAGGATTTGAACAGACTCGGCTCAACATAATACCATTCATCTTCCAAACGAACTCTTCAGACGAGCTGAAATGGTATTATGTTTGGACTGTTGCAGCGAATACCAAAAGAAAATCCTTCTTGTGCAAACAGAATCCACCTGGATGCATACTCGTAGTAATGGATTTAAACTAAACAAATTTAGGTTTAAGAAAGAAATGAACAAGAACTGATTTACGAACAGAGTGGTTAACGAATGGAATAGACTTAGTAACCATGTACTGACCGCTGAAACAACTGGTTGTTTTAAGAGAAGAGAAGATAACTATGGATAGGGATGATAGGTGGTAAACAACGTTCCCTCCAAGCTGTGTGCATGTGCGCGGACACATGTTTTACATCTAGCGTACATAAAGAAAAAATGTGGACACACAAGGTTTTCAAATGATATTAAAACCCATTCAATAAAGAAGTTCCACGCAAACATCAACTTATAAATTCTCTAAAAATATGGTAACTTGCCATCCGTCAAACCAATAATTGCTTTTTCTTTTCCTTCTCCTAACTCTAGCCTTCCGTTGCAAACAAAATGACTTTGCCGTCTGGCTGGAGTGTAGAAATCGTTTAAAAACCTTTATAAACGATTTCCACACTCCAGCCTGGCGCAGCGTTTAGTGTTGTTTCAGTTATTGAATTGCCAAGTTGTTCGCTGATTAGTGTAGATTTATAAATTTGCAAAATAAATTAAAAGCATTCTTTAGCTATCAAAATTTCAAAGAGTTGTTGACCCAATTTGTCAAATTTTAAGGAAGTATAGGGTGTAAAGCGAAAACGAACTGCTAGCGGCTTTGAAAGAGAATGGTTAGATGAATTAATACTGAAAACTGTTGCGCCAAAAGTCATAAGATGATAAACATTCAGCTGCATAAAACATTTACTTACGACGTGGGAGCTGTTTGCATTTATTGTAGCGATACAAAGATTTCTCGGGACTTTTCTAATGGAAAAAAAGTTTGAGACCACTTGAAAACTGGATTTTTTAACCGCCATTTGATAAGTAAAATACATTTAAATGGTGTACACAAATTTAGGCAACAAAATCGTTCATTACCAGCTACAGGAGTACTGGCTATGCTACTAGAAAGTGCAGCTGACGGAAAGCCTTAACGATTAAATCAAGAGCAGATTAAGTTCTTACTGACTGTCGTATTAGCTGTTAAGATGAAAACTTGTTACTCTCAGTTCAGTATATCAGTGGAAAAAGTATGTTGAACTTCCAGACAGCTGGCAAAGCAAGAATTATGTGTTTGAATTTCTGGAAACGATAGCTTATGCATGTTATTTTCAATAATTATTTGAAAATAACATGCTTAAGCTAATTGCATCTGCAAATCTTTACACCTTAACCATTGATGAAAGCATTGATATCACTGTTAACAAATGGTGGAATAATTTATTTCCAGGCTTGTGATACCTCCTCCATTTTGTTAGCTATTAAACAGTTTTATCAAGAAAAGAAATTTGATCTCCGAAAAATTGTGATTTCTGCCTCTGATGGAGACTCAGTGATGCGGCGTAAAGTTAATGGTGTTACTGCAAAACTTAAATTAGAAGCTCCACATCTTGTACAGCAACACTATGTGGCTCACCGTAAGGATCTGGAGATCTCTGATACATGGAAGGATATTAAACTAATGAGAAATATTGATATATTGATGAGAACAGTTTACGCATTATTTTCTCGTTCCACAATAAAAAAGAGCTGAATTTATAAAGAAATTGTTAAGGCCTCTTAAAATGAAATTATTGCCTTCGGGCCCCTCGGTGAAGTGTGGTGACTATCCAGACATTTTGCATTACAGGCAATTATAAGAAACTATGAAGGACTGAATACATATTTTGAAAAGACAGATTAAATCATCCCGTGGTTAGTTATTGTCACAATAAGTTAATTAATGTGACATTCAAGGTAGCTCCTCATGTTTTACGTGATATTTTTTTAGGAAATGGATTCTGTGCAGATTCTTACTAAATAGCCATAATTTTGCCAGAGGGAAGATCAACAAAACCAGGAATCAGTATTAAGAAGGTAATACTTGCTGAAGTGAGAAAGTAAATGCTTTCCTTAAACAAGAAGAGGCTGAAGTAGTAGATTCTAGGCCCCTGTTGAATTTTATAAATAGTTTAGGTGCCCATTTAGAAGACCGATTCACTGAGAATGAGGTACAAGAATGGGAAGTGAATGATATCTTCTCTATCTTACATTGTGATTTCTCATTTGGTAGTGAACATGTTAATGCCCTTTGTCTTAAATGTCATGATTTTCTGGTTAATACTCCAGAAATAATTAGCCAGTTTAATTATGTCAAATTTTCTGTATAAGAAAAAATTAATAAAAATGATATAAATTTTTACACAAATTGTTGTATTTGCTCTTCAGAATGTACAGTTTTTTATTTGACAAAGTTGATGGATATTGGAGGGACCTTCCTTGCATCCAGTGCAGACTGCAAGAGAAGGTTTATTCTAATGAACGCAATAAAAAACAAACTTAGAAACCGTTTAGGAGAATGTCATTTGAACATGCTTATGAGAGTGAAAAGCTACTTGTTATATGAAAATTCAATTAATTCAGTGTTTATAAAGAATGTGTGAATGCCAAAGACAGAAGAAAGAAAAAATAAAGGAATAGAAGCTACAATTATATATAGGAGAATTAGTAATAAGGATAATATGAATGTTTTTCAAGAGAATGGATAATGATCTTATTTTATTATGTATGTTTAGAGGTATTTGAAAAGTTAGAAAGTTTTAATAAAGGCAATCAGTTATTAGTGTTATTTTCAACTTTATTTCTTATTATTAATCAGAGCGATATCAAATGCATATTGAATATTTATGTTAGCTCTGTGATTGTCAATTAACATCCTTGGTGGCAGTGGCGTACCAAGCACAAGTGCCGCCTGGGTCAGATCTTTATTTGTCCGCTCCTAAGATATTTTAATCACACATCAAAACACCAAAAACGGAATAATACAGGTATATAGGTATGCAAAATAAAAAGACAAACTGTAGCAACTATTTATTTTGCTCAAAATTACTAATGTTTGAATATTAACCTGTTGGGTCACCATAAAATGCCGCCCCAAAAATTATGCCACCCTGGGCGTACCCCAATCCCCTCCCTCCCCCAGTACACCACTGCTTGGTGGAGGTAATATGTAATACAAACTTACAAACTGTGCGTATTTACGTAAATAATCAGATGATGACTCGCATGGGTGGCGCACATACTTTTCAGATTAGGCAAAGTTTGCGCACAAGCAAATTTCTGCGCACACTCACAGCAAAAAATTAGAGGGAATATTGGTGGTAAAGGACATGGATCTGCTTAGTGTAGGCCTTATGGTCTCTCGAGGTCCCCTCCACTCTTATGTTGTTATGTAAAACTACTCCTTCCACTCTCCGGACAAGGGCTGGTCAAACATAGAGTACAAACGGCCTGATACGAAATGCACAAATTCCTCCAAAGGACAGGAGCAACGAGGAATATTAGAAAAGAACAGTATACCAATTACCAAGCTATGACAAGGTTATATGAAGAAACACCAGACTACCCGCGTGGCGAGGGAGCGATGGGGTTAGAAAAACTCGCTCGGGAAGTGTGCAGGGGAGTGTCAGCCGGCTGGGAAGAAGGATCTCAAGCCACGGGGAGTACCTGCACAGGGAGTGGAGGACGAATACCTGAGAGTATCGGGACGTGACGAAGGAGTGTGGTCTGTAAGAAGAGGTGGGATATTCTGCCATGGCTTTGGGAGTGTGCTATCACACTTACACCTACATCTACACTTACATACATGCACGCACGCCACAAACAAACATACACAAGCAGAAACACACACACAAAGAAGAAACACACACTTTATTATAGTTCTTGCATTAATTCAACAAAATAACATGACGGTAAAAGTAAGAACAGGAAGAATGAAATATGAATTACAGTGAGACTATGGCTATGGTATTGAATATGCCTATGGATATGACTACGACTATAAATATGACTTTTACTATGACTACGACTGACTACAGTTATGACTATCATGGAAAGACTATAAGAGTAGAAGTAATAGTAGGAGTAGGACTAAGAATATGAGTATGAGTATGAGTATGAGTATGAGTATGAGTATGAGTATGAGTATGAGTATGAGTATGAGTATGAGTATGAGTATGAGTATGAGTATGAGTATGAGTATGAGTATGAGTATGAGTATGAGTACGAGTATGAGTATGAGTATAAATATGATTATGAATATAAGTATGAGCATGAATATGAGTATGAGTGAGAGTGGCTTATGCTCTTAAGAGCATAAGCAAGAATAAGATGAAGAATAAGAGCAGGGGTAGAGGTAGGGATAGGGATAGGGGTAGAGTTAGAGGTAGAGGTAGAGCTAGGGGTAGGGGTAGAATTAGAGGTAGAAGTAGAACTAGGGGTAGGGGTAGAGTTAGAGGTAGAGGTAGAGCTAGGGGTAGGGGTAGAGTTAGAGGGAGAAGTAGAGCTAGGGGTAGAGATTATGGGTAAAGGTAGGGTTAGAGGTAGGGACTGAGGTAAGGGTAGAGGTAGGGGTGGGGCTAGGGTTAAGGGTAAGGGATAGGGTAAGGGTAAGAGTAAGAGTGAGAGTAAGGGTAAGGGTTAGGGTAAGGATAAGGGTAAGAGTAGGAGTGAGAGTAAGGGTAAGGGTAAGGGTAAGGGTAAGAGTAGGATTAAGGGTAAGGGTTAGGGTAAGGGTAAGGGTAAGAGTAAGAGTAAGAGTGAGAGTGAGAGTAAGGGTTAGGGTAAGGGTAAGGGTAAGAGTAAGAACGAGAGTAAGGGTAAGGGTAATGGTAAGAGTAAGAGTGAGAGTAAGGGTAAGGGTAGGAGTAAGAGTACGATTTAGAGTTAGAGTAAGAGTAAGTAGAATAGGAAGAGGAAGAGAAAGAATAAGAGGAGTAGGAGCGGGAGCAGAAAGAGGAGTTGTAGTGGGAGTAAGAG
>NC_134784.1:62925673-62935673 GCF_046742065.1 Oratosquilla oratoria
AGAGAAAAGAAAGAGAAACATGGATGAAATAGAGGAAACTATTCAGAAAGGTAAAAGTATTAAAGTGACCGAGCGCAGACATGCTTCAGGAAGACAGCAAATTATATGTTTGAAAGATAGAAATAGAGAAATAATTAAATGTAGAGACAAAATGGTAAAAAGAGTAGAAGAATTTTACACAGAGCTTTACTCGTCAAAGACCGTAGTTGAGTCAGTAAATTTATGTGTAGACGTTTGCAGTGTACCAGAGATTACAAAGGAAGAAGTAGAATTTGCTCTAAAAACTATGAAACGAGGAAAAGCACCTGGGGAAGATGGTATATCAATAGATCTATTGAAAGACGGAGGGAAATTAGTTCATATTAAATTAGCTCAGTCGTACACCCAGTGCCTACATCAAGAAAGCGTTCCTGATGGGTAATGCAGTGCTATAGAGATTTTGCTTTATAAAAAAGGAGACCAGAAGGACCTTAATAACTATAGACCGATTAGCTTATTATCAAATGTATATAAAATATTCTCCAAGATCTTTACAAATAAACTAAGGCAGGCTTTAGGAGCGGATATTCGACTCTAGATCATTTGCAGGCGATAAACCAGCTAATCGAGAAAACGACAGAATACAATATATATCTGTGTTTAGCTTTTGTAGATTACGAGAAGGCCTTTGATTCGGTAGAACAAATAGTAATCCCAAACTAGCTACGCAAACAGGGTACAAACGAACAGATTGTAAGAGTTTTAGAAAAGATTTATGCGAAAGGTACCGCTATAATTCGACTACATAAATATACAGAAAAGATCAAGATCGAGAAAGGAGTACGGCAAGGCGACACAATTTCACCCAAGTTATTTACAGCTTGTTTGGAAGATATTTTCAGAAGGTTGAGTTGGGAAAAGAAAGGGTTGAAGATTAATGGCGAATATTTGAGCCACCTAAGATTTGCGGATGATATTATTCTTATTTGAGAAAGAGTAGAAGACTTGCAAGATATCCTGAGTGATCTAAACAAGGAAAGTCTCAAAGTAGATTTAGAAATGAATAAGAGTAAAACCAAAGTAATGCTCAGCACGAAAGTTCAAAGTAAAGAGATTGTAATTGATGGTGACAGTCTTGAGGAAGTTGAAGAGTATAATTGCTTAGGCCAGATGGTGAAGGTGACGAAAGATCATGATAATGAAATAAAAAGACACATTACAGTTGGTTGCAAAGTGTTTGGTAAGTATAATGAAATCATGAGAGGCTCTCTACCTTTATGTTTGAAACGTAAAGGTTACAATCAATGCGTTCTACCATAGGTCTTGAGAATTGAAAGCTGATGAGGGCGATGGAAACAAAGTTAAGGACTGCACAGAGGAGAATGGAGCGATCAATGACGGGAATAACACTGAGAGACCGAAAGAGAGCAAGTTGGGTGAGAGAGCATACTAGAGTGAAAGATACTGTGGAAGCAGTAAAAGAGAAGAAGTGGAATTGGGCAGGTAAGTTCGTGAGAACGACTGATGAGCGATGGAGCAAGTGTGTTACTGAGTGGACGCCGCGAGATAGAGAGCATGGAACAGGGAGACCAGACAGAGGGTGGAGAGATGAGATCGAGAAGTTTACAGGAGTGACGTGGCACAGGATGGCAAGGTCGTGTGATTCATGGAATGCTATGAAGGAGGCCTTTGTTCAACAGTGGACTCAGGATGGTTGATCCAAATTATATACATATATATATATATATATATATATATATATATATATATATATATATATATATTTATATCAAGGACTACTATTACACAGGACGTGCGCACCCAGATCCCTGGGTCCGCTAGCGGAGGCCATTGCTTTCTTTGTAACCTAACATTTTATATTGGACAAATATATCAAAACTAGAAACTTAACATTGTATATAGGACAAATATATCAACTATTGACTTATTCAATGCAGTATAAGTTAAGGGCAGATACCTGGATCATGGAAAATTATGAAATTATGCATTTTTAGCTGACGACACTAGGAGGTAGCCTAGACATATAGCGGTGCCACGCGTACGATTATTTACGCATATTGTCCCATTAAACCGTTTAAATGGTCCGGCCAATATACGCATGGGTGCGTATGGTGAATTATATTCTTCATTATATATGTTTTTTCTCGATTATTACGAGTTTTTAGAAAAAAAAGATCGGTTGTTATACGGTACGATCAGTTGGACTGTGTGTGTTTCCCGGCAGCAACCCCTCCCCTCACCCCTCCACCTCTGTGTTTTAAAATTGTACTGGTAAGGTGTGAAATTGTGATTGCGTTTACCCACATTTTTTTACGACTTAAGGTGTGACATCATCCAGAATGCCACGAATAAGTGAGACAAAGAAACGCAGAAGCCAGCAGATGTCTGCCAAGATGAAAATATTACACACAAAGAGTAAAAAAGATAGTGGAAGTGAGTTGTCAACGTGGTGAGTCATGGGACGCCATCCCATTCCCAATATTTTTCAGTCCTGTGTCACTACGTAAGCAATTAGTGGAAGGCAAATTGGAAGAAGATAACATTTCTGTACGTAAGTGTTCACTAATAGAGAATGAAACAATGAAAAAAATAGTGTGCCTTATCAAGTATCATGTGGAGCAAGTACTAGTGGATATTCTCCTGGTGCATTCTAGATTACTGTGGAGTGTGCATGTATCTCATCATTACTGAAATATTTGCTGGGGTGTTTATTGGCAGTACCGTATATACGGTACCAAATCTACCAATTTTTAGTGAAGTTTCATGTGGAAAATTGCTCTATTTTTCTTATTCCCTGTCCAATTTACAAAAAAAAATATGTATTTAATCTACACACTCTAAGGAAGAACTTGTACTTAATGGTTTTATCTGTAGGAAGCATAGTTTTTTGTGCAGCAGTAAGCAAATCTTTATCAAGAGATATCTAAAAACCCATTTTTATGTTAGTTTTTGTCATAAAAAAGTAAAAAACTTCTATACTTTTTGCTCTATCTTAAGAAAATTAAATGCACAATAATTCTCATAAAATGAGGAAGTTATTTACTTGGTAAAAACATTTCATCTCATAATGAATTTATAAATAATTTTTGAATGAAAGTTCTGCTTTTATTTTGGTTAATTTATTGTTTTTATATATATAATTTCAACATTTTTCAATATATTTTTTTATTCACACAAAGTTTGTAGGAGATATGCATAGCTTTCAGGTAATATCTTTGCTTTGTAAATCAAGCAACATGGGAACTAGTTATTCATATCTAAAGAGTAACTGCTATTTAGATAAATAAATAGATATAATATAAATATTTTATGGATCGCTTTAATTTTTTGGCTATTCTGATCTCCAAGTATCCTTGACATCGTGTAAAAATGTTAAGATGATTGGGTTAGTTTTAATGTGTTTAGATCTGGCAGAGGTATCTCCCCTTAATATAAACTTTTATAGTGAAATAAGAAACTATTTTTAAGGAACTGTGTTGCTTTTGAAATGCCAAATTTAGCCGGACTTAACAGGTATTATTGTATGAGGTTAGTGGACACCAGGGTTGGCGATTTTTTTTTTCTTTCTTTCTTTTCAAAAAATATAAAAGATCGATTTTTTTTATTTAAATCAGATTTATTTGATTTAAATAGATTTTTTATAGATTCCAAATATTGTGGGATTGCTATCTGATATGCGATCTGATTGCGAAAGGACATTTTTAGCATATCAATATAAGGAGTAGTGTTATATAGACTTGCCACAGGTATACAAGGAACGGTATAAGCCGTACGTAAGTATGGTATGCTCAGGTTCACTCGATTCCTCCAAGAGTTTTCTCATCTTGGTGACATTTGCTGAATTGTCTGTCACAACACTTCCAATGTGACAACCAAAATCTTGTTCAGCCTTCTTGATCGAATTTTGTACAAGTTGTAGAAGATATTCAGCCGTGTGAGGTTTCCTTGATGTGTCTATTGTGTCAACTAAATAAATCTGACCAGTGGATGTTGTTAGAGTTACACATATTATGGGCTCATTATGGATGTTAGACCACCCATCAATTGAAAGACATACAGTTTCATTATTCAGGTCATCTGCACACTTTTTATATTCCTTTTCATATACAAGATCCATGTACTTATCAGCAATATCTTTTCTGGATGGAGGAATATAACCTGGCCTCAGGTTCTGAACCATCTTGAGAAACTGAGGATGCTGAACAAGACAATAATACCTGCTAAGTCTGGCTAAATTGGCATTTCAAAGCATAACAGTACCTTAAAAATAGTTTCTTATTTCACTATAAAAGTTTATATTAACTTATACTGCATTGAATAAGTCAATAATTGATATATTTGTCCTATATACAATGTTAGGTTTCTAGTTTTGATATATTTGTCCAATATGAAATGTTAGGTTACAAAGAAAGCAATGGCCTCCACTAGCGGACCCAGGGATCTGGGTGCGCACGTCCTGTGTAATAGTAGTCCTTGATATATATATATATATATATATATATATATATATATATATATATATACATATATATACATATATATATATTTATATATATATATATATACATAAATGTATATATCGCTTGTTTGCGAAAACGTCGTCATAACTCAAAATATCAATTTTTTCAGGAGAGGCATTTTAAAGTTTCAAAACGCTCTCAATATTATAAAAAGCCCTCAAACACCATAGGTGGAACATTTTTTGGAGCATCAAATATGCCTCTAAAGTTTATAGAAGTTGAAACAATCATAATCTTTACTAAGTCTAAAATATTTGTTGGAACAAGTTGCAACATGTAAGGTTATGTCATTGGGACATTT
Source organism: Oratosquilla oratoria (assembly GCF_046742065.1). NCBI lineage: Eukaryota > Metazoa > Arthropoda > Malacostraca > Stomatopoda > Squillidae > Oratosquilla > Oratosquilla oratoria. The sequence continues at coordinate 62,930,495 of NC_134784.1, forward strand.
AGCACTCCCTAGCGGTCAATTTTTGAGCTACAGATATGACACTGTTACCAAAAAAATCCGTGTTTGAAGATGAATATGTCTGTATAGATAACTCAAAAATTCAGTTTTTTTGAGTTATGACAACGTTTTCGCAAACAAGCGATATATATATATACATATATGTATATACATATATATATATATATATATGTATATATATATATATATATACATACATACATACATACATACATACATACATAAATACACACATACATACATAAATACACACATACATACATACATACATACATACATACATACAGAGATAGGAAGCGTGGAAGAGGGAGACCGGGCAGAAGGTGGAGAGACGAGATCGAGAAGTTTGCAGGAGTGATGTGGCAGAGGATGGCAAGGTCGTGTGATTCATGGAATGCTATGAAGGAGGCCTTTGTTCAGCAGTGGACTCAGGATGGTTGATTTGATATATATGTATTATGATATGTATTTTATTATCTACATTATTATGATTTTATTTATTCATTTATTTATTTATCATTATTATGATTTTTTCTCGCATCCAACCTAGGTATGGACCAAAAGGTCTCCTGTCGGCATGTTCCGCCTTTGTAATCTTTCGTAAATGGTCAGACAACAAGATTATATATGTTAAATGGAAATGATGAATGGCTTATGTTTGTTCAAGGATGGACTGAGAAGCCTGAATCAACACTGAAAAAGAAAAAAAAAAGTGAAAAATTATATAACGTAGTAGCAGGAAAAGAAATAACAATGTTCATAGGACAAAATGTGAGGATAAGAGAAAGTTGATATACAGAGAGGAGAAAGAGGCGAAACGATATACTGGTTCCGAAAATAACGAGTCGGCTGACACAAATTCTACCTGGCAATTTGGGTAAACGCGTTGGTAGGGTCGGTTAAAATGATCAACTTTGTACTTTGCAGCTAGAAGCAAAAGAGCCCTATTCAAAAACGAAAAATTAGTGCTCTAGAAAATCATTTGACGATCAACACTGAATCCAGAACTATCATCATTGAACAATAATCGCACAGATCAAAATGTACCTTTAGATCTAAAAAGCTACGGAGAAAAAGTCTAGGGCAAGACGACGATAACAAAAGATAACGTGGGAAGATTAGAGAGAGATAAAATCCAAAGTACATTGGATGAGCAGGCCATGGACATGTTGAAAAAATATTACTACCTAATGAGAAAAAGTAATAGTTGAGGAGTGATGGTGATAGGTGCATGAACAAAGGAAGAATAAAGAGCCTGAGAGGAGAGGAGATTTCTGGTGTGAGCTAATTAGGGACGTAGAGGCGATGGAAAGGAGAGGTAATGGCGTGTTGCTCATATATAAAGGTAAAGACGACAAGAGGGAGTGGAGGAATTATGAATGTATTAGCTCGCTGGCCGACCGGGTTAAAGCGTCGCTACTTGCGGCGGAGGTCGAGGTGACGGTAGTTCAAGTCCTGCCGCCAGTGAGTTGGACCAAGGGTATAATTCATTAAACTCCACGCTACAAAGTCCTCTGTAGGGGGCACTATCCTAGCTTCCTGATAAGGGGAGTTCTCGACGTTAAATTGAATCATCATCATTAGCTTAATGAATGCCACGAGAGATTTGTATGGAAGAGCTATTATACTCATAGAATAAAAAGAAAGATGGAAAGAAATTATGAATGGTGGGGAGGAAGAGGACTTGGATGAGGGAGATCATACATGGCAAGGTGTTCACCATGAATCAAGAAACATAAAAACATAAGAATATAAGAATGAAGGAGACTGCAAGAGACCATAAGGCCTACACTAGGCAGTTCCATGTCCAATACCACCTATCACCATCCATAAACTTATCTAATTTTCTCTTAAAACAACCAATAGTTTCAGCACTCAATTCTTGGTTACTAAGTCTATTCCATCCATTAATCACTCTATTGTTTAACCAGTTTTTGACTATTTCTTTCTTAAATATAAAATCGTCCAATTCAAGTTCATTACTGAAAGTCTTGCCCTGCTGTCTTAATATGATTACTTTGTCAGAATCACCCTTGTTAAAACCCTTCACTCATTTGAATACCTGTATTAGATCACCCCGATCTTTGCATCTTTCCAGATAATAAAAATGAGAGGTACAGTTGAGAAAATAAATCCTATGGCGCTTTTCATGTGTACCAGTTTTCAAAAGGGGGTTTATAATCTGTCGGAAGAGGGCAACTAAATATAGGGGAATAAGAATATGACAGAATGTCAGTTAAGGCAGGATTCGTAGTAATGGAATTAAATTGGACAAATTTAGGTTTAGGAAGGATATAGGAAAGAACTGGTTTACGAACAGAGTGATTAACAAATGGAATAGACTTAGTAGCCTTGTAGTGAACACTGAATAATTGGTTGTTTTAAGGGAAGATTAGATAACTTTGTGGATGCGAATGACAGGTGGTATGGGACGAGGTCTTTCTATTCATTCGAGAGGAAGAGGAAGGAGAGAACAGGAATAAGTAGTAACGAGATGAAAACCTTATTTGGTTTCATTTCTTACCCTCAGCTAAAAATATATATATATATATATATATATATATATATATATATATATATATATATATATATATATATATATATATATATAGACTAGGGGCTATCACACGGGGTTTCCATGGGCTTCTTCACCAATGCCGACAACTGAGACTTCGGTAAAAATGGTTTATCTATTAAATCTCCAAATATCAAATCATCATTTCGGGATATATAGTAAAGCTGAATGATGAAATAAGAGATTGTAAACCTATACGATCATTGGCTGTACTGTTAAAATGTTCTTAGAGAAGTCTAAATTTCTGTAAGCAAAGTGATATCCTAGCTACTCAAATAGAGGTTAGAGGAAGGATGTAGGAGGAAAGATAGCACAGTGTGATGACTCCTTTAGCTAGAAACATATAACATGTGCCGTTCCGTCAAAATTATTGTGAATGGATGGGGATGGGGTGGGTCACCGTATGATGAAGAGGTGGGGGTAAACCAGCTAAGTCTGTTAGGTCAAATTGTGAAAGACCTGTGCCACACTGCATTGTCCTTGACCCGAGCGGCGTGATGAGAGAAAAGGATCACCTTTTATCCATGACGTACTAAGGTGGAAGGAATGTTAAATGGGTTCTGTGTATGAAGTGGGTGGGTTGCTTTGACTCGGCCACTATCCTTAAAAGTGGAAAGAGCCTTTAGTGTGTATGTATGTATGTATGTATGTATGTATGTATGTATGTATGTATGTATGTATGTATGTATGTATGTATGTATGTATGTATGTATGTATGTATGTATGTATGTATGTATGTATGTATGTATGTATGTATGTATGTATGTATGTATGTATGTATAGTTATGTACTGTATGTATGTATATAAGTATGTAGGCATATATATATCTACGTATGCATAAGTATTTGCGGGTATGTATATATGCATGTATATGTATGTGTATATGTATATGTATATGTATATGTATATGTATATGTATATGTATATGTATATGTATATGTATATGTATATGTATATGTGCAAAGTAGACCACTTGGAAAAAGAAACTAACGAAGCAGAGCGCTTTCGTATATTACATCTTCAGTTCAAAAAACTTTTTGTACTGAAGATGTAACATACGAAAGCGCTCTCCTTCGTTAGTTTCTTTTTCCAAGTGGTCTACTTTGCATTTGTGAACAAACGTACCCGTGTTCTTATTAGCATTTATATACGTATATATATATATATATATATATACATATATATATACATATATATATATATATATATATATATGTATGTATGTATGTATGTATATATGTATATATATTATGTGAACTGCTTAAATGAGAAAGAAAAGGAGAATGAGTACAAGAAGAAACTGAGAGAGGAGTGGGAGGGAGTGAAGGATAGAGTAGAACTAGGAGTGGAGAGGAATGGGGATGGTTCAAGGTGGGAGTCACAAGGTGGGGTGCAAAGATAGTGTGTGGAACAAGGAGGACGGGAGGAAACAGAAGGAAGGGTAGTGAGTGGTGGGATGAGGAAGAAAATAAGGTTGTAGAAGAGAAGAAGCAAGCATTCAAAGTTTAGTTACAAAATAAGACAATAGAATCACTTGAGAAATACAAAGAAAAAAAAAGAGAAGTAAAGCATAAGACAAAGGAGGCAAAGAGTAGAGCAGATGTTGAATGGGGTAATAAAAAGATGTTTGGAAAGAAGTTAAGAGAAGAGAAGGAGGCGGCGAATCAAGAAGAGAAGAAAAGGTAAAAGGTGCAGATGGAGAAATGATAATGGAAGAGACAGTAGTAAGAGGAAGATGGGTAGAGTATTTCAGGGAGTTGCAAAATGTGAAGGAGGATAGGGAGGGAAAGGTAGTTGCAATGGGAAGCGCTAAGAAAAGTGACAGTGATGAGTGAGGGAATTGGAGGAGGAATATGGAGAGATGAAGTGAAGGCATTTGTTAAGATGAAAGCAGGTAAGGCACCTGGGTTGAATGGGTGCCATGCAGAATGTCTAAAAAAAAAAAAAAAAAAAAAAAGGAGGTACAGTGATGGTAGACTGGTTGGTGAGGTCATTTAATGTTTGCTTAAGAGAGGGTAGAATGCCGGAGAACTGGAGGAGTACCTGTATAGTTCCACTTTACAAGGGAAATGGGGACAAGTTTGAGTGTAGTAGTTTCAGAGGAATCATTTTGTTAAGTGTAGTTTGGAAGACTTATGGAAGGGTATTGATTGAGAGGATTAGGATAGGAACAGAGGGAGTAATTGGTGAGGAGCAGTGTGGGTTTAGAACAGGTGGGGATTGTATGGACCAGAATTTTTGTGGTAAGGCAGATATGTGAGAAAGATTTAGGAAAAGATAAGGGTGTTTTTGGGCCTTTATAGATATGGGAAAGGCTTGTGACAGGGTAGACAGAAAGGCACTGTGGGAGGTATTGCAGATATATAGGATAGTAGAAAAGATGTTAGGAGCAGTCGAGTTTTTACAAGAGTAGTAGAGACTGTGTTAGAATAAAAATTGAAAGAGTGAGTGGTTTGAGGTAAAAGTGGGACTTCGTCAGGGATGTATTATGTCGCCTTGGCTGTTCAATTTATACATGGATGGGGAAGTGTGAGAGGTAAATGGAAGGGTAATGGGTCGGGGATTGGAGATGGTTAAAGAAAATA
>NC_134784.1:62938173-62940673 GCF_046742065.1 Oratosquilla oratoria
ATATCCTAGGTGATGGAAAGAAACTTTTCATGTATTATATCACCATGAAGAGCAATTGCCTTTCAATTTAATAAAAAAAAAAATCTCAACCACTTTCATTCTTTATTAGTTGGCCTAAGACTATTTTCGTTGTCTGATCTTGAATTTATCATGCGGTTTTGAACATCCCTTTCATGATTTTTGAAAGGATTAGAACAACTATGGGGAAATTTGTAGTTCTGGTGATTCATACTAAGACTCCAAGCAATCAGGCCCGGCCGTCGCGAGTTTGAAATTAAGTCCCTCAGAGCGTAAGGCCCAAGTGTTACCACTTCGCAACTCAGATCATTGAAAGACCCGAGTTCAAAGCTTGCGAAGGCTGGTTGTTTGAATTACGTCGTTGTTACGAGCGATTTGTTCTATAATATTAAGGCTTCTTTACCAGCTCTAATTAGCGTTTGATTTTTCTTCTAAATTGCCCGTATACCTACAACTTTAAACCATCTTTTCACACAGGCTTCATCTTCATTCATTCATCTATCCATTCGCTTTTGTCCTTATATCTCTTCTGCCAAGACATTATTTCTATATTTCTTTTTTCATTAATTATTTTCAATTCCGTACCTAATATCGCCCTCTCTCCTCCTTCCCTTCCCTTCCACTTCCTTCCCCTCCCCTTCCTTTCCATACCTTTATCTTCCCTTCCCTTCCCTTCCCTTCCCTTCCCTTCCCTTCCCTTCCCCTCTCTTCCCCTCCCCAACCATTCTACAATAGTGCCCCACCCAGATCTGCTCGGACCCTGAGCCACCTTCACAGCAGATCCCTTCTTCCCTTCCCCAACTACCCCCCCCCCTCATCCCCTTTCTCCTAGCCCCAACCGCAGCCCAACCCAACACACCTTGTCTACTCAGGGCAAGAAGGAACTCATGTCTCTATACCCTTGCTACTGTCTTCGCCGTCTTCAGCATTTTCGTTTTCGACTTCGTCTTTGTCTTCATCTTCGTTGTCTTCATCTTTTCCATCTTCGTCTTTGTCTTCATCTTCGTCGTCTTCATTTTTTCGTCTTCCTCGTCGTCTTCGTCTTTTTCATCTTTGTTGTCCTCCTCTCCTTTTTTTTCTTCCTCTTCATCTTTGTCTTCATCTTCGTTGTCTTCATCTTTTCCGTCTTCATCCTTGTCTTCATCTTCGTCGTCTTCATTTTTTCCGTCTTCCTCTTCGTCTTCATCTTTTTCATCTTTGTTGTTCTCCTCTCCTTTATTTCTTCTTCTTCATCGTTGTCTTTTTTTTTCTACGTCTTCGTCTTTGTTTTATTTCCTTTCTTCGTCCCACTTGTCTCTTTCCCCTTCGTCATCTTTTTTCCTTTTCCGAGAAGTCTCCGTCTTTCTTTATAATTTTTATCTCGTTTTTTCTGTGTCGTCTCCGTCTTCCTTTTCCTTTTGTCTTTTTCTTTCTTTCTTTTTTCTTTGTCGTCTTCGTCTTCCTCGTCTTTACCTATAGTTTTGTCTCTCTCACCGCCCACTCTTAGGCTAGACCTGAGTCCCAAGTCACCGAAATTTCACAAAAATTATTCAAATAACCTTTAAGTCTAATTAAAACGATGAAGAAACGAGCAGGGTTACGAGGGGCTATTGTTTTCTCCAAACAAGATCACCCTACCCCATTTCTCCTCCTCAGGATCATGAACATGAACCACGAAGAGGTGATGGGCAGCGGATGCGTTGTCCTCCTCCTCCTCCTCCTCCTCCTCCTGTTAGCGATGTAAGATCTATTTTGGGAGCGGACCTACCTTGACGTATTGGTTATGTCTTCCAGAACCGCTTCTTGTCGGGGCGATTGTAATAGTAATGTATATTTTTTTTTATTCGTTAGTTTCTGTTGTTCATTCGTTGGTTTGTTAATTTGTTCAGTTTCTTGCCTGTTCGTTCATTCGTTCGTTCGTCCATTTGTTCAAACATTCATTCATTTGCTCCTTTGTTTGATTTTAGTTGGTTTCTTAACTCGTTTGTTTGTTCTTTTTTCATTCGTTTGTTTGTTTGTTTTTCCAGTCGTTACTCAGGTCATTCGTTCGTTCGTACGTTTATTTGGTTTTCGTTGTTTGTTTGTTTTTTTCGTCCCCACGTCCTTTTCTTTTGTTGTCTGCTGTAGTTCCCTTGCTCTTTCGATATCTCATTTTTTTTTCACTTCTTTCCTTTGTTACTTTATTCCGGTCTTCCTTCTTTCGTTCCTTCCTCTCTTCCTTTGTTTCTTTTTCCTTCTCATTTCATTTCTCTTTCTCCTCCTTTTCCACCATCTCTCTTTCTCTCTCTATCTTTCTTCCTCTTTCCACCCTCAGCCATCTCTCTCTCTCTCTCTCTCTCTATATATATATATATATATATATATATATATATATATATCTTTCCCCCTAAGTCATCTCTCTCTCTCTCTCTCTCTCTCTCTATATATATATATATATATATATATATATATATATAAATATATATATATATATATATATATATATATATATATATATATATAT
>NC_134784.1:62955673-62960673 GCF_046742065.1 Oratosquilla oratoria
ACCTGATTCCCGCTCGTCCCTTCAATACAATTACCATCTGGTTACAACTCTCACTGTTACTCGGGTAACATAGTATTGAGAACACTTATCCCTAACGGTTACCAGTAACTTATTATAAACAACTATCCCAACATATAGGGCAAAGGTGATAGATTTGGCCACTGCTAAGGACCTCCTGGCGAAGACTTCTTACCCCTATCTCCCTTCCTCCCTCCCTCCCTCTTCCACCTCTGTCGTCGTCTCTGATGACTAAGCTTATTTTATCTTAGGCTGGCTTGCTGGCTGCCGCCTCTTAGACCTTAAATACAGTGACGTCCCCGCAAATGAATAAAACGGCACAGCCTTAACCAGAAAGAAAATCCATAAAGAAGATTAATTAAACCACCATCAAATCCTTTGTTACTGTTTACACCTCTCATTAATTCAAATAAAATCATCCGGTTTTTATCTGAAAAAGAAAATGAAAGAAATAAGATGACGTCACCATTATGAAGCAGGTAACATGGCTGCTACCTTGAAGGCCTCATCAGCCCTGGCCTCCTAATGTCTCTGCCTCCCTCTGAAAAGTCTTTCAACAACCCTGACCTCCATCGGATTCTTCTTTTGAAGTGCTTAACCTCGCCTCTAACCCTTTCGATATCTTTGAGCTTCAGCATCATCATCATCATTATCATCATCCTCTCCGGCTTCCTGATATATCTCGTAGTGATGCGAGAGTTCCACGGCTCTCACCCTCACCTACCACAACACTTTGTTGATCCTCCGCTTCTCTCTAAAACTAAATAGAATCGCCTGGTGGCCTCAAGCACAAAGATATCAGTGGATCAACCGTATGATTTAAGAAGGAGGTGCCTCAATAGTAATGGGTTTATTTAATCATTTGTTTATCTATTTTTGCTGGGTTACGTCCAAAGCGATTACGTCCAGCTCAGAGAAGCTTCTTTGCTTCCAAGGGGGAGCGGGGAGTGTCACAATGGTGAATGAAATAGCCCGGTGCAGCGCGGAAGATGGTAAATGGAACAAGTTACGAATATGTATAATGGCTTCGACATCTTAGGAATGTAAGGGAAACGAATAAAATAGCCTGACGACAATCAGGATAAAAGGAAAGGTGCCACCCGGTACGGAAGGGGATGAACCCAGAGCTGATTATAGTGCTGACTGCGTTTGTTTCACTGGCATTAAATTATTTAATTCATACAGGGAAGATAGTGGTTCTTAGAAACCTAGAAACGTAATCTTAGAAATCCTTCTTTGCTTGCTGTGTTCTTGTTCACTTGTTATAAACTTTCCTACTCTTTCTAGAAACAAAAAATTCCCGGTCATAGCAGAGCTGACTCCTTTCCTTTCTAGAAAGATTATTACTCACAGACATACTGGTGTTGTCTCATACCCTTTCTAAGAAGATTACTACTCACAGAAAGGACTGCCTCCCATAATTTCTAAAAGCATTACTACTTCCAGACAAACCAGTGTTCTCTCATATATGTTCTAGGCCACCTCTTATCCTTTCTAGAAACGTCACTAGTCTTTGACATCACAGGGTTGTCTTCTATGTATTCTAGATTATTGTCCCCTTTCTCTCGCGTTCACAGAGGCCTACCGACACAGGCACTACGTTTCATATATGCGTATATCCATACACATACGCACGCATACGCATACACAAGAACAAGGATATGCTCACACATACAAGTGCATACACATCACATACATACATACTCACACACACATACACACACGTATACACACACACACACGTCACTCACACATAAACACACACACAAACACAAGGATCATCATTGACTCCAATTATGTTTGCTATTTATGTGAATGACATGGACGAGGGTGTAGAATGTTACATGAGCCTCTTTGCAGATGACGCAAAACTGCTAAAGAAAGTGAGTACAAAAACGGACTGTGACTCACTGCAGAAGGATCTGAACAGGGTTTGGGAATAGAGTCAGAAGTGGGAAGTGGATTTCAACATTAAGAAATGCATAATGGAACTTGGAAAAAAAAAAGGATATCAGGATAATATAGAATTTGTACAAAGGAAATAAAATGGGATCTGAAAAAGACCTAGGAGTAATCATCACATAAGATGTCCCCTGACAAACGGATAAACAAAATTGTCGGTGAAACCTATAACTTGCTAACATCAATGAAAATGATTTTTACTTACTTGGACGAAGAAATGGTAAAGAAAATACTAGTCACACTGATAAGGCCAAAATTGGAGTATGCAGCGACACTATGGTCACCCAGTACTAAAAAGAATATAAGAAAAATAGAGAGAATCCAGAGAGCAACTACGAAGATGGCCCCAATACTATCAGAATTGTCATATAAAAAAAGATTGTCAAAACTAGAGTTATCGACCTTGGAACAAAGGAAAGAAAGAGGTGACTTGTTGACCATCTAATGAATTAAGAGAGGTACAGAAATTCTTGATAGAGAAGACTTACTAATATGGGATAAGAGAAACACAAGAGGACATGGGAGGAAGCTCAAAAAGGAGTTATAAAAGAGACCTGAAAAAGAACAGCTTTCCCCACAGAGTGGTGGATTTATGGAACATACAAGACGAAACAATAGTGTTTGCAAAAACAATACACGAATTTAAGAGCAAATTAGATATGACGAGATACAGAGACGGGACATCACATGCGTAGCTCCCCTTCCCGTAAGATACAACTAGGTAAATACAACTAGGTAAATCACACACACACACACACACACACACACACACACACACACACACACACACACACACACACACACACACACACACACACACGAATCTCCCAGAGAACATAGGTGTGTTTATTCTGTATATCTCCGAGAAGATTAGAATGCGTATAGTGTGGACGATAGTAGATCAGAGCACTTGGGTCTCTGGAATTGACATTGGGTGATAAGCATTCGACTCTGTTTATTTTTAGTTGTTGCTAAACAATTTTTTCAGATGAGATAAGGCTCTTATGACGACAAAAGTTTGATATGCAATAGTTGACCTATTGTTTTTTTTTTTTTTTTTTGTAATATCAGACAGTTTTGACAAACCCTGTTTAACGGAATTTGTTGAAAGTGAGCTGGCAGCCTTATTGGGAAAGAAACGAGGCGAAACCTTCCTTTTGTAAGCAGCAAGGATTGAAAGGAAGAATTATGATGACAGGAGTGAAAGAGGAGTGAAAGGGATGTTCCTCTACCATGACTATCTACCTCGCTTTGCACGTGAAGGCTTACAAGTAGAAAAATAAATCGGACGTTGTAAATATCAGCAGCCTCAGAGTACCCATGTAAAGATAAGCTACTATATATATTTGCTTGTAAAGAGTAGCGATACTAGAAACGAGTTTGTAAATATAAATCGCCCCAATCTAGCCTAACCTAACCTAATCTAACCTAACACTAACCTTACTTTTAAACAAGCTTCTAAACATTAGCCATCCTCAGAATAAGCTTGTTAAGATCATCCAAAAACTCAAATATTAGCTTGTAAAGATAAACAACCTTCAGATAATCTGGGGGTGCGGATCTTAACAAAGTCCAAAAATTCCCCTTTGACCCCAGATCTTGTCCTCCAGATTGTACTCCTCAATTTGTTGCCATCTTCGCTGGTTCCTCGGGGCTGAGTCTCCACCCGGCCTCGCCCTTCGGGATGATGTCTCTCCTCGCGGTTTCCTTTGATAGGGTGGGACGCCCCATCACACACGCCCTTTCCTCGCCCAGAGGGCTCGACACTCGCGCTCTCACTCCACTTAAGGAACTCTGCACACGTACCTTCCATTTCCTCTACGGTTTAAATCCGTCTACGTGTTAGTTTTGTTCACTGACCTCTATACACATCTTCTTCTTGTCTATGGTTCCTTATAAATTCTTCTATTCATCATTAGAATTCGATTTCCCTGGTTCATACATTTTCTTTTTTCATCCAAATTCTCTTGTCTGGGATTCACATATGCTACATATTGTCTTTAGTTTTAATATACGGTTTCTACATTTTCCCTTGCTCATTTTATTTTTCAATTATTCATTTGCGAAGTTCATACAAACGTCTCTTCTCTCGCAAAAGCCTTTTGTGAGCATCTCTGCCCCATCACCACCTCAAGGTGTCTCTGTAAATTCTACGTTTCGCAGCGTTTATGTATTTCTTTTAGATACCGCCAAACGATTTTATTAAGCAAATCTCTCCACAAAAGAATAATCAAAGGCTCTCTAAACATCAGTCTTGATATATTCTTTAGATTACTCAAATTTGAATGCTTTCTCTTTCCAAAGACGCACACAAACACATATTCACAAACACACACGCACACATACACACACATGCATACATACAATCACACACAAACACACACACACACACACATATACATAAACACAATCAAACACACAAACACACACACATGTGCGAGCATACACACAATCACACACATACAAACACACACATACACATAAACACACACACACACACACACACACACACACACACACACACACACACACACACACACACACACACACACACACACACAATCACACACACACAACCACACACACACATACACACACACACATACACACATACACACACACACACATACACACACACATATATACATACACGCATACAAACAAATCAGTGAAAGCCTAACACAGCATCAGCACGTAATTACATTCGTTTTTCCCCAGGAGCCTTGTAGATCATCTCAGACGACCTCCCAGTCAGGCAGGGAAGCTTCTCCAGCTGATGACTAAGAAGTGTGCCTACCCTTGAAATCTTTGATGAACTCATTCATATCAATTCAGACGTAAATCCTCTCATCTCAAGGCGTATTCAGACGTCTTCGCCTCTCCTTGAGATGTCCACACTTCTTTCATACTTCGACACCTAAAGACCTCGGAATTGGTCTTTGGTCCTCAGCTTCCTTTTCGACCATCCTTTGTCTTCCAGTACTTGCACCTGGTCTTCAAGTGATTTATTATGTTACAAG
>NC_134784.1:62970673-62978173 GCF_046742065.1 Oratosquilla oratoria
TATTATATTATATTATATTATATTATATTATATCATATGATATTACATTATATTATATTATATTATATTACATATATATATATATGTATATATATGTATATATATGTATGTATATGTATATATATATGTATATATATGTATGTATATATATATATATATATATATATATATATATATATATATGTTCTTTTTCCTTTTGCATTCCAGGAACGAGTTCCTTCTGAGCAATTTTCCGTCAAGGCAAGTTTCAGAAGAAAAAGTACAAGAGGAAGGAAAAGGAGGAGAAGCAGGAGGGGAAGCAGCAGAAACAGATGATGAAGAAGAAGCAGAAGAAGAAACAGAAGATATGACAGAAAGAGAAGCAGAAGCAGAAGAAGAAGCATAAGCAGAAGAAGCAGACAAAGAAGAAGCAGAAGGAGAAGGGAGAGATAAAAACAGAAATCCTTCATTTTTCCTTCCTCCTTGCCTGCCTGCCTCCCCGAGAGCCATTCGTCTTCCTCCCTCCTTGTCAATACAGTCAATCGTCCTGCCAAGCCATTTGCATACAATAAATCTGGTAACCATACGGTGTATATGTGCGCACAGCCAGTCTCTGCCTTTCGAATTTCACGAAAATTATCCTGTCTTTCGTTCCTTCTCTATTTTCTTTTGTCGGTTCTGGAAAAAGACAAGGGCGTTGCGTGTTTGAACAATTGAGAAGTCTTACTGCAGAAGAAATCTTCTTGGGCAGGTTAGAATTTTTGGAAAGTATTTCTAAACCTCCCAGAGGTCTGAGTTGTTGCTTTACTAAATTTCATTGGACCTTTATTATCGTAAATAATTCTTAAACTTGGATGGATATTAGATATAATAAAAGTGTGGGGATTTTTTACATGATATATGTGTTTTTATATGAAGTATAGTTATTTTGTTTGTTAAGCCCTTTTTGTGTGTGCACATATATATATGCACACAAATACACACACACACACACACTTACATACATATAGATACGCATATAAACATACATACAATAAATCCTTTCCCTTTTATAAGGGAGTGACCGATTCAAGATGAATCAACAAGAACATAAAATCTCGGACATAGTTCCTGATAAGGAAACCTAACATCCTTAATTACTGTTTGACTGAGAATGTCCTTTTATCTCCACGGCAAAACGGTAATGTAATAGTTACAAACGAATTCTGCGAGAGTAACGTTGTTATCAAAGAACAACCATCACACATTAACACTTATACTAGTGTGACACTCACACTGCCTGGATTCTCTGATGGCTTCACCATGCGAGTGGCCTAAGTAATAGTGATAATACTGATAATAATCTATGAATGAAATGAACAAGTAAATAAATGAATGAACAAATAGATGAATAAATAGATAAATGAAAATAAATTAATAATAAAATTGGATTTTCTTTATATTGCCAACCGAATTTCGTAATGTGTTCACGGCACAAAAACAGAACGTCCTCTTCATTGGGAATTACTTAATGCAGTGCATTGATTATTATGAGCGGGAAACTTCAAGTAGGTCTTTGTTGAAAAGCTTACGCTAGGACATGTTTCATGGTAACTGAAGTCGTCAACTTTCTCCTGGGTTCTTGGGCTGTTAAACCAGAATCAATGTGATGTATGGGGACTGAAGACGAAACCAAATCGCCACAGTGAGGGAAATATTTTTCGGCAGAGGGTAAGATCGAGAATAATTCTCACTTGTGCGTGCCCGCGAGAATCTTCTTGGAGCCGAACAAACGCTCCAGCCTCTTGACAGTCATTGTTCTTCGGTGATAAATGAATCTCGCCAGGCTGATGGCGCAAGCGGAATACTAACAACACGCCGGGTTTGCATATGCTAGCCAAAATATTTTATAGTTTTTAATGGAGAGGTATTATAACGAAGGCATGCACTTATTCGCATATCTTATGTGCTGGAAACAAAACACTAAGGAAACCAGAAGAAGGAGGTCTCGCCTATTTGGAAGTGATACTCGCTACGGTGATCATACTATACATACTAATGCCTATACGCAGATGTGTACATATCTGTCTTTATCAGTATGCATGCATACATACATGCATGTTTATATGTATGCATGTATATATATATATATATATATATATATATATATATATATATATATATATATATATATAAATATATGTGTGTGTGTGTGTGTGTGTGTGTGTGTGTGTGTGTGTGTGTCTATATATATATATATATGTGTGTGTGTGTGTACATATATATATTGCAAAAATAATCACAATAACGAGTGACGAAAAGATATTGCAGAAACCACAGGGAAATTAAAGTCGGAATACTGAACGTTTTCGTCTATTACGACATCCTCACAGTACAAAAAAGAAAAAAATAGAACACAATATTTATACAGAAGTAAGAAAACTGGGAGAGGTTATAGCCAAATAAAACTTCGGACATTATACATACATACACATTCAATTACACATGGAAATGTTAATGGTAATAATAAAATAAAAATACACATTCATATACACATGGAAATAAAAATGGTAATAGTAACACAAAACAAAAACAAAAACAAAAACAACAAAAATCAAAAGAACAAAACCATGTGGCCGAAAGGTCCATAGGACATTTGGTACAATTAGGAATCTTTGTACTGCTTTACTATCCTATGATTATAAAATTGTTTAGTTAAACCAAAACACAAGTTAATGTTATGAAAATGTAAAAAAAAATAGAACACAACATTTAACAGAAATAAGAAAACTGGAAAGGTTATAGCCACATAAAACCTTCGGACGTTATACAAACATGCACACTCATATACACATAGAAATATTAATGGTAACAGTAAATGAAAAAATACATACACATACACGTGGAAATAATAATGGTAATAGTAAAAAATAATAATAATAAAAATAATAATAATAATAATAATGATAACAAAAGAACAAAACCATGTGGCCGAAACGTCCAGAGTACATTTGGTACAATTAGGGATTTTTTTACTGATTTACTATCCTATTAATTATAAAATTGTCTAGTTTAAATAAACCTAAACTCAAGTTAATATTATTATCAAAATTATTCTTAATGAAACAGGATTCAATGATGTTCCTATCTAAAGCTGAATTACAATCAACAATTTTCTTAACGTTGTCCCAGTCAATGTTGTGGTTTGTGTCCCTAACATGGACAAAAACCCCACTGGACATTTGGCCCGTCCTTATACTGTACCTGTGTTGTTTCATCCTAACAAATAACAAATTGCCATTTTTAGATGTTTCTATTATTAGAAAAGGTAGATGTTTTAGGTTTGACATTTTTAGGAAACCAACCAATGTTTTGTCATATGTTCATTTCTATTCTACACATCATATTAACACTAAGGTTTCTGTTTTTTCATCCATGTTTTTAAGAGCTTATAGAATTTGTAGTCCAGAATTTTTAAACCAAGAAATAGGAAAAATATATGACATTGCATCGGGTTTGAAATATCCAAAATATGTTATAGATAAAGCACAACATAGGGCCAGGAAGTCTTATTTCAATACAATCCAAAAAGATACTTTTTGTAAGAAAAATCTTTTAGTTATTCCCTTTCATGATAATCTTGTAAGACTTCCTCGCATCCTTAAGGAGTTTAATATTAATGTTATTTTCAAAAACAGTACCATCAAAGAACTCCTTATTAAAAATTCCCCTTGTAATAATGTAGGATGTGTTTATAGTATTCCTATAAAAAATGTAGCTCCTGTTATATTGGCCAAACAGGTAAAGAATTAAATATTAGGATGAAACAACACAGGTACAGTATAAGGACGGGCCAAATGTCCAGTGGGGTTTTTGTCCATGTTAGGGACACAAACCACAACATTGACTGGGACAACGTTAAGAAAATTGTTGATTGTAATTCAGCTTTAGATAGGAACATCATTGAATCCTGTTTCATTTCAGCTTTAGATAGGAACATCATTGAATCCTGTTTCATTTCAGCTTTAGATAGGAACATCATTGAATCCTGTTTCATTAAGAACAATTTTGATAATAATATTAACTTGAGTTTAGGTTTATTTAAACTACACAATTTTATAATTAATAGGATAGTAAAACAGTAAAAAAAATTCCTTATTGTACCAAATGTACTCTGGACGTTTCGGCCACATGGTTTTGTTCTTTTGTTATCATTATTATTATTATTTTTTTTTTTTACTATTACCATTATTATTTCCATGTGTATGTGTATGTATTTTTTCATTTACTGTTACCATTAATATTTCTATGTGTATATGAGTGTGCATGTTTGTATAACGTCCGAAGGTTTTATGTGGCTATAACCTTTCCAGTTTTCTTATTTCTGTTAAATATTGTGTCCTATTTTTTTTTTTTTTTTTTACATTTTCATAACATTAACTTGTGTTTTGGTTTAACTAAACAATTTTATAATCATAGGATAGTAAAGCAGTACAAAGATTCCTAATTGTACCAAATGTCCTATGGACCTTTCGGCCACATGGTTTTGTTCTTTTGATTTTTGTTGTTTTTGTTTTTGTTTTTGTTTTGTGTTACTATTACCATTTTTATTTCCATGTGTATATGAATGTGTATTTTTATTTTATTATTACCATTAACATTTCCATGTGTAATTGAATGTGTATGTATGTATAATGTCCGAAGTTTTATGTGGCTATAACCTCTCCCAGTTTTCTTACTTCTGTATAAATATTGTGTTCTATTTTTTTCTTTTTTGTACTGTGAGGATGTCGTAATAGACGAAAACGTTCAGTATTCCGACTTTAATTTCCCTGTTGTTTCTGCAATATATATATATATATATATATACACACATATATATATATATATCATGAGGATACCCGGTTCGAGTCCTGAGTAGTACCACATTTCAATTTCAATCATGCTGGCCTTTGATGGCTTCGAATTAAAGTGTATTGTGGTTTTTAAAATGTATGTATATATATATATATATATATATATATATATACTGAGTTAAACACCACAGCATTGTCACAATTATTTATCTTCTTCCTAATATTTTCAATTCTTCTCACTATAGTTCTGACTTTGGGACTGTGATCGAAAATCAATTGTCCAGAGTTCTCCATTTTAGTAACAAACTTGACGTTTCGACTTCAAAGAGTCATTTTCAAAATAATTACATTTACCACAACACAATTACATTTTTTCTCGGACTGAACAGTGCGACGTCTTTCCATATACATGGAAAGACTTACAGTGGAGTGTGGCTTGATGACCTGACCCTACTAGATTGCCTAAGGAGAGGGGGAGGTGGAGAGGGACGGGGAGGAGTAAGGGGGGTCGGGGCAGTAGGATATGCGAGAGGGATGGACATAATCCCACCATTGGTGGGATTATTTCTCACATGTCTCGATGAGCTATTGAACAAGTGAATGTCCGTAATCCTATTAGATTGTATATTAATGCTAGGAGCCCATTCCCTGATATTTTGTTATCAATACAGTATTATTTCATGGAAAAATATGCTAAATCTGGTCACCCTGAGTGTAAGCCGTACTTGTACCATTGGGCGTGCCCCTGTCACACTTTGTGAACCGCTAGAACCTATACTAAATGCGAATGTCGTCTAAGTATTGGTCAATTCCTATTGTACAATGGTCATGGCGCAGTAGTTAGCGTCATTGCCTTGTGACAACGATTAGAAAAGCCAAGGTTTCGACTTCCAGTGGCGTAGCTTCTGAATCCACTACATAATATACTTTACCTCATCTCTTCTCACGATGCAGCAAAATTACTATGTCTTGACAGCACGTACCTGCAAAAGTAGAAAAGGGAAATCATTAATACGAGATGCACGAGTTACATGACGAAACTCTTTTCTTGACAACTAAACCGTGTGGCGTATTGACTACGTGTTTTATGTACTCGATCTCTTAGGAATTGAGTGACACACCTACGGAACAAGCACTCTGCATTCTTTTATAATTTTGGAGTAATCTCCACTAAAAAATAAATAGAAAAAATAGATAACTAGGTAAATAGATAGATAGTTAAACAAGCAAATAAACAAAGATAAATAGATTGAAATTGATAAATAAATACATAAACAGATAAATAAATCAATATATAGATATATAAATAAAGATGTAAATAAATTAAATCACCTGGGGGCATACAGAATAAATATACAAGGCCCTCAAATGTTAATTAACACCTGATCCATTTCACATTCACACAATCTGACTCGCTCACTGACATTTCCCATACCACCAAATCTGACTAGCCTAACTCGTTCTGCCTCATTGCCATTCACCACCAGAAACGAAGGTACATAAGGCTCAGTTCCTTTCTTTTTCTTGTGGCAATTAAGAACATAAGAACATGAGGACGAATGAGACTGCAAGAGAATATAAGGGCTACATTAAGCAGTTCTATGTTCCTTACCACCTGCCATGCCTATACATAAAGTTATCTAACCTTGTCTTAGACCAACCAATTGTTTCAAATTCACACACAACGATTTCCTGCAAAGGTTCAAAGCGTAATGTTGTTTCTGAAGGATTGAAAAGGGCAAATTTTGTTAGAGCAGGGCTATCTGGCTGGTAGATGCAGCCAGAAAACCCGCCTTACAAAATAATGTATCTAAGAAAACTTGTTAGGCTCGTTTCACACTATCGACTTTTCGCCGTGGGCCTTCCAAGACACGACATCATGCTCTCAAATAACCATGAGTGTCTATGTGGTCGTAGTCGTGATATGAAAGTTTCCATAGACACCCATGGTTATTTGAAAGCACGACGTTGTATCGTGGACGACGCATGACGAAAAGTCGATACGTGTGGAAGGAGCCTCAGTTCTTTACAAGGAAAGTTATCACCGGTGAGGTAATCCCATTTCAGAATGGTGGACCACCCCTGTAGTTCATTTCTAGTAGGGTGGACTCCTTATGCTGTTCGGTAGTCAGCCCAGTGATGTAATGAATGATCTGATCAATGAGTCGATAATGTAAATAAAACCCCACGATGATTGGGTGCCGGAGGAAAGACGACAGCATTTTATATGCCGAAAATAGAAATCGGAACATTGCTTAACATTGAATGTTCGTTGGTCTACACAATCCTCATTTTGTCCGGAGGCCGGACTGGGAGCTTGCGAGTGTAGGCTACTTTAGCTAGTACCAGTTTTCATTTGGTTGTAGACCTTGGAGAATAAGTCTTAGGAGAAGATTAGTGCTTCAAGCCAGTAGGACATATAGTGTATAATCATGACTTTCTCCTCACCATGGTGAGTTTTTCTGTTTGCACTTCAGCTTTAATATCTCACCTAGTTTACGATACCGCAGATTCGTGCACATATGATTCACTTGTAACAGCTCTCTTCCTCTAGATTGTGCGCCAAGATCATTACACTTGTACTTCTTCCACACTATATGAGCGCTGGTGCTGTAATCAGAAACGTGATGGTATCGCATTCACTTAGTTGCGAGTTCGAGTCCCGCATTCCTCTCCCATTCCCAGC
>NC_134784.1:62985673-62995673 GCF_046742065.1 Oratosquilla oratoria
GTGTTTACTATATGGTGACTAAGCCTGTTTTATTCGTTAAACACTGTTGGTAAACTAGTTCCCGCCTATTTCCTTCATAAACCTAAATTTATCTAAGAAGGAACAAAGTAATTTCCTGTCTCTTTCGTATATACTTCATTCGTTATAGTCTTATCCCTGTCTCATGTGTATATATTCTATTTGCTATACTCTTAGTCGTAGCATTCTATAAATCTTGTCACATTTTATATCTTGTGCTATTCAGTATTTCAATCGAAACTATTCATTTAAGTCAATTATTACGTCACACTCTTCGCCCAAAATTAAAGACTGTAATAATAGAGCAACCCTTTTAGTACATTACAAGTAAGAATAAGAAGCAGGGCTACAGTATTAGCTTAAGTGGAGGGTGAGGGGGTGGGGTGGGGTGTACCGAGAGCTTTGCCTAAAACTCAGAAAAAAAAATAATGGATTAGGTCGCGTGAAGAATGAGGGTTGGTTGGGGTATGCAGTGACTGATGAGAACTTAAGTTTCATACAAAGAAATAAATTTAAAAACAAAAACTAATGAATGACCTTGTATGGACCATGAAGGAAGGGTTTGGACCATCTGCTGGGTTTTAAAGCCAGTGTAAAATGGAATATCAACGCCCCTAATATTGGATCCGGGGTCCATTCTCTATAGCGGAAAATAGACCCCCACTAAAATACGCAATTCATTGTCATTAGGTTAAGTTAGGTATTTTGATCAACAATGTATGTATGTATGTATGTATGTATGTATGTATGTATGTATGTATGTATGTATGTATGTATGTATGTATGTATGTATGTATGTATGTATACATTCATGCATACATATATACAAGACGTAGCGAGTAAGCAAAAAACACATTAAATTATTGCCTTCTGGGGACAAATATCAAGTGATTTGGTTGTCCTTGTACTTATGCCTCCTCAAGTCTACTCCCATGGAACTCAGAATTCGACAGAGGCAGGTACCCCTTCTTATTCATGGTTTATTGGAATCGTCTCCCCGAAGACTTTTTGGTTCACAGTATTGTATTTAGTAACAGAAAAATAGAAAATTGTCTCACTACAATCTGCCGCGAATGAACAAACGAAGTCTCGCTCATGTCTGCCACCAAGACTATCAGTGACCGAAGATATGTTTTTCTTTTTTATCATACCTAAATTCATATCCTTCCAATAACAATACATATTTTCAAATGATATAAGAATACAATAATAGAGGAGACTGCAAAAGATCATAAGGCCTACGTTTAGCAGTTCCATGTCCCTTGCTATCATTCCCATCCATAAAGTTTTCTAACTCTTTAAAACAACCGTTTCAGCGCTCACTACATGGTAAATTAAGCTTTGGTCTTTTTCTCAACTGTACATTGGAGAAATGCATCTAGGGACACATGTATATCGTGTCTATTATTCAATTTCTTTCCTCGGATTTTCTGTATCAGTATCTATCGGTTTTCAGTGACATCGCCACTTGGCCGGTTCTCGTCCCAACGTGTCCCAAGCAGGGAGTGGTAACATTACTTGGAGGTTGTGTAAGTAATGGATAGGGGGGGAGGAGGAGGAGGAGCAGGAGGAGGAGGAGGAGGAGGAGGAGGAGGAGGAGAAGGAGCGGGAGCGAGAGCAGTAGGAGGAAGAAGAAGAAGTAGAGGAGGAGGAAGAAGAGGAGGTGGAGGAGGAGGTGGAGGAGGAGGAAGAGGAGGAAGAGAGGGAGTAAGAGGAGAAGGAGCGAATGGGGAAGAGGAGGAGGAGGTGGGAGAGGAAGAGGAGAAGGAAGAGGAGAAAGGGAAGAAGAGGAGGAGGAGGGGGAAGAAGAGGAAAAGGAAGAGGAGGAGGATAATGAGGAGGAGGAGGTGCAGGAGAAAAAGGAGGAGGAAGTGGAGGAGGACGTGGAGGAGGAAAAGGAGGAGGAAGAAGAGGTGAAGGAGGTGATATTACTTGAAGGTGATATTACTTGAAATCTGTGGCTGGTGTCTGTGAGAATCGTTACTTAAAAATTGAGACAAATGGAATTTGTTAAATGAGGTTCAGTGCAAATGTATGTGTTTGGAATCTTGATGTCCTGTTTTCTGTATCTATCTAAAATAAAAGTATACATAAAACCCACTAACAAGAACGATTTATATCATTTCTACTCCCACCATGACATCAGAGTCAAGAAAGGAGTAGTGATAGGCTTCTTCCTTAGGGCACTCAGAATATGTAGTGAAGAATACTTAGAAGAGTGCTGGTATACCAGGGAAACTTCTTTGAAATTAAAATTTCCAAACTTCCTTGTAGATACATGCAGAAAACAGGCCATCAAGATTCTGAAAGGCCGTAGGCAGCAGGGCGGGACAGTCCAGCGTCTCGTGGTACCAATCAGCGACAGCGCCACCAATCTGACTCGTATTCTAAAAACCACCAACTTGAAAGTAGTGCCAGACCAGTACGGTGATTAAAGACATCACGAGGACGAAAATAAACATCGGCAAAACGCCAAACAATAAAACCGATGTTTATCGGATTCCGTGTTCGGGATGTGAAAAATCTTATATTGGGGAAACATCACGCGACCTAAAAACCCGGATACGAAAACACTGATACGATGTCCGCCATGTTGCCACCACCAACGCATGTGTTGTACACAAGAACAGTATGAAACCACCTAATGGACTGGGAGAATGCAGAACTTCTGATACGTGAGCCCGACAAGATCTGTAGAAAATGTTTGGAAGCAGCCATCATACAAAGAACCATCATAATTTAACAAAACAGGGGCATGTTCAATATCTCACCCCACCTAATTCTTTTAATACCCATTCCCCACAAAATTTTAAGCTATCCCCCAGTAGACATTTGCCCATCCTTCCTATTTTCTTCTTCCTTTTGTTCCTCAGTTGTGAGCTAATGTCCTTCACCCAGTCAATTGTTCCATCTTATCCTTAACAGTTCCTGTTCACAGACATTTGGTTCACCTTACCCTTAACCTTTCCTAATATTCAACGACCCCTCTCCCTACCTTCCTTCCTCTTTCCCTCCCTGCCTCTCGCCCTTGTTCCTCCAGTTCTTCTTATTTAATCTCAGCCAAATGTCTTACGACTATGTACTTGAAAAAAGTGTATCACGCGAAACTCCGTCCTCATATGGTGTTTACTTAAACAACAGGACTCGGCAGCCCTGTAGTGAACCACTAAGGCCGGTGTCACACTGTCCGGAGTTGCCGTTGCGGCACAATGTTGGCTAAAGCAAAGTTTCAATTATGACTCATTAGACTCGAAAAGCTGTGATAATAGTCTAATCAGGGGGAGATGGTGGTCGTTATATAAAATTGGCGATAATCGCCAGTTGATTTTATTAAGCCAATTGAACTCGCCTATAATCTGGCTGCATTCGGCGCCGCCGAATGACACTGGCATAAGACTGTATAGGTATGGTATTTAGACTGCTTCAGTGGCATGACTCATGACATACTAGGATATTGCAAATATATCTTTCGCTTTAGAGATACAGTATATTTCTATGTACATTGATTTTCTTATAATGAAAGTACTTTTTCTAAGGAAGTTTGTATCAATACTATGGTATATTACGATAATGCAAGTATACCTTTCGATGTAAAGATATAGTATATTTCTATGTACATTCATTTTCTTGTAATAAAAGTATTTTTTCTTAGCAAGCTTGTATTAATTCTATGGTAATAAATATAATTTTGCAACGTTTTGATGTAACGTGATGTTCGCCGTTTAAGATTTTCGTTTAAGATTTTCTACGGGATCTTTACGATACAGAAGTTACCTCGGCGTACTTGGTGGCAGAAACTCTAAATATTTGCATCGTAACCGTGTCTTAGGGAATTTGCTACGTTTGCAAATTTTAAGAAGAGCGCACAATTTTTTTTTTCTCTACTTCACGCATTAAGGCTATGTTCGAATATTTGTGGAAGAGAGCATTTTTTTTTTTTCATGCATCAAGGTTTCCGCGCCATAATATAATCCTCGCTCTGTACATCCACTATGACCCGAGCTCGCGATATTTAAGCCTGAGCGTTCAACTGGAGAAAGCGGAGGCTACATCTACGCTCGGGTAAGTCCAAGGTGCATCCACACAACGGATTATAGACCTTCTCCAGGTCCAAATGCGTCGAGCACTTGTTCACGCTTGGATGAATCTCGGATACGTTTACTTTCGGATGTGTGTGGATGGACCTGGGCTTGAATGCGTCTGAGATATGTTCAAGCTCGAGTGAACATTGTAGATATCAGTGGATTGCAGATTACATCCATGTATGGATGATTTTGGAGTTGTTGAGACTTGGGGTCATTTGCAAGACCACGGCCAAAGACGGGCATCCTCATTGTAGCTAATTGAACCCCTTTAACACGGCCGTGTAATTAAAGGATATTTGTTCCAGCTCATAAAGGCGAATTCATGTAGCTAATAAGGCGAAAATCGCCCTTAAGGGGGTCCCGGTCTGTTGCCTCATCTGGATAAAGTCCCCTGTTTTGAGGTGGGAAAAATAAATCACTAAATACGTCATCATGTTAAAGGAGTTAAAGAAACTCACGACCAAATGACAAAAACCTATGAAAACAAGGAAACTTATATATCACATGGTACAGAGAAATAGTTTTGACTAAATCCTTGTTTACACGGGGCAATTTGAGAAGCAAGTCATGTGTGCAAGTTACCTGAATTGGAGAGGAAAGCAAGAAAGTACACGTTCACACAGGCCAAGTCAGAGATATGTAGCCTGTGTGAACGTACTTGCTCGCTTTCCTCTCCAGTTCAAGTAACTTGCACATCTGACTTGCTTCTCAACTTGCTCCATGTAAACGAGGCTTGAAGGGCAGAATGACGGATTGAAAACATAAATATTTGGATATCATTCCCACCTTCAACCTGACAACAAGGAAGAAGAAACACGAAGTGGTGCTATTTTTTTTTTTTTTTTTTTTTTTTTGACAACCATGTGTGGCGGCCCACTAGACTTTTCTCGCTAGCATGCTATTTACTTTTGCTTCTTCGTTTGCGTAGAAACGACTTCGGTTACGATTTTCTGTTTTTCAAATTTCCAAATGTCAGATTACTTTTGCGTCATATATTGAGATGCTGAATGACAAACTAAGAGAAGTTAAACCTATACAAATATTAGACTCATTGTTGAGATCCTCTAACGGAAGTCTAGAATATCTTAACTGAAGTCGTTTCTACTCAAACGAAGTAGCAAAAGAAAGTAGCAGTTTAGTCTAGTGTGCCGCGACCTTAACGCTCACCATTTAAACACTCACAGTAGACTATTCATTTTAACATGGGTGATGTTTATCAAGGCTAAGGATTAGATTAACCATTAAAGTACGCCCCTTATCAAAAAGATGAACGTATAGAGAAGAAGGTAGGAAATAGTGGATATGGAAATAAATAAACTTTTCAGCAATACTTTAGAATCCATAGTAGTACTATAGACCCTCTATAGTAGTAGAAAAAGGCAAACTACGGCCCGCCAAAGGTTTTCATCCGGTCCGCCAGTATTTTTTTTTGTTTTTTTTTCAAGTTGATTTACTTTGTTTTTCAAATGAATGTGTTTCATGTAAGGTTTCTACTTTGAAATATCAAATAATAGTAACTATCTGACTTTTTTACTTTAAAAAAATTCTATTTGGGCTATTACAAATATCAATTATTTTATTTGATATACTATACGGCCCTTTAAGTTTGTAAATTCCTGAATGTGACCCTTGTACTGGAAGTTTTGATCACCTTTGCTCTATGGTATAGAGGGACTATAACATTAAGACCGAAGACAGAGAGCCACCATCTGATCCTAGGTGACGCAAGGTTGCCGCCCTGGTAAAAATAATACACATACGTATACAGAAGAACGCGGGAAATGGTGTACATGTAAATAAACCAGATCTTCTGTTGGGGGACTATAACATTAGGACTGAAGACTGGCACAATCTGAGCTTGGGCAGGACAAGGCCTCACTGGAGAAAAGTTAGCAGCAGGCAGTACATTGATCAGAGCCAAAGGAGTGACAATGAAAAGAAACTGGTCGTCGGAAGGACAGTAATATTTACGGATTTTTTTTTTTGGGGGGGGGGGGGGGAACGCAGTGAAAAACCAAACCTACAGGAGGCAAAGCCGAGAGAAACAAAAATCCTAAACTCTTAGCTTTTGACTTATTCATTACTCTATGATTTTTTTATTCCTTTATTTGTTTACCTATCTATTCATTTAATTATTGATTAATTAATCAACTAATTGATTTGTCTATTTATCTTTTATTTATTCATTTAATTTTTGTATATTCATATATTCATATATCTATCTATTTATCTATCTGCCTTTATTTATTTACTTATTCATTTATCTATTTATTCATTCATTTATTTGTCTATTTTTTGCATGTAAGAGGAAATATAATTGAATGAATTAATTGATTAATTAACTAATTAATTAATCAGTTAATAGAAAAACAGATAAATCAAACAAATGAGATGAAAAGAGAAACAATGACAGTCTGGACATAAATATGCTTAAGTATTATTATATCCTAAACAAAATGGAGAAAATAAAAGTGGAAGCAAAGAAAAGAAGAAAAAGAATAGAAAAACAAAACAGAAAACATCAAATAAACGTCTTGAACCCTTTTCTTTACTTAACATTGAGGCGCATAAAAAGTTCGCGAATTTCTAAAAAGACTCTCCACATGTGGAGAAACCTAGCAACTTGAAGGGAGATAAGACGAAGCAGTAAAGATAAGGGGCGATGCAATGCGATAAAGGAGGAGGAGGAGGAGGAGGAGGAGGAGGAAGTGGCGGTTGTCCTTGAAAGGGAATTAAGGTTGCCTGCAACACGGGAGATGCAACACAGCTTACAGGGGGCCAACGGGGTGGTGAGGTAGGGAGGAAAAGGGGGGGAGGAAGGGAGGGAGGATAGTAGGAGAGAGGTTGCAAGATACAAGGAGGAGATAGAAGAAGAGGGTAGGACAGTGATTCTCAACCAGGGGGCCATGGTGTCCCCCAAGGGAGCCATGATAAGATTTTACGGAGGGCCATGGGCTTCTGTTACATAATAAACATTTTCTACATAATGTGAGGAGTCTGAATATATAAAAAAATATGCCATCACTCTCCTGGCAGAAGTAATACAAGATAATTATGATTGTCAACTTTGTAATAATGCATAGGGTTCCTCTTCATCAACCTTTCATCATTGTCATTATCATCATTATATATATATATATATATATATATATGTATATATATATGTATATATATACTGTATATATATATATATATATATATATACATACATATATATATATATATATATATATGTATATACAGTATGTATATATATATATATATATATTAACATATATATATATATATATATGTATATATATATACATATATATATTTATATATATTTTTTTTTCTAAGGGGTGCAATTTAGGAGAAATATGAAGGGTATCCACACGAACTTTGAGAATTCATGAAGGGGGAAATGGAGTGAAAAGGTTGAGAACCATCGGACTAGGGGGAAGGGAGGAAACAGTAAAAGTAAGAAGTCCGTACAGAGGCTGTATAGTACAATGAGTATCATTTTTTAGTATTATAATAATGATTTGATAAAAAAAAAATTGTATGACATGTGGCATAATGGCTAGTAGTAAAACAGGACGCATGCCACACACTGAAAGGGCTCCTTGGAGCATACAAACTATATCTGACTTATATGTGGGAACATTACACATCTAGCATTGTGCTTGTTGCTATGGTTGAAGTTAATGTGAAATGTGAAAAAGTCTCCTTAAATGACAATGTTATGGCATCTTAAGCAAATTCTAGGTTAGTTAATCTAAGCGCACAGAGAGAAGAGAGAAGGAAGGAGAGAAAGAAGAGGAAAGAGAGATGAAAGAGAAACAGAGAGAGGTGTAAGAGAAGGAGAGGGGGAAAAGAGTGAGGTGGTAAGAGGGGACAGGAGAAATAGAAAGAAGAGGAAGAAGAGGAAGTAAAAGGGAGGAAGGAGGTAAGAGTAAATAGGTCGAAGGGAGGAGGTAGGAATGAAAAGGGCAAAGAGAGGATGGAGGAGTACGCAGGAAGGAGGGGATAGGGAAGATGCAGGAGGGAGAACGGAGGAAGGAACAAGGAAACAATATAGATACCGTCCTTTTGATAACGTCCCCCACGAAAGATTACTTACTAAAATAGCTTCATATGGAGTAAGTGGTAGCCTATTAAGTTGGACTAGTAATTGGTTGAATGATCGAAAATAAAGACTTGTTCTAAATGGCAAAACTTCTAGATGGAAAAATGTTATGAGTGGAGTTCCTCAGGGTTCCATTCTTGGGCCACTTCTATTCATAATTTATATAAATGATATAGACCACGGACTAAAATCTATTGTCTCCAAATATGCTGATGATACAAAACTGTGCGGAATGGCAAATGATCACTTAAACAAATTAGATATTCAAGAAGATTTAGATAAACTACAGCAATGGTCTGAAAAGTGGCTAATAAAATTTAACACAAGTAAATGCAAGGTTATGCACATAGGTAAAAATAACAGTAAGTACGATTGCAAGTATTAGGAAATTCGTTAACAAAAGTGGATAGTGGAAAGGATCTCGGCGTAATTATCATTATCGATCTCAAATCAAATAAGCAGTGTGTTTCAGACTCCGAGATAACAGATAAGGTTCTAGGACTAATTTCGCGATCTTTCGACTTCAAAGTCCATCTCTCATTTACAAGCTATATAAATCCTTAGTTCGTCCACATTTGGAATATGCTGTTTCCGTATGGTCACCGAATCTCATTAAAGACATTGACAGATTGAAAAAAAATACATCGGCGAGCCACAAAACTGATTCCAAATATGAAAAATAAACCATGCGAAAATCGATTAAATATATGAATCTGTTTTTCCTAAAAAAGAGTAGACTCAAAGGTGATTTGATACAGGTCTTTAAGATTCTAAAGGGAATTGACATCAAAAGTGACAAAATTGTAACACTGAATGAGAATCCGACAAGAAATAAGTGTCTCAAACTGTCAGAAAATAGATTTTATTTGGAAGTGAGTACAAACAACTTCGCCAACTGTGTAGTTAATGAATGGAATAAACTTCCTGCAGAGGCAGTGCAATGTAGTTCAGTTCGAAGCCTTAAGATTCATTTAGATAAACACCTAAGCAAGATGGTGTATTGCCTGGCATTTATTTATATTATTTGTTTATTTGTTTGTTATTACTTGTCTGTTTGTTTATTGTTATTTGCTTGATTTTCACTTATTATTAGTTATCCGTCAACTTATTATTATTTACTTTTTACCTGTTTGTATTATTTGATTATACCTATGCATTTATTTATTTATTTTATTTATTATTATTTATATTATTATAATTTTTATTTAATTATTTAGTTATTTATCATTATTATATATTTTTTTGCATCCGACCTAGTTATGGACCAAAAGATCTCCTGTCG
This sequence comes from Oratosquilla oratoria, assembly GCF_046742065.1. Classification (NCBI taxonomy): domain Eukaryota; kingdom Metazoa; phylum Arthropoda; class Malacostraca; order Stomatopoda; family Squillidae; genus Oratosquilla; species Oratosquilla oratoria. Next base: position 62,995,167 of record NC_134784.1, read on the forward strand.
GCATGCTCCTCTTTTGTAATCCTTTGTAGGTGGAGGTAGTAGGGAAGAAATGAGGAGTAGGAGGGAGGAGGGAGAAGGCGGGAGAGAAAGGGTGAAGGAGAGAAGAGGAGACTAATAAGGGAGAAATAAGTGAGGACGGAGAGAATAGAGAGGGGGTAGGTAGGAAGAGGGAGGAAGGAGAAAAGCGAATTTTTAAGGGAGGAGGGAGAAGAGAGAAGCAGGAGAATGGGAAAGAGGCAGGTAAGGAAATGGAGAAGGAAGAGGAATAGAAATAAGAAGAGAAATAAGAAGTATAACTGGAGCAGATTGACTGCTACGGTAGATGGACAAAAGTGTGAAGGAACAACAAGAAGCTAATTTGAAGTGTGTGTATGGGTGTGTGTGCGTGTGTGTGTGTGTGTGTGTGTGTGTGTGTGTGTGTGTGTGTGTGTGTGTGTGTGTGTGTGTGTGTGTGTGTGTGTGTGTGTGTGTGTGTGTGTGTGTGTGTGTGTGTGTGTGTGTGTGTGT
>NC_134784.1:63000673-63003173 GCF_046742065.1 Oratosquilla oratoria
CCTAACACGGACTCTGAAGGACCAGGGTGGGGCTTGGTGGCCAAGGAGACCAGCGGGACACATACATATTACGGCATTGGCAAACCTCGGCAAGAAGAAGTTTTGCTTATGATCTGGGTGAGCTGAGTTGCGACATCCGTTTTATTTATGGTACAAGGCACTGGCCTGGCACTGAGGAGGAACAATTACAGCACTGAGAGACAATGAGAAATGGCTTTCGCTCGCTCGCAACCTCACAGCTGTTGTAGAGTGACAGGGTACAAGAAACAGGTGTGACGGCATTGACGTCAATAGCTTGCAGGTATAGATAATACTCTGAAAAGGTTGACCTTATACAAAGGAACAGGTGTTAAGGGTGACAAGGCACCAGCATCAGGTGTAGTGACATTGACATCAATAAATTGTATGTACAAATAATACTCTGACAAGGTTGACCTTATACAAAGGAACAGGTGTTAAGGGTGACAAAACACCTGGAGTAGGTGTGTCGAGATTGACATAAACACAAAGAGTAGCTGAAGACGTAATCACATTGTTGGAGTAGATTTGCAGCACGCATCTTTCGGGAAAAGAACTTTCCTCTAGCAAATCAAATGACATCCTATGTATTTTTGTTGAGAAAACAAAATAGTTTGCCATAAGGGTTTTACGACGGAAAAGGTTATGGAGGTGTGAGGTGACGCCGATTAATCAGAGATTGAAGGAAAAATAGCCTAGTCTGATAACGTTTTGAATGGCAGTAGTTACAATACAGAAAGTATTTACTCATATGGTTATGAAACACTGAGAAAGGAGAAGTAATGGAGTCGAAGACCTGAGGTGAGGTCGCCATTGCCAATGTGAGTGTAGCATGAAAATGCTGAGAGCACGCTAGGCTAGCATGCTATTTGCTTTCGCTATTTCGTTTGAGTAAAAATGACTTCGGTTTACAATATTCTAAACTTCTGTAAGAACATCTTAACAATGTGTATAACATTCGTATGGGTTTAACTTCTCTTATTTGGAAATTTGAAAAACAAAAGATCCTAACCGAACTTGTTTCTACTCAAAGTAACAAAACCAAGTAGCATGCTAGCGAAAATGCCCAGTGTGCCGCCACGTGAAAGGGGCAACTGGGCCGAAAAAAGTGGAATGTAATCACAGTTATATGGAGCAGTTGTACGGGAAAATGGCTCTTAAACACATTCATAAACATATTTGCGTGTGTGCGCACGCTGGCATGCACACACGCATACGCGTGCACGCGAGCAATCACACACGCGCGTGCGCACGTACGTACAGCTATGCATGCACTTATACATACACACACAAACAAACACACACACACACACACACACACACACACACACACACGCACACACGTACGCACACATGTATACATACACACATACATGCACACACACACACACACACACACACACACACACACACACACACACACAAACGTACGCACACATGTATACATACACACATACATGAACACACACGCGCGCACACACGCACGCACAACTACACACACACACACACACACACACACACACACACACACACACACACACACACACACACACACACACACACACACACACACACACACACACACAAAAGTACGCACACATGTATACATACACACATACATGAACACACACGCGCGCGCACACGTACGCACAACCACACACACACACACACACACACACACACACACACACACACACACACACACACACACACACACACACACACATATATATATATATATATATATATATATATATATATATATATATATATATATACATACACATAGTAAGAGGTTAGCATAGTGAAGGTACTAAAGTGCACAGTATAACATTACATCTAAGGAGTGAATTTCACCTCGAACAGAAGTGTGGTGATTTAAATGCGCTCAAAGAAGTGCATATTGGTTGTTTTAACAGAAGATTAGGTAAGTTTATGGATGGAGATGATGGGTGATAATGGACATGGAACTGCCTAATGTAGGCCTTATGGTCTCTTGCAGTGCCCCCCCCCATTCTTTTGTTCTTATAAATATATATTCCTTTGTGTCTGAATGGGTGCCACGGAGATAAATAAAATCTCCAGGCGGCAGGGGAAGAGGAGGTAAAGTTCCAGCCAGTATACGATGATGGTGTCAAGGTAAAAGGCAGATCTTTAAAAGATGTAGTTAGCTCTGTGTAGTTCAGCCGTATTGGTTCACTGTAGGACCAGCCTGTCCCCTGAGGGTGACTTAATCAGGCTTGGTACTGTTACGTGTGTGGGGAAAAGTGCTGGATGTGAAGTTTTGGTGTGTTCAATAATACTCAAATATTTTGGGTGGATATGACCAGGGATGAAATCATAGGAACGTAAAAATGGAGGAGACTGCAAGAGACCATAAGGCCTACACTAGGCAGTTTCATGTCCTTACCATCCGTCATCCCTATCCATAAAGCTATTTTTTAACAATTACAGCGCCCACTACATGGTTACTAAGCCTATT
>NC_134784.1:63028173-63035673 GCF_046742065.1 Oratosquilla oratoria
CCACACATGTGTAGTTTAAACTGACAGCTACAACTGTTCAATTATAACTGTCAGTTGAAACTGCACGTGTGTGGGTATCTCAGTGATACTCAGTGATAATAAAAATTTAAGTCTTTTTTTTTCCTATTGTCAAAATGACTGAATTTTATATGAATAATTTTTAATCTATCTTCAGGTAAAGAAGAAATTATTTGGAACAAATCTGCTCACAGTTATAACTAACATGTTTCCTATTGCACTGTGAGATAAAGCTTTAGTTCAAAGTCTAATAAAGTACCATGTCAAAGTTCTTCTATAAGTCAAAGTATGTCAAATGACAACTATGATCGGAGTTCCAGTCTTTAAAAAAATGTGCAACAGATCCTCAGTTCACAGTCTTTAATGAAGGACCATGTCAAATGCCTTTTAAAAGTAAAAATATATCGAGTTGATCTGGGAGTTTCTTCAAAAGATGTCAAATGACAACTGCTCTCGGAGTTCATGTCGTTAAAAGAATATGCAAGAAATTCTTAGTTCACTGTCTTTAATGAATGATCATGTCAAAGTCCTTTTAAAAGTCAAAATATGTCGAGTGAGAATTGCCCTGGGAGTTCTTGTCTGTTAGAGGAAGTGTGCAAGAGAGGCTCAATGCAAACTTCTTGTCCATTGCCATTCATGATTCTCTGCCTTTCAAAGCATTCTCAATACCATCTCTATTACAGAGTTCCTAAATTTGGTTCTCGTTAATTAGTATTCTATGAATATGATTAAACTTATCACGAGCTATTTTTCGTTCTCGTTTCAGCTTTCATGTCAAATGATGCATACAAATTGAGTTCTGATGGTCATTGTTTCAATGTGAGAGACCTTTGTTTCATACTTCTGTGCTGGGGATTTGTTCCATGATTATTTTACATATTTCAGCTCGAATAGGAAGATATATACGAAATAAACTCATATATATATACATATATATATATATATATATATATACATATATATATACATATATATATATATATATATACATATATATATATATACATATATATATATACATATATACATATATATATATATATATATATATATATATATACATATACATATATCAAAAGCTTTTCCCCCGCCCTTACACGGGGGTAGCCAAAAAGAAAATGGCATAGAAACCACTCCCACCCATTCCATCCTCTACATATTTCACTCCTCTCCACCCTCCTCCCTCCCTCTCATCTTGGCACCTTCTGAATGACGGGTCATTCCTGCATCCTATCCACAGCCCTGGGTCAGAAGTAGTGTCGCAAGACACAGCATATCCACAACAAGGCCACTTCATTAATTTGGCGCCCCCAACCCCCAACCCCCAACCCCCGCTCTCCGTCCCCTCATGCAGAAAAGGAGAAGACGGGGGAGAAATCCCTTCGGGCTGCGTCAAATTATTTCTCATACATAGTTCCTCACCCCTCATCCCCCACCCACTCTCCCTCATGCATCACAGCATTATCCATACACAACCCTTCTCCATTCACCCCTATCTTCTGTCCTCTCCCGTTCTTCCTCAACAGACATTTCTCTCTTTTGTAATACCCCTTTTACCCCATCCATCCATCTCATCCTAGGACGCCCCTTCATATTCACTCCTTCCACCTCTGCCTTCCACACCTCTTTTACTAATCTTTCTTCACTCATTCTTTCCATGTGTCCAAACCATCCTAATACTCTTTCATCAACCCTATCTCCCAACTCCCTTTCCACCCCGGTTCTCTTCCTCACCTCCTCATTTCTCACTCTATCTAGCCTAGTAACCCCTATCATACTTCTCAGACATTTCATCTCAAACACATTCAAACTCCTTTCTTCCTCTCTTATGTTCCATGTTTCTGCCCCGTATAATGCTGCTGGCACAATTACTCCTTCATATAACCTCCTCCTAGCATCCATTCCCAGATGTCTATTTCTCATTACACTTTTTAATCCACCGAGGCATTTACTCGCTTCTCTTAATCTACACTCTACCTTCATGACCAATCCGACGGCTGCAAACGACAGAGTAACAAATCCATCTCTGGTTGCTGACCTTTCCCACTGTTATGCATGCGGACTTGACCAGCCTTCTCATTTTCCTCTCTAGCCCGGTCCAGATAGGACGTGTTTCTTCCCATTTTTGGTAAATGCCTGTGCGTGTCCACGTGCACTACCAGAGAATTTGAAGTCCTGTGATGCCGCAGGTCGGTCTTATGTTATGCTAGTCTTTTTTTCAACCCCCGCGACGTCTCACCGTAGTATGTTGCAGGACATATATTGCATGGTATTCCATATACTACGCTATTCTTATTGGTGTGTAACCTGGATACATAAGTTGATATTCAAATTGAAAAAAACAACAACAACAAAAAAAGAGGGAAGAAATTTACGTAAGACAAAAAAAGTGACAGAGATTCAATAAGATATCTAGTGGTACCATTTGTAAAGGAGGCAAGAGCCCTGACCAACACACAAGCTAAAGCAGGCATCAAAATAGCATACAAATCCGGGCGCAAAATAAAGGACATCTTAATAAACAAACAAAATACAGCACACCAATGAGAATAGCGTAGTATATGGAGTACTATGCAATAGATGTCCTGCAACGTACTACGGTGTGAGACGTCGCGAGAGTTGAAAAAGAGACTAGCAGAAACATAAGACCGACCTGCGGCATCACAGGACTTCAAATTCTCTGGTAGTGCACGTGGACACGCACAGGCATTTACCAAAAATGGGAAGAAACACGTCCCATCTGGACCGGGCTAGAGAGGAAAATGAGAAGGCTGGTCGAGTCCGCATGCATAACAGTGGGAAAGGTCAGCAACCAGAGATGGATTTGTTACTCTGTCGTTTGCAGCCGTCGGATTGGTCATGAAGGAGGAAGTATCGGGCCAATCAGCATGTGACATTCTGAGACGTCCAGCCGGATGAGCCGTAAGGAGAGTATATATCCTGTGTACATACGTTGTCTGTCACTCTGAAAAAGACTTGTAGTCGAAACCTCAGGAATATAGTGTTCTCGCTCCAACTCGCGTTTTTCTACCAACTTTTCCACTCATCTGTCTTACCTTCACAGCAATATATATATATATATATATATATATATATATATATATATATATATATATACATATATACATATATATATGTATATATGTATGTATGTATGCATACATATATATATATATATATATAGACATTTGTATGTATATTTATGTATGCGTGTGTGTCTATGTGTGTTAGTATGTATGGGTTTCTACAAAGCCCTATGTAAATATACGGCTGATTATACATGAAAAAAATTATTTTATGTACACACAACAAAGTACTTCTAAGGGTGACACACATAAAAACATTTTTGTTTCTTTCGTTTCCACAACACTTGAAAAAAAAAAAAAAAATCTCTGGTTCTTCCCTAGCCACTGGTTTCTTCGTTCACCCTATCGCCAACGTCCAACCTCACAAAATGCGCTATTTACTCAACAAGAATCCCATCGCCTTATACGATTTTACAAGATGCAGAAACCAAGAGCCTGGTGGTGGTGGTGGTGGTGGTGGTGGTGGTGGTGGTGGTGGTGGTGGTGGTGGTGGTGGTGGTGGTGGTGTTAGTACGTGGTGGTGGTGGTGGTGGTGGTGGTGGTGGTGGTGGTGGTGGTGGTGGTGGTGGTGGTGGTGGTGGTGGTGGTGGTGGTGGTGGTGGTGGTGGTGGTGGTGGTGGTGGTGGTGGTGGTGGTGGAAAACTCGTTGGCGGAAATCAAATGAAGCCATGGGAAGGAAGACTACGTTCTTAATGCTTTAGAGAGTTTTTAAAGAACAGCCCGAACGGAGTACATGTGTATACATGTCTTTGAAAATAGACTGATGAGCTTATTATATTACGAATAACATGAATAGTTAAATACTATGTGAAAAAAGCATACAAAGTGCTAGAAAATAATATTATTAATAATTATTAGATGAAAATGGATACTAAGAAAGTAGGTTCCAGGCCAATTAATCGGAGGTCATCTAGATAAGGAAATATTCTAGAAACTTGTGGAACAGGTTAGTCAAAAGGAAAGCTATGGGCCTGACTGAATCTTCAGGTTGAGTACATAATGAATGTGTACTCGTAGATAAACTGAGTTCACACAAATACATAAGAATGAAGAAGACTACAAGAGACCATATAGGCTACACTAGGCAATTCCATGTCCCTTACCACTTGTCATTCTTATTAATAAAGTTATCTAATTTTCTCTTTAATCAACCAATTACTTCGGCGCTCACTACACGAATACTAAGTCTTTTCCATTCGTAAACCAGTTCTTGCCTATTTCCTTCTTAAACCTAAACTCATCCAACTTAAATTCTTTACTACGAGCTCTAACCTGTTGTCTTAATATGATGGCCTTGTTTGCATCACCGTTTTTAAAGTCCTTGACCCAACTGAATACCTCTATTAGATCACCCCTCACTCTTCGTCAGAGCCTGATCGGGTGCAAACGTACAAACTTACGGATGAACCTTTACCAACCGTTCATGTATCCACCCCGTGGATTTGAACTCAGACCACTAGAACTAAAATAGAATAATAAAGAGTACTCACCAAATCACATGTTGATTTTACCCATGCGCAGTGCTTACAAGAGAAAGGAAATTCGGATGTATTACCTGAAAAAAATAGAAAGAAAGCTTTGGTATATGTCCAAAAGACTGTCTATACTAAACTGCCTTTGCTTATCTCCAATTCTTATGAGCTACTGTTATTCATTGCAACACATTGTAGTTATATCTGGTTCCACAGTACTCGATCGTCGAGTGGATTAGAGCGTCACTAGCGAGCTGGACATAGGGCATGGTTGATGAAATTCCAGGCTACAAAGTCCTCTGTAAGGGGCATCGCCCTGGCCTCACGACGTTCGACCGAATCCAAATTATATTTCGATATTCAATCCAAATGGAGGGGATCCGTGATATCTCAGAGTATGTTTTGAAGCCAACAAATATAACAAAAAATGGATGAATACCTGCAAAACAGACGACAGACAAATAGCATGTGAATTGGATACGTTGTAAAAAAATAAACTACATAAAAGAATTCTGATAAAGTATTAGAATAAATCAAAAGTTTGAAAGCTGCTAAAAAAAATCGAAAAAATAAAACTAGGCACAAAAGCTAAAACAATAAAATATAAATTTAAAAAAAAAAGGTACTCTTAAAAAAATAAAACGTTGATGCGAACGGCTATGATGCCACAGGAAAATGGCAAAATATTCTCAAGGATTACCACAGGCAAAGTTCAATTGAAAAATGAATAAAACTTAACTCATTCAGAACCATAGATCAGGGCCGGTTTTGAGCCTATATGACCGATTTGATCAAATTGGGCCCCGCGCGGAAGTGTATAAAGAGTATGTAGTTGTCTTAACTTGTATGGAAAAAATAAAACCTTGATATCGTTTTTAAACATTTAGTATATCAACCATTTAATGATTTTTGGTTAAGACTGGCATACAACGCGAAAATAAAACATCAATTTTGAGCTTTTTTACGGTAGAGGCTCCGCTATCGATATTCTAATTGGGACCTGCCACATATCTACCTAAAATCATTATCATATCAACCACCATTTGAAATGTGACCAAGTACCTAGATACTACTACTTCATCCTCTTACTTAAACACAAAAAAAAATTCTCTCTTGAAAGTCACAATTACATTTAACTTATCTTTTAATGTTCCTTAAGAGAATTTTCACTAACCCCCATACCAACGCTATGCACTTGTTTTCCATTAATGTTGCACCATCAGCCATCACCATCATCATATCCGACTGTATTTCATTCCATTTTTTACTTCATACTTCCTTAATACCATTGTTTACCTTCACCCTCATACCTTAACTCTACTTTGGTAAATGTTAAACAACCAAGGTAACATCACACATCCATGGCTCTGTGTAGTCCCAACACTTTGAATCATTCGGGTATCTGTATGCATTATTTACCTCCATTATGCTTGTTTTCCATACTTTACCTCCATTATGCTTGTTGTTGTTGTTGTTTTTGTCCCATATATCTTTATGGTATCCACCTATCAAGTTTATTGCATTCTTTCATCAGATCTGTGAATGTCACACACAACTCGCTCAAGTTCTTTATGCGTTATTTTCATACATTCTTTAAGTTTGAAAAATGCAATGTAATGTATGCACGCTCGCGTGCGTATGTGTGCGTGTGCGTGTGTGTGTGTGTGTGTTTGTGCGTGCGTGTGTGTGTGTGTGTGTGTGTGTGTGTGTGTGTGTGTGTGTGTGTGTGTGTGTGTGTGTGTGTGTGTGTGTGTGTGTGTGTGTGTGTGTGTGTGTGTGTGTGTGTGTGTGTGTGTGTGTGTGTGTGTGTGTGTGTGTGTGTGTGTGTGTGTGTGTGTGTGTGTGTGTGTGTGTGTGTGTCTGTGTACTTGTATGAGTGTGTGTTTATATGAGTATGTGTACGTGTATATATTTGTGTGTGTGTATGTATATGTGTGTTTGTGTGTGGGGGGTGTAAGTGTATGCATGGGTATGTTAGTATTTGTGTAAGCGTGTGTGTGACTCACCATAGTTTTGGATCACACATTGAACCGCTGTTACCCTCCGGATTAAAGATACACGGACCCATTGATATGTGCACAATGAAACACTTCCACATACAGTATAAGAGTACATGGAAACTAAATCATGTATAGTCATGGACATGAACACGGTCATGTCTATCCCCACAAAACGCTTCTACCTCGCATCTACCATTACAAAGCGGCGCGAGATTGTCCAAAAGGATAGAAGTGCTGGTAAACTACATTTCATAACAACCGACCCATCATCACAATGGTTTGCGAATGTGATATTACGGTTTGTAAATGTATTAGAAATATTTATTTGCTATTCATCGTTGTCTTCTATTTCTCTTCACTGACCCCTTCACTGACCCCTTCACTCACTCTCACATTCACTCACATACAAATATATGTATATATATATATATATATATATATATATATATATATATATATATGTATATATATATATACATGTGTATGTTTAAGACAGATTGAGCATTTTTAGAAGCTCTGCCAAGGGATTCGAACCCTGACCTGTGCGTGCATAATCACGATGTCGAGACGCTAGCGACTGAACTACGTGCAATGGTTCAAAGGGACTGTACAATTCCCCGACCACACTTCACGTAACTGCAAAAGACGTTGTCTCATTTTCATCCAATCCTCATATTAAGCGAGCCCTCCGACAAGTTGTGTATGTTTAAGACAGATTGAACATTTCTAGAAGCTCTGCCAAGGGATTCGAACCCTATTTCCAGCGAGCAATTTCTATTTGCTCCTCGTGGCACATGCTCCATTTAGAGCTTAATTACCTACGCTAGATGCCTGTGGATAATGGTTACTCCAATCAATACTTTGCCAGCATAACTAAGGACTTACTAGAACGCAAGGTTGCTATTAGAACGTTGGACCAAACTA
>NC_134784.1:63040673-63045673 GCF_046742065.1 Oratosquilla oratoria
GCTTTGCCTCAACCGCTCCCCCCCCCCAAGGGCACTACTGCCTCTCTCTTTTTCCATCCCATCCCAGCCTTATACCTTTCTTACTCACTCTCGTCCCTAGCTATCACTTCTCCCCCCCCCTCTCCCCTCTCTCTCTCTGCCTCTGTCGCTCTCTTTTCCCACACCCACTCTCTTTCTTTTACCACCCCTCTCATAGATTATGTTCCCTGAGTTCTACATCTCCCACCTCTCATTCTCACCCTCTCCCTCCTCACTCTCCTTCACTTCTCTTTTCCTCTCTCTTCTCCCTCTCTCTTTCTCTTCCCCTGTCCCTCACGCTCTTCCTCTTTCCATATATTTCTTTCTTTCATTTTCTTTTTCTTTTCTTTTTTCGTTGCCTTAATTTTGGTTTTCTTCTCAATGAATATCTTTCTATCTTGTCACTCCTCTTTCTTCCTCTCTTTCTTTGTAACTCTCCTCCTCTTCCTCATTTTCTTCCTCACCCTCTCGTACCTTCCTTTTAATTGTAATATTCATTTTTTTTTTTTTTTTTACTTTTTTGCCTCATTCTTTCGTTTTGCTTTTTAGTCTTTCACTCTCCTCCCCCTTTCTTTTTCTCTCTTCGTCCTTTCTCGCATCTTCCAAAGGCTTCCTCTTACTCTTCCTCTGCCTTCTTGTCTTCCCCTCTTCCACTTTTTCTTCCTCCTCCTTCCTTCTCCTTTCTCCTTCTCCTCCTCCTCCTCCTCCTCCTCCTCCTTCTCTTCCTCCTTCTCCTCCTCCTCCTCCTTCTCCTCCTCCTCCTTCTCCTCCTCCTCCTCCTCCTCCTTCTCCTCCTCCTCCTCCTCCTCCTTCCCTTCCTCCTCCTCCTCCTCCTCCTTCTTCTTCTCCTCCTCCTCCTCCTCCTCCTCCTCTTTTTCCTCCCTTTCCTTCTCTTCCTTTCCCTATTTCTCCCCTCCCCTCCCCTCCCTTCCTCATATTTCTCCTCCTTCTTCATTGCTTCCCCATCTTCTCCCTCCTCTTTCACATTCCACTCTTCTTCCTCTTTCTCTCTGTCTTCCTCATCTTCTTCCTTCTCTTTCTCTTCTTCTTCCTTCGCTTTCTCTTACTCCTTGTTTTTCTTCTTTTCTTCTTTCTTCTCTTTTCCTTCTCCCTCCTTTTCTTTCTCTTCTTCTTCCTTCCCTTTCTCTTTCTCTTCTCGTCCTCTTCCTTTCTTTCTCTTCTTTTCTTCTTCCTTCTCTTTCTCTTTTTCCTTCTTTTTCTCTTCCTCCTTCTCTTTCTCTCCTTGTCCTCTTCCTTCTCTTTCTCTTTCCCTTCCCCATCCTTTCTCTTCCTCTGCTCTTCCTCCTCCTCCTCCTCCTTCTCCTCACCCCCCTCGCTGTTGCAAGTAATAAGCACGGAGAGCGGTTATCGTCGTCCCCCACCTTCATCCATCTAGCGGAGCCCTCGCAAGGCAATTGCTGCCTCTCTTTGAGAGTACCGCCGGCACTTGATCCTGCTGATAACGGTGGTGGTGGTGGTGGTGGTGGTGGTGGTGGTGGTGGTGGTGGTGGTGGTGGTGGTGGTGGTGGTGGTGGTGGTGGTGGTGGTGGTGGTGGTGGTGGTGGTGGTGGTGGTGGTGGTGGTGGTGGTGGTGGTGGTGGTGGTGGTGGTGGTGGTGGTGGTGGTGGTGGTGGTGGTGGTGGTTGTAGTTGTGGTTGTGGCGAGGGCAATGGATTGTGTGGTGAATTGGTGGTGAAGAGCAGGTTGCGGTTGTGGTGGTGAGGGAGTGGGAGAGGCGTGGGTTTGTGTTGAAGATCTGATTGGGTTGATGGGTTGTGGGCAGGTATGATGTCGCCTACGTCTCGATGGGGTGAGTTTTGTTGAGTGGGGAGGAAAAAGATGATGCCGTGGTGATGAGAAAGGATGTGCGGCAAGTGGTGATTCTGGTGATGGGGGGTGGCGAGGTCGTGCTGGTAGGACTGGTAGAAGTATTAGTACTGGTAATGACAGTAATGAGAAAGATGAGGCGTGTGTTTTGCAGTAGCAATGGTGGTGGTGGTGGTGGTGGTGGTGGTGGTGGTGGTGGTGGTGGTGGTGGTGGTGGTGGTGGTGGTGGTGGTGGTGGTGGTGATAGTGGAGGCGGTGGTGGTGGTGGTGGTGGTGGTGGTGGTGGTGGTGGTGGTGGTGGTGGTGGTGGTGGTGGTGGTGGTGGTGGTGGTGGTGGTGGTGGTGGGGTGGTGGTGGGTGGTGGTGGTGGTGGTGGTGGTGGTGGTGGTGGTGGTGGTGGTGGTGGTGGTGGTGGTGGTGGTGGTGGTGTTAGTGAGCAGTTGTATGGTTGGTGATTGTAATGGTAGTATAGCGGAATGGTGGTGATGGGGATGGTGGTGGTGCCGTTGGCGAGTGGTACTATGGTGGTGACGTTGGTGGTGATGGTGGAGATGGTGTTGGTGAGGGGTCTCTGGAAACTGAGTGAAAGCCGTGAACTACAAGGATAAAATGGTCTTTTTTACGACAGTGGTGACGGCCACCAAGATTCGTTTGGATTTGTTCCAATTACTAGTGACGAAGGTTAGTTGGCGAAAAACACCTTCTGAACGTTAACTATTCTGTTACAGAAGTTTACCCCATTCGGATAAGATAAAATTGCTTAGCGCCAGGATAAATAGACAAAATCTTTTAACGTGATTGATCAAAATAGTCCTGAGATAAAAATTAAATCTTTCTCGGCGGAGAGGAAATGAGGTAAAGGGTTTCCTCAGTTAAATAAAATCACCTGACGACAGATAAGATGAAATACTAAACATGCCAAGCACAGCGAAAGGGTTAAGGGGAGGTCAAGTGATGCGTTCAAGGCTAAGGCGTGATGGTTAAATGTGAACATGATGCAGTTGTTGTGGCGTTGGCGTTGGCGTTGGCGTTGGCGTTGGCGTTGGCGTTGGCGTTGGCGTTGGCGTTGGCGTTGGCGTTGGCGTTGGCGTTGGCGTTGGCGTTGGCGTTGGCATTGGCGTTGGCGTTGGCGTTGGCGTTGGCGTTGGCGTTGGCGTTGGCGTTGGCGTTGGCGTTGGCGTTGGCGTTGGCGTTGGCGTTGGCGTTGGTGCCCGTGTCCAGAAAAATTATCGTGTTACAGTCCTAAGAAACAGTATTGGTTACAAAATAAAAAGGTGAAGACGATGATGGGCTTTAAGTTAGTGAGGGGAACGCTTATTTTCTTCACAAATACTGATGGGTCTGTGCCATAAACGGCACTGGTGACAGCCATTGATGACTCACGCTACAAATGTGTCCGGGAAGTTGACGCTGGTTGTTATGGGGGCAGAGGCGAGTGTGTTGGCAGTAAAACTATACAAATCAATAGATAAATGATTAAATAAATGAAAGGAAAACTTAATAAATTAATAAAGATAATTAGAAATATAAATAAGGATATATATATATATAATACATATATATATATATATATATATATATGTATATATATATATATATATATATATGTATATATATATATATATATATATATATACATATATATACATATACCAAAGGCTTTTTCCCCTTTACAGGTGGGGTAGCCAAAAACAAAAAGGCATAGAAACCACTCCCACCCATTCAATTCCCTACATATCCCACTCCCCTCCACCCTCCTCCCTCCCTCTTATCTTGGCACCTCCTGGATGACGGGTCACCCCTGCATCCTGTCCACTGCCCTGGGTCAGAAGCAGTATCGTAAGACACAGCACATCTACAGCAAGGCCGCTTCATAAATTCGGCGACCCCCCTCTTCGTCCCCTCATGCAGAAATGGAGAAGACGGGGGAGAAATCCCTTCGGGCTGCTTCAATTTTTTTCTCGTACATACTTTCTCATCCCCCATCCCCCACCCACTCCCCCTCATGCATCACAGCATCATCCATACACAATCCTTCTCCATTCACCCCTATCTTCTGTCCTCTCCCGTCCTTCCTCAACAGACATTCCTCTCTTTTGTAAAGCCCCTTTTACCCCACCCATCCATCTCATCCTAGGACGCCCCCTCATATTCACTTCTTCCACCTCTGCCTTCCACACCTCTTTTACTAATCTTTCTTCACTCATTCTTTCCATGTGTCCAAACCATCCTAATACTCTTTCATCAACCCTATCTCCCAGCTCCCTTTCCACACCTGTTTTCCTCCTCACCTCCTTATTTCTTACGCTATCTAGCCTAGTAACCCCTATCATACTTCTCAGACATTTCATCTCAAACACATTCAAACTCCTTCTCTCTTCCTCTCTTATGTTCCATGTTTCTGCCCCGTACAGTGCTGGAAAGCAAATTGTGCCAACCGTCTCTGATATTTTGATTGGTTGTATATATATATATATATATATGTGTGTGTGTGTGTGTGTGTGTTTGTGTGTGTGTGTGTGTGTGTGTGTGTGTGTGTGTGTGTGTGTGTGTGTGTGTGTGTGTGTGTGTGTGTGTGTGTGTGTGTGTGTGTGTGTGTGTGTGTGATATATATGTATATATATATATATATATATACATATATATATATGTGTTTATTAAAAAAAATTCAGACACTGGCTTTAGGTTATCTAATTCATTATGGTTAAATAGTCCGAATTACTCGAAATATGAAAGTTACTCCACTCAGGTAGAGCGCTTTCTTTCAGCTGAATAAAATAATTTGGTGGTATTCAAAATGACGGACATAATTAACAGGTACTGATGGGATGCGACCATTAAAGGCAGGTCAAAAGCAGGTCAAAGGAAGTAATTTGTAGATGATGATGATGATGATGATGATGATGATGATGATGATGATGATGATGATGATGATGATGATGATGATGACGATGACGATGACGATGACGATGACGATGATGATGATGATGATGATGATGATGATGATGATGATGATGATGATGATGATGATTATGATGATGATGATGATGATGTTGATTGTTTTCTTCGTATTAGTTATCGTGTTACTGCTTGTGGGTAGCAATAATTTACGACGAATTAGAAATTTGGTCTTGTGAGTAATCATGACTGTGTTG
>NC_134784.1:63063173-63065673 GCF_046742065.1 Oratosquilla oratoria
GAAAAATATACAGGGAGGCTAAATCCAAGGATACTTTTTCTTGAAGAAGCACCGAGTGGAACTATTATACATACATTAAAGAAAAAGATATGTAAATGATGACTCAAGAGCTTAAGAAGGTAGAATCAGTAGAAGAAGAAGAAGAAGAAGAAGAAGAAGAAGAAGAAGAAGAAGAAGAAGAAGAAGAAGAAGAGAGATAGAGAGAGAGAGAGAGAGAGAGAGAGAGAGAGAGAGAGAGAGAGAGAGAGAGAGAGAGAGAGAGAGAGAGAGAGAGAGAGAGAGAGAGAGAGAGAGAGAGAGAGAGAGAGAGAGAGAGAGAGAGAGAGAGAGAGAGAGAGAGAGAGAGAGAGAGAGAGAGAGAGAGGAAGGGGGGAAGGGGAAGTCTTGAGCCAAAACATTCACAGCAGTATCCTGCGAAAAAAAAATAGGAGTTACCATAGCAAACCTTGAACTCTCGGTTTTCTGTACAAGAGTTGAGTCAACCACAAAGAAAGAATTATCATGAGCTTAGAACACCGCGTCAATCGCTAAACACTGAAGTCGTGTTCATTCAGCATAGCTATGTGTTCGGGCAGCCAAGGCAAGTTGTAGTTAACGGCACTTGTGGGTAGAAAACCTTAGGCACTCTCGCTATGAGACGAGAGCGAAGCCCATCGTACCAGCTCGGTAAGGCTGGGAACTCTGATTATTTACATAACTGAGGACTATACACAATATATATATTTCATGACTGATTTGTTTTAACGTCACAATCTCCCTCTTATCAGGAGGCAAAGATGATACCCCTTACAAAGAATTTTGTTGTGTAAAACTTAATGAACCATGGTCCAACTCGCTTGTGGTAGGGTTCAAAATGAAGTCACCTCGACCTCCGTTGCAATAGTGATGCTGTAACCTACTCGGCCGGCGAGTTATCCATTACATGATATATTCCATCGTCTATATCGAGGAGTATTGAAACTTTGTATACGACAGTAATGCATAAAAGAGCCGTAGGAGAGGAGTCATAACATTTCGTCTTCTGCATCATAATGTATGACAATGCAATGGTTCGGATACGTTTTTTGTTGTCACCGAGTACCTAGGCACATGATACCAGTTACGCATTACGGTCACCTGAGGTAACTGCCAATCAGCACAAGAGTGATGGCAATCATGTATTTTACGAGTTCATAAGCGGCTGACTAAATGGCGAAAATATATGGTAATCAAGTGGAAGCGGTCGGTCGGATCTAGGACCTGTAGTTATCGAGAATAAATATAGTCTAGTTTCATCAGAGTTCAACCTCTGGTAGGTAGGTACTAGGAAGACAAGATTTATGTATGCAAATAAAAACAATTTTTACCTTAACCTTACTAGGAAAAATAGGTAACAGCCGCGTGTTCCGCTTGTGTGTATATGTGTGTGTGTGTGTGTGTGTGTGTGTGTGTGTGTGTGTGTGTGTGTGTGTGTGTGTGTGTGTGTGTGTGTGTGTGTGTGTGTGTGTGTGTGTGTGTGTGTGTGTGTGTGTGTGTGTGTGTGTGTGTGTGTGTGTGTGTGTGTGTGTGTGTGTGTGTGTGTGTGTGTGTGTGTGTGTGTATGGTTGTATGTACGTGTGTATTTGGGTGAGTGTGTACGTGTATGTACCCATGAATATGCTCTGTATATCACCTTAGAATGTCTCAGCCAAACTGTACAGACAGATTTAAATTACAGGCTTTCCTATTGAGCGAATGTCGCATGACGAGTTAATTCCCCCAAAGCAGTCGACACCGTATTACATTTAGACGTCCTGCCGTTCTCCCGAATGTCAAAACCTGGTTTATTTTTTGGGGCATATTTTGCAAATAGACCTTTCTAGGTGATATGAGTCAATTAGCAAAGCCCTCGGCTTCAAAAGAACTTGAGACATTAATGGGTTTCTACGGGGAACAAAATTTATTGAAAAGTAAGTTAAATTTACTGGAATGGTCTACCTTGAGAGTCCATATACGAGTGTGAGAGCAAGGGGAGGAGAGGGGAGGGGAGGGAAGGGGAGGGGACAGGAGAAGGGAAGAGAGAGAGAGATGGAAGGGAAGTGGGAGGTAGGAAGAGAAAGGGTGGGGCAGTAACAGTGAGGGGCAACGAGAATGGCAAGTTGGTGGGGGAGGGGAGGAGGGAGAGGAGGGGGGAGAGGTAAGGAGCAGGGCTTTTGGGACATGGGATGGGGATATGGATCAATTGAATTAGAAAACATCTGCAATAAGTAATCCTTCCATTCTGAGAGGCTTTACGTAGATGAATAAAAAAGCATGGCATTTGTTGTAAAATAAATAAATAAAAATACACAAGTCGACAGTGTCAGTGAAAGTGTTGTAACGCTATGAAGTGTACAGAGGCGACCAAGAGTCTCGAAGTATCCTCAGGGTTTCCTAAATAAATGTGTGTGTGTGTGTGTGTGTGTGTGTGTGTGTGTGTGTGTGTGTGTGTGTGTGTGTGTGTGTGTGTGTGTGTGTGTGTGTGTGTGTGTGTGTGTGTGTG
>NC_134784.1:63090673-63098173 GCF_046742065.1 Oratosquilla oratoria
GGAAGATATATTTAGCTAATAGAAGTTTATAGGCGTATTCTCTAGCAAATTTTCTGACAGCAATTAATAGCAATGTGATAGATGACGAATAAATGCAACATAGTGTAACTTTAGTGCTGAAACCAGATACAGAAATACACGTTCACCATCTTTCATGCGATGACTCGCCCTACCTACAGACTTGGTTCTAGCTAAGGGTTAGAATCCCCTGGTTTCTTTCAAACAGAATAAGATATTTTGCTTGAAACCACGAGGAAATCAAAGATCGGAATACTGAATGTTTTCGTCTATTTAAGACATTTTCAAAGACTTTGAGAATGTCTTAAGTAAACGAAAACGTTCAGTATTCCGATCTTTGATTTCCTCGTGGTTTCAAGCAAAATATCTTTATTCACGTGTTTTATGTGATTACTGTTGCAGAATAAGATATGTAGAGAAATACTAGAAGACCAACTGAGCTGAATACAATCAAGGTTGTTGATGACAATTTAGATGGTGTCACTTTTGTCAAGGAAAACAGGAAGAGCGAGAGAGAAGAGAAGCTATTTGTTTTTTTAGAACTAAGCATCGCATCCTAGAAAAGGTATAAAACGATGTATAGAATGAGCCACGTACCTTTATGCCGATAATCTAAGGAACATGTAGGTCCTCGCCGTCAAACTGTAGATCTTTGTTTTTCACGCAAACTTTCTAAAAATGCTGAGATCTATTTCTTCCACAACATTGCTTAAACCCAGTGTACAAGTAAACTGATGAGAGAATGTAGGTGTTCACACCGGGGAATAGTATATTGAACAAACTGAAGAACGAATATTTACTTCAGATAAAACCGAGGACACTTTCAAAATCGTCACACCTCATGTTGACACAAAAGTTTGGATTAGCACAAACGAGCAATTCAAACAATTCTTATTCGGTGACACACAAACAGAAAAGAGAAAAGACAAAACGAGCACCCATAAATCTTGTCAAACAAGGTCAAGTCAAGAGGAAAAGAGGGGCCCAAAACGGTAACAGACACTCAACAAGGACAACGGTGGGTCACTTAGAAGATCCCAAGGGAGACTCCGATAACGAAAAGAGGAGACAAGAAGGAGACGATACCAAGTCGACGAGAACGCGGGGTCGCACACAAAAACACCAGCGAGAAGAAAACGAGGCTGATTTACCTGAAGGGCGGGCGGACAATGCGGTTGGGAGGAGGAGGAGGAGGAGCAGAAGAGGCGAACACAGTGAGAGATGGCGGTTTGCCACGCACGACACGCAAGCCAGCGGAATACTGAGGCCAGAGCACCACCACCGGGCCGGACCCAGGAGCCAACGCTGGCACACAGACCTCCCCCACCCACTCCCCCTCCTCTTCCTTCTCCTTCAGCTCTTCCTCCTTAGCTTCTTTTTCTCCTTTTCTTCCTTTGAATTTCTTGATCCTTCACTTCTTTCTGACTAGTTCTTATTCCACAAGTTTGTATTTCCTATTCCTCTTCCCTTATCCATTAGAACATTTCAATCCTTACCCAGTCCCCAATTCACTCTCACTCACCTCTCTCCTTAATTTACTTATTTTTTCTTCCTCCTTCTTTAACTTCTCTCCCATTAGTTCTTCTTATTCCACGAGTTATTCTTTTCCTCTTTATTTCAATTCTCCCACCCACTCTCTTCTACTTCTACCTCTTCTTCTTCCTCCACCTCATCCTGTACTCTCTTCAGCTTTTCCCTTTCTTGCTCCAACTCCTCATTCTTTACCTTCTAGCACTCCCTATTTCTCAAGCTATTCCATTCCTCCTCTTGCATATTCCAGAGCATATCTTAACATTTACCCAGTTCCCAGCTTACTCCTTTCATCCATCTTGTACTCCTCTTCTTCCTTCTCTCTCTCCTCCTATTCCTCTTTTTTTCCTACCACTTTTGTTTTTTATTCTACTACATTTACCCAGTTCCCAGCTTACTCCTTTCATCCAACTTGTAATCTTCTTCTTCCTTCTCTCTCTCCTCCTATTCCTCTTTTTTCCTACCACTTTTGTTTTTCATTCTACAGTGGTTTTCATACTCTTACATGACGCCCCATTTTGATTCCACCAAACCCCCCACCCACCCACACACACCTATTTTGTATTTATATGAAATTATATGTCTTTCTTATCTTCTTCTTGGAGTGATTTCATTATCGTCATCAAACAATGATTTTTAAGCAGATGACTTCACACATCCTTTGTATCCTCCTCAAGGCTCTCTTGGGGTCGCGCCCCAAAATCTGGAAACCAGCGCTCTAGAGGAACATATCACCCGTTTTTTGGAGGTTAGGAGATTCCGTTATCTAAATAAAATCGTCTATGGTCGGCCAGAAAATAACAAAAATATAAACATACAGTTTACGGTTTTGTCCTCTGCGTACACAAGAAGAAAAAAATAGTGATAAAATTTGCAATCGATAGTACAAATACTGCGCTGTCATTTTGAAGCTAATATACTCTCGACCTGCATCAAAGATGAAGAACGAGTCATACAGGCAAGAACATAACAGTGATATCCCAACCCCACACGCATATGAATCATCCTGCTAACATGGTAGCCATAGAACGTCCACGGTATAATTAATATGGTACTGTGCGTATCGCCAATGATATCAAATAAACCATATAGGGAGGAGAAGAATGCATAATGTGCAGTGCCACTCTTCTCCCTTTGTATAACAGTCACAGTAATGACAATTAGGCATCGCAAGCTCCCTCCATCATGAGGCTAGGACGGTATCTCTTACAGAGTACTTTGTAGCGTAGAACCCTGTCCTTGGTCCAACTTGCTGGCGGCAGGATCGAACTGCCGTCACCTCGACTTCCGCCGCAAGTAGCGACGCTCTAACCCGCTCCGACGGCGAGCATCGGTAATATGCCCATGTTGTTCAAGGTACTAACCCTTACTGGACGTCGATTATACCCACTGAATGATCTGGATATGACCTGCGTAAGGACACAAAGAATGACTCGTCGTATAGAAAGGGATAGATTCGAACATCGCCCGTCAACTTTTATTGATAAAATTACAACCCAGTCAGTCTAGTACCATAGGACTAACTAGATAAAAATCAGCCCACAGCCACATAATTACCCCATAGGTTACTCAAAAAATATAAGCCATAGCTTTGGTTACTTGCTACTAATAGGCCATAAGAACACCTCAGATGAGAGAAAAAAATGAGTAAGTAAAATTATTCAAACGTATCCAAACTAAATGGGCATTATTTTAAAGTTAATATAAAAGAAGATAAACCGCTGACCCACCGTGTGGAAAAAAAAATACAATCAACACTGTGAGATTCCTAGCTAACTCGTACGCTTAAACTGTCCACCATAAGCTCGTTTCACACGCATCGAGTGCTCTCCGTGCGTCATTCCCCGACACGACGTCGTGCTCTCAAGTAACCATGGGTGTCTATGGACGCTTTCACACGTGGTCGTGGTCATGATGTTTGAAAACGTCCATAGACACCCATAGTTATTTGAAAGCATGACGCTATGTCGGGAGGCCAGCCGTGGCTCGATTGGTATAGCGTATGTCTGGTAACCGCGCAGGGATTTGGCGTCGGTTCAAGCTCTGGCCGTGGCGCAGAGGTTATGAAGGGTATCCATTCTGAGTAATAGTCCCCGACAACTGCTCACCTCGGACCTGAGGTGACTTGGTGATATCACTATGTGATAGATCATCTTCCTCCAGGTACTGTCACTGCAGTGGCATACCGTGGACACCGTCTCCTGCGTTCATGTATGAACAGTTCCGGACCACCGGCAAAGTAGAAGTCTGAGCAGGTACCAGCCCCGCAAATCACAATAAAGCGTTGTGTCGTGGACGGTGGTCGGCGAAAAGTCGATACGTGTGAAACGAACTGTACATTTTTCTCAGCCGACGGAAGTCCCTGAAGATGTTAAAACTCGAAACATATATCAATTAACTTTACGAAATAATGCAGGTGAATGAAATCTTCTTAAGTCAATCAAAGGATTAAGTAACCTCTGATAATATTTTGTTCTTAAGATTCCTTCACCGTTGTACGTATTTTCTGAATCGACTAAAATATGCCCACACATCCTGCAACTTTGAAATAATACGAAGATCAAGATGACTTTTCTTGGACACTAGTTGCCATAAGAAATAAAAATTTACGCTTGACGGACGATCTGCTTAATATAGAAAAAATATATATTAGTCCTTTATTTTGTTTGAGGCTGTGGCGCATTCGGGCCCAACTCTGCCTCGTAAATACGAAGACTAATTCTGTTCCAGGCAATTTATTTATTTTATTTCATTTTATTTCAATCTATTCTTTTGTTTATCTAGTTCTTAATGTCCTGAGGTCGTCTTAACAATAACCAATAACATTCAATCCTAGTAAATGTGAATTAATATAGATAGGTAAGTTCATGTATTAAAGCTGATGATTGTAACTATACTAGACAATGAAAAATACCTTGGACTGATGAACAATAGGAATGTTAAGAATGTTAAATTAACTAACACTACATTTTTTCTGAAACAAATGATTATTTTTTAATATGTCGCACTTTTGGTTTATTTCAAAAGTCCAGCTGCAACCAGTAAGCTTGATACAGCTCACCCATCGTGTTTACTCAAAATATAAAGATTTCAGCTACCTTCCGACCTGATCAAAGATACTGGAAGTTTCTTTAAAAAAAAATGAGGGATTAGGATTTAAGTTTCTATCTTTTCGGTGAAGTTTGTTCCACGGATATGTAAGACAGAAGTCTTGAAAGGCAACGATGTGAAATCCTGCTTGGTGTCTGCAGGCACTTCTGCGCTCGTGTAAGTGGTATTCGTCTGAGGATGTGCCGTCGGAAAGGAGATGAGAGGCCTGGGTGGTCTTGCCCACAGTGTAATTTTGGTTGTTTGTTTTTTTCTCTGCCTCTCACTTCTGTCACGCGAAAAACTGGATGTTTTAATCGGGTTATCCCCTCCCTCTCTCTCTCTTTCTCTTTCATTTTTAGTTTAAAGAAATCTCTTGTAGTCAAAACCTGAAAACAAACGTTATTTAACTACACAAGATTGTTTTATTTTAATTGTTATCTATTGGCTGCATGCAGTTGATATTTTAGGGCCTATATAGGGCGTCCCTATGGACCAGAGGAAATATCTATTCATAGAGAAAGGATGATACTTTATTATACTGCGACTGTCCCTCCGTTATGCTGTCCCCTCACTTTTATTACTGTCCTGTACCACTTCTCTGAATATTCATTTTCTTAGTTCACCTAACCCTGTGGTGATGGAAAAGAATGGTGCCACCAAGTGTTCCCACTTGAATCGTAAACGGCGATAAAAAACGGGATGGGGTTAAGACTAGGCATCCTTCTCCCTGTAGCCTCACAGGGGACATTCCAAGAAAAAAAAAAGCATATGAAGGTCTCGGAGGAGTTTTCCGACCAGAACCCTAATGTTTGAGTCTTTTAATGTGCGTGGATGTGGTACAGATGAGAGTAAAAGGGAAGAGATAGGTATTATGTTTGTCAGAAGAAAGGTGAATGTGTTGGCATTGAGTAAAATTAAGTTGAAAGGGAGGGGCGGATTTGAGTTTGGGAGTGTAGTTCGGAGGGTCTTAGGAGTGAAGAGAGGATGAGGGAAAGAAGGGGTGGCCATACTAGTAAGCGAAGAGATAGGTAAACGTGTGATGGAGTGGAAGGCGGTTTTGTTCAAGGTTAATATGAATGAAGGTGAAACTGGGAAGGGAGATGTGGGTTTTTGTAAGTGCATATGGGCCTGGTAGTGAGAAGAGTGTAGAGGAAAGGGAGGCTTTTTGGATAGATTTGAATGAGTGCATAGAGGGTTTAGGGAGAAATGTCAATATAATGGTATTGAGAGACCTTAATGCTAGGGTAGGAAATTGACCAATAGATGTAGTAGTTGGGAAGTGTGAAGTTCCAGGAAAAATTTGTCATGGAGAGTTGATTGTGGAGATGTGTCTAGAAAAAGAGATGATGACAGCACAATGGTTAGGAAGAAAGTAAAGCATAATTACACATGAGAGAGGGTGGTGGTTGGAAGGGTGATAGATAGGGCGTTAATGGACTATATAGTGGTAACCAGGAGTATAATAAGAAGAGTTAAGGGTGTACATGTTCTAAGGGGAGAGAGTGGGGGGATATCAGATCATTTTCTGGTGGAAGGTAGGTTGAGAGTGGAGAATTGGTGGAAAAAGAGGAAAAAGGCAGAATGTATGGAGGTGCTTAGAGTGAATTGCTGTGGAACAAAAAGGACGAGAGGAAATAGAAGAAAAGGTAGTGAGTGGTGAGGTGAGGAATCAAAGGAGGTTGTAGAAGAGAAGAAGCAAGCATTCACAAGTTTGTTATAAAATAGGATGAGAGAATCATATGAGAGGTACAAAGAAAAGAAAAATGAGGCAAAGAAGAGGAGAGCAGATGTGAAATGGGTTAAGAGTATGACAGAAAATTTTGAATGTAATAGAAATATATTTTAGAAGGAATTTAAGAGAGGAAGAGGAGGCGAATCAAGTAGAAGGTGAAAGGTGAAGATGGAGAGATGATAATGGAAGAGACGGCAGCAAAAGGAAGATGGGCAGAGTATTTCAGGGAGTTGCTAAATGTGAATGAGGATAGGAAGGGAAAGGTAGTTGCAGTCGGAAGCGCTTAAAATTACAATGATGAGTGAAGAAAATGGAGAAGAAATAAGAAAATATAAGGTGAAGGCAGTTGTTAAGATAATGAGAGCAGGTAAGGCACCTGGGTTGGATGGATGTCATGAAGAAAGTCTAAAAAAGGGAGATATAGTGATGGTGCACTGGCTGTTGAGGTTATTTAATGTTTGTTTAAGAGAGGGTAGAGTGCCGGAGGACTGGAGGAGTACATGTATAGTTCCACTTTACAAGGAAACGAGGGACAAGTGTGAGTGTACTAGTTTCAGAGGGATTATTAAGTGTAGTTGGGAAGGCTTATGGGAGGATTTGATTGAGAGGTAGGAAAAGAAAAGAGGGAGTAATTGGTAAGATACAGTATAGATTCAGGACAGGTAGGGGTTTCGTAGATCAGATTTTTTGTGGTATGATAGATATGTGAGAAAGCTTTAGTGAAAGGTAAGGATATTTTTTTATCCTTTATAAATTTGGAAAACAGGAAGGTACTGTGGGAGGTATTGCAGATACTGTATATGGGATAGGAGGAAAGCTGTTAAGAGAAGTCAACAGTTTATACGAGAGTAGTAGTCTGTGTTATAATAAAAAATGGAGAGAGTGAGAGGTTTGAGGTAAAGATGGGACTTTGCCATGAATTTGTTATGTCGCCCTGGCTGTCAATGTATACATGGATAGGGTGGTGCGAGAGGTAAACGCAAGGGTAATGGGTCAGGGATTGAAGAGGGTTAAAGAAAATAGAGAAAGTGAGAGATAAGCCAGTTATTGTTTCCTGACGACACTGCGCTTGTGGCAGGATCAAAGGAGGAATTGAGGAAGTTAGTGTCAGAGTTTGGGAAGGTGTGCGA
>NC_134784.1:63105673-63110673 GCF_046742065.1 Oratosquilla oratoria
AGTTTGAGACCATTGTGTCTTCTCTGATTTTCATTTAGTGTGAAAATTTTGTCACTTTTGATGAACATAAGAACATAAGAACATAAGAACATAAGAAATAAAGGAGACTGCAAAAGACCATAAGGCCTACACTAGACAGCTCCGTATCCATCACCACCTGTCATTCCCATCCATAAAGTTGTCTAATCGTTTTTTAAAACAATTGATGGTTTCAGCGCTTACTACATGGTTACTAAGTTTATTCCATTCATCGACCACCCTATTAGTAAACCAATTCTTGCCTATTTCCTTCTTAAATCTAAATTTGTCCAGTTTATACCCATTACTGCGAGTCCTGCCCTGTTGTTTTATTATGATGACCTTGTTTGCATCACCCTTGTTATAGCCTTTGATCCACTTGAACACTTCTATTAGATCACCCCGCACTCTGCGTCTTTCCAGAAAATGTAAGTTTAGGTGCCTAAGCCTCTCTTCGTAAGGCAAATTTCCGAGTTCTTTTATCATTTTGGTCATTCTTCTCTGTACTGATTCCCTTTAGAATTTTAAAGACCTGTATCAAGTCGCCCGTCTACGTTTTTTTTATAGAAAAATAGATTCATGTGTTTTAGTCTGTTTTCGTATGATTTATTCCTAATATTTGGAATCAGATTTGTGGCTCGCCGTTGTACTTTTTCTAATCTGTCAATATCTTTAATGAGATTCGGTGACCATACGGAAACAGCATATTCCAAATGTGGACGAACTAACGATTTATATAGCTTGTTAATGAGTGATGGACTTTTGAAGTCAAAAGATCGCGCAATCAGTCCTAGAATCTTAATTGCTTTCTCAGAGGCTGAAATACACTACTTGGATGATTTGAGATCGTTTCTGATAATACGCCGAGATCTTTTTCACTATTCACTTTTGTTTACAAATTTTCAAATAACTTGTAATCGTACTTACTGTTATTTTTACCTATGTGCATTACCTTGCATTCACTTGTGTTAAATTTCATTAGCCACTTTTCAGACCATTGCTGTAATTTATCTAAATCTTATTGAATATCCAACTGATTTAAGTGACCGTTTGCCATTACGCACTGTTTTGTATCATCAGCAAATTTGGAAACAGTAGATTTCAGTCCATGGTCTATATCATTTATATATACTATGAATAGAAGTGGCCCAAGAACGGAACCACGAAGAACTCCTATGGTAACATTTTTCCATCTAAAAGTTTTTCCATTTAAAACCATTCTCTGTTTTCGGTCATTTAACCAATTACTAGTCCAACTTAATAGGCTACCACTTATTCTGTGTGAAGATAATTTAGTAAGTAGTCTTTCGTGTGGAACGGTATCAAAAGCTTTTGCAAAGTCTAGATATATTAAATCTATGTTGTTTCTTTTGTCATAACTCGAGATAACTGTGTTGTAGAATTCGAGTAAGTTAGTCACGCAAGAACTTTTCCGTCTGAAACTATGCTGGCTATCATTTATCAAACGGTTTCTTTCTAAATGATGTTCGACGGCATCTCTGATGACAGTTTCTATTATTTTTCCTACGATTGAAGTCAAACTTATAGGCCTATAATTATTAGTTGTTGTTTTTTGTCACCTTTTTTGAATATGGGAGTAACGTTAGCTAGCTTCCATTCTCTTGGGACATCTCCGGATATGACAGATTTCTTGAAAATCATTTCTAATGGAACAACAATCTCATTTTTCATTTCCTTTAAGATTCTTGGATGCCAACCGTCAGGCCCTGGTATTTTATTAACTTTGAGTTTCTCTATACACCTTCCAATTTTTTCTTTTGTTATATTTACCGTAGTGAGTAAGTTCACCCTAGACTTTTCACAGGTTTCAGTTTGGAGCTCACTTTGAGGTGTTTCGTTTACGAATACCGAGCTAAAATAATTGTTTAGAATATTACACATTCTTTCATTTGAATATTCAAGTTAAACGTCATCAGATAATAGTGGACCAATGTGATTCTTAACAATCTTTTTATCTCTAATGTAACTGTAGAATTCTCTGGGATTCTCTTTGGATTTATCAGCGAAATTCATTTCGTATTGTCGTTTTCTTTTTTATTGTCTTTATTAAATCTCTCTGTATTGATACATAACTTTCATAGTAATTAGATGCACAGGAGCACTTATATTTCTTATAAGCCTGTCCCTTTTTAGCAATACTTTTTTCAGTTTCTTTGTCGAGCTACTTTGGGCGAGCCTGATTTGTGGGACGTCTGTCCTTAAAAGGAATGTAAGTATGAATCATATTAGTGAGGGTATTTTGAAATATTTCCCACATCTGATCTACAGGTCTTTCGCTTAATTTTGCCTCCCAATCTGTAAGTTGAAGCTCCTGACGTAGTTCTAAGAACTGAGCTTTACTGAAATCGGGTATTTTAGAAACACAAGTATCTATTCTAAGAATTTTAGGAGTTTGAATCTAAATAAGTTGTGATCGTTATTTGCAACAGTTTCACCGACTTCTACATCAGTTACCATGCTTTCGCGGCTAGTGATCAATATGTCGAGTAAGTTTCCATGTCTTTTGGGCTCTTTTATATGCTGAACTAAGTAATTGTCACCAAGATAATCAATCAAGCGACTACCTATATGGCCATGTTCAAGGGTCATCCAATCAATGTCAGTAAAATTTAAATCACCCATTATCAATAAATCCCGGTTGCAGAAACTAGACAGTTCTTGAAATAACAGTTTGTCATCTGCTAATGATAATGTCTTTGGCCTATATATTACACCTACATTCATTTTTTGTCCATTTCTTTGGGTTAACTCAACTCACAAAATATCATATGCATCCTGTTTCACTTTCTTTAAAACACAAGCATGGACATTGTTTTTAACGTACAACAGAACACCCCCACCTTTCTTGTGGTTTCTATCCTGATGAAAGTGTTTAAATCCCGCAATATTAAATTCAGCTTTGAACTCTTTACCATTTAATCATGTCTCGGTTATTCCTATCATATCGAGATTTTTGCTTTTGACATACGCCTGTATTTCTTGAAATTTGTTCCTAATACTACAAGTATTAGAGCACATGGTTTTAAGAAACTCATGATTATTTCTTTTTGACACATTTTGAGTTTCAATATCATGTCTTACATTATAATTTTGTTTTTTATTAACACCTTGATCTATATTATTATTTGGTCCTTCATTGACATTCAATGCCTCATTAACATTTCCCCCATCAAAATTAACATTTCCCCCATCACGGACATCTGATCGCTCACGGTCATCCGATCTCTTTTGTACACTTTGTCCCCCTACGTCACCGTAGGTACGATTACAAGTTATTTGGAAATTCGTTAACAAAAGTGGATAGTGAAAAAGATCTCGGCGTAATTATCAGTAACGACCTCAAATCATCCAAGCAGTGTATTTCAGCCTCTGAGAAAGCAAATAAGATTCTGGGATTGATTGCGCGATCTTTTGATTTCAAAAGTCCATCACTCATTAACAAGCTATATAAATCGTTAGTTCGTCCACATTTGGAATATGCTGTTTCCGTATGGTCACCGAATCTCATTAAAGACATTGACAGACTGGAAAAAGTACAACGGCGAGCCACAAAACTGATTCCAAATATCAAAAATAAATCATACGAAAATCGACTTAAGCACATGAATCTGTTTTCCCTAAAAAAGCGTAGACTCAGAGGTGACTTGATACAGGTCTTTAAGATTTTAAAGGGAATTGACATCAAAAGTTACCAAATTTTCACATTGAATGAGAATCAGACAAGAAACAATGGTCTCAAACTGTCCGGAAATAGATTCAATTTGGAAGTAGGTAGAAACAACTTTGCCAACCGTGTAGTTAATGAATGGAATAAACTTCCTGCACAGGTAGTGCAATGTAGTTCAGTTCGAAGCTTTAAGAATCATTTAGATAAATACCTAAGTAAGATGCTGTAATTATTATAATTTATGTTATATTATTTGTTTTTGTTTTGTTATAATTTGTCTGTCTGATTTTCATTTATTATTAGTTATATGTCAATTTATTATCATTTACTATTTACCTGTTTGTTTGTTATTCAACTATACCAATGCATTTATTTATGTATTTTAATTGTTATTTACATTATTATAGTTTTAATTTATTATTAATATGATTTTTTTTTTTTTGTCATCCGACCTAGATATGGATCAAAAGGTCTCCTGTCGGCATGCTTTGCCTTTGTAATCCTTTGTAATGTGTGTATGTATGTATGTATGTATGTATGTATGTATGTATGTATGTATGTATGTATGTATGTATGTATGTATGTATGTATGTATGTGTGCATGTATGTATGTATGTATGTATGTATGTATGTATGTATGTATGTGTGCATGTATGTATGTATGTGTGCATGTATGTATGTGTGCATGTATGTATGTGTGCATGTATGTATGTGTGCATGTATGTGTGCATGTATGTATGTGTGCATGTATGTATGTGTGCATGTATGTATGTGTGCATGTATGTATGTGTGCATGTATGTATGTGTGCATGTATGTATGTATGTATGTATGTATGTATGTATGTATGTATGTATGTATGTATGTATGTATGTATGTATGTATGTATGTATGTATGTATGTATGTTGTATGTAGGTAGGTATGTAGGTAGGTAGGTAGGTAGGTAGGTAGGTAGGTAGGTGTGTATGTATTTGTGTATGTATGTATGTATGTATATTTGTATGCATATTTGCATGTGTGTATGTGTAGGTATGGTTAGTCCAATATAATAAACGTGCTTTCACAGAATGCTTGCTCCAAAAGACTTCCGTACAAAGAACTTTTTATGATGAGGGTTTGGTAACATATTCTACATAACATTTTTGTTATATAAATTTTTTATTTTACTGCAGGAAAACATAAACGGATTAATAGACGGAGATTTGTAACCGGTTGTGTTACCATCATGACTGTAATATTTATGCATTTCTTTATTTGTGCACTGGTGACACTGGTGACGTAATCGCAAGCGTGCT
>NC_134784.1:63123173-63125673 GCF_046742065.1 Oratosquilla oratoria
CAGTATTTCTGGTCATATCCACAACTGGATTAAAGATGGGCTCTCTGAGCAAAAACAGAGAGTTGTAATTAACGGAGCCTCATTTAGCTGGCTCGGCGTTAAAAGTGGCGTACCGCAAAGATCAGTTTTAGGACCCGTTTTGTTCTTAATATATGTAAATGATCTAGACGAAAGCCTCCTCTACAAAGTATTAAAATTTGCTGATGACACAAAAATCACCGGTAAAGGAACAACCACCAAAGAGAAATAAACTCTGCAATCCGATCTAGACAAATTATCAAGCTGGGCAAGCAAATGGCAAAGGAAATTTAACGTTAACAAATGTAAAGTCATGCACACTGGAAGTAACAATGATCACATCCAATACCAGACGAATGGCGTAATACTGGATTCAGTAACTAAAGAAAAAGGTCTAGGAGTTTTAATATCAAATGACTTGAAGCCAAGTCAACATTGCTTAGTTGTTAAAACAGCAAATAGATTGGTTGGCTTTATCGGAAGAGTCTTCAAAAATAAATCAGAAAAAATATTGCTAAACTTTTATAATTCCTTGGTCTGTCCCCATCTTGAATACTGTGTATAATTTTGTTCCCCATACTACCAGAAAGGTATTAATAAACTAGAAAGAGTGCAACGGAGAATGACCAAAATTATACTAAGGACGAGAAATCTGCCGTATGAAGAAAGACTTAAAAGTCTGATTTTATTCTCACTTTCAAAAAGGAGAATGCGAGGAGATTTAATCGAGATTTTTAAAATGTTCAAAGGATTTGACAACATCAATGTCGAAGATTCCTTCTTATTAGACCAATCAAATACAAGAAGACGTCACGATTTCAAAGTAATTGGTAAAAGATTTTCTTCAAATGAAAGCAAGCATTTCTTCTTTAACCGGGTTGTTAATGCGTGGAATTCGTTACCTTCTACTGTCGTTGAAAGTAACATAATAACAACATTTAGAAATCGCCTAGATAAATACTTAGACTCTTATCCGCAAATAAAATATTGTCGCTTGCAGTAAAAGATCTGACAGCCCGGCATTTACTTGTAATTGGATAGTATAGAGGTAGCAGTAGTGTTAGTTCACCTTCTATCGCCTAGTTACCCTGTTTTCTTAAGTGTAGCTTAGTATAGTAAACACAAACAGCCTCGTTAGGGCCAGTAGGCCTGCTGTTGTTTTTTTTCTTTGTCTTCCTTTGTGTATATGTATATATATATATATATATACATATATATATATACATATATATATATATATATATATATATATATATATATATATATTAATCCTGTGATAGGGAGAAAAGAATGCTGCTACTAAATATTCCCACTTCAGTCGTACGAGACGACATAAAACGGGACGGGGATAGAGCTAGGAATCCTGCTACCTGTACCCCCAAAGGTGACATTCATATAATAAATAAAAAATAAAAATAAAAAAAGGAATAAGAGGTTCTAGGAGTTTTCTAACTAGTACCCTAAGTTTTGGGTCTTCTAATGTGCGTGGATGTGGTACAGATGAGAGTAAAAAGAAAGAGATAGGCAGTATGTTTGTTAGAAGAAAGAAGGATGTGTTGGTACTGAGTGAAACGAAGTTGAAAGGCAGGGTCAAGTGTGATTTTGGTAGTGTAGTTGGGAGATTCTCAGGAGTGAAGAGAGGACGAGGGAGAGAAAGGGTGGTTATCCTAGTAAGTCAAGAGATAAGTAAACGTGTAGTGTAGTGGAAGGAGATTTTTCAAGGTTAATTTCAATGAAGGTAAAGCTGGGAAGGGAGATGTGGGTTTTTGGAAGTGCCTATGGGCCTAGTAGCGAGAAGAGTGTAGAAGAAATGGAGGCTTTTGAATGGATTTAAATGAGTGCATAGAGGGATTAGGGAGAAATGCCAATGTAGTTGTATTGGGGACCTTAATACTAGGATAGGAAATGAACCAATAGACGGAGTGATTGAGAAATGTGGAGTTCCAGAAAAGTTGATGGTGGAGATGTGTCTCGAGAGAAAGTTGATGATAGTAAATACAGTGTTTCGGAAGAAAGTCAAGCATAAGTACACATGGTAGAGAGTGGTGGATGGAGGGGTGTTAGATAGAGCGTTAATGAACTATATAGTGGTAACCAGGAGTATAGTAGGAAGAGTTAAGGATGTACATGTTCTAAGGGGAGAGAGTGGGAGAATATCAGATCATTTTTATGATGGAACGTAAGTTGAGAGTGGAGGACAGGTGGAGAAAGAGGAACAGGGCAGAAGGTAGGGAGGTACTTAATGTGACTTCTTAAATGAGAAAGAAAAGAAGAAGGAGTACAAGAAGAAGCTGTGAGAGGAGTGGGAGAGAGTGATGGATAGAGTAGAACTAGGAGTGAAGGAGGAATGGGGATGGTTCAAAGAGGGTGTGTGGAACAAGGAGGACGTAAGGAGATAGAAGGAAGGGTAGTGAGTGGTGGGATGAGGAATCAAAGAAGGGTGTAGAAGAGAAGAACAGGCTTTCATAGATTGGTTACAAAG
>NC_134784.1:63130673-63133173 GCF_046742065.1 Oratosquilla oratoria
GGATGGCAGGACTCTTTCAAACAACAGATGGTCTGGTCCTTTTTGCAAGATGTTGAACTCTACCATTTAGTTAGAAATAAATCCGAGGTTTGAAAGAATCCCAGTTGGCCCTCCACTCGTTGATCTTACACAGACTGTGATTGACGGCCTGAGTACTTACCAGTACTATGGATACAAGACTGACAGTACCATCAGGACTGGGGTCATGCCTGATAGATTCCCTTACCAGAATATAAAGCGTTGTGTGCAGCAAGTGAGCGAGACCAGCAGTCACGTGTACAGCCAGGAGAGGAGGGAAGGTTACAACCGAGCTCTGGTGGTCAGCAGGGAGGTGATGAGTAGGAACAGAAGCAAGAAAGACATGTTCTCTATGGTGTGCAGTAACATAGGATCGTATTAGTAAAACCGGTTATTGTATTTGATGGTTTTGTTTTCTAAAAGAATATTAAATGTATCAGCTATATCACGAACATTCGTTTCACTATTATGGATTCATGTTTATCCTATAATATTAATCTGATGCATTTACTTTACCCTAAATTAGCTATTTAGTGGTGTTGGTAAAGCCTGGGAATACTGAATTTTCGTAGATTTCAAGTTAAAGTTCACCTAGCAAACAATTTGAAGATATCACATAATTCTGCACATAAAACTACATAATTCATTCCATAGGCCAATTTTTCAAACCAAATTTTTCCGCCATCCTATGACACGCTCTAAATTATATATATATATATATATATATATATATATATATATATATATATATACATATATATATATGTATATATATATGTATATATACTAACCATGCACGTGATCCAAACACATGCGAGATGGTACTCGTCTTTAGCAAGACCTCCAACTTTGCTGATCTCCCATTCCCTCAATCACAAAACACTTGACTTAAGGAACGCAACCTAAGACAACAGGACGCCATCGCGCCACCACCAACACGGAAATACCTAATGTCACCAGACAGATCCAGTGACCCCTTTCTTATACCTACCTCAATTACATTATCGTAACTTCACTACATACGCCATATGTAGCTACATCCACTAGCAATATAACTAAACCCCATACAATACTACTAACACCCGTATTATATATATCTTATAACAGAAACACGTCCCCTATATAGCAACTACACCAACGTGTTTACCTAAGCGCTTTTCCATTTTATAAGCGACGGCTGCGCCCGTCATAGATAGGCTGCCTAGGTCAGGGACCTATCAGAGGAGGTACGGAGACGCTCTCCCTTATCTCACCAGAGGAGATCTTTACTCTTTGCACCATAATATCCATTACCTGAAAATAAACTATGATGAAACACCACCACCGTTTCAAGGAACTCATCCTTAGAACCTCTGCCATATATATAAGCCATACATAATAACGGCTGCATAAATGTGGCAGGCAGTGCTCCCACGCCCACAAAGAGAATCGCTAATCCTCATTGAAGCCGATAAGCCACGCCTAACAAGCGGTGTTCCAACACCACGAAGAGAATCGCTAGTCATCCACCAGCCAAAAAAGAACTCACAATTCGGGTTACATAATTGGTGATGAAATCGAAAGACATTCGATTTTAAACCACCTGGTGGCAGTTTGCTACCAATCTGAAGAGAGACTGCAATCTGAAGAAAACGCCGTCCGAAGAGAGACAACGACTAGAATCGTCAACCCAGAGCAGTGATTCCTAGCAACTTCAGTCAACTCAGGCATCAAACTTCAATCAAATCACAAGACTTCAAGCAGGTCCAGCGCTTCGACTTTTAGACTTCAAACAAGCGTTTTCATTCAGCACCGCGCACTCACATCCACCCACTCAAACCCCCACCTCAACCCGAGACGAGCGACAAGTCCTGACCCAGTGCGCTAAAGTCAACAATTTCCAGCGTGCGACGCAACTATACACCACCCCTCCACCAACTGCCCCCTCCGAGATGAAATTCAGACTTCTAGAAAAAGCTGCCGATCGCCATAGGTGTGACTTGCAGTTGTAGTCATTTTAGAGTCGGTGGTGAAATAGAAAAGCATTCAATTTCATACCACATCTTCAATCAAGCCCCCGAAATCGAGGTAACTAGCCACAAGATTCCATTCAGCACGCTTCCAAGCGAGCGACACATCTATATACCCCTCATCTACCAACCGTCCTCTCCCAAGAGACGAACTGACCTCTAAACACTCCACCCAGCCCAACCAACCTCATCTGACAAGCAACGTCATCATATCACAAACCTCATTAAAATAACCCCGTAAGTATTACTGCTTGCATTTCGCTTTCGTACTTCTAGCCAGGCGACTCCAAAAAGCCGTGAAGGACCCAACGTACTGACTTGAAGGCCGACCCGGTACCACACAGGACCTCAGTCAAGATGCATAGGACCCCCAGGAAGATGAGACTCGTCTAGAGGCATTTCCATATATTCCGTCCACAACTAACGTCACCAGTCATCGTGGGTACCAAATTACCTACACCCACTAATCCCCT
>NC_134784.1:63140673-63150673 GCF_046742065.1 Oratosquilla oratoria
TAGCTTGTTAAGTGTAGTTGGGAAGGCTTATGGAAGGATCTTGATTGAGAGGATTAGGAGAGGAACAGAGGGAGTAATTGGTGAGGAACAGTGTGGATTTAGGACAGGTAGAGGTTGTGGAGATCAGATTTTTGTGGTAAGACAGATATGTGAGAAAGCTATAGGAAAGGGGAAGGATGTTTTTTGGGGTTTTTGGATCTGGAAAAGGCTTAGGATAGGGTAGACAGAAAGGCACTGTGGGAGGTTATGCAGATATGCGGGGTAGGAGGAAAGCTTCTCGGAGTTGTCAAGAGTTTTTATGAGAGTAGTAGAGCTTGTGTCAGGATTAGAAATGGAGAGAATGAATAGTTCGAGCTAAAGATGGGACTTCGTCAGGGATGCGTTATGTCGCCCTGGCTGTTCAACTTATACATGGATGGGGTAGTGCGAGAGGTAAATGCAAGGGTGGGTCAGGGATTAGAGATGGTTAAAGAAAATGGAGAAAAGTGGGAGGTGAGCCAGCTGTTGTTTGCGGACGACACTGCGCTTGTGGCAGGATCGGAGGAGGGATTGAGGAAGTTGGTGACAGAGTTTGGGAGAGTTTGTGATAGAAGAAAGCTAAAGATAAATGTGGATAAAAGTAAGGTGATGAGATGTACAAGGGGTGAAAGTGGCAGTAGACTGAAAGTGAGCATTAAGGGAGAGCGACTGGAGGAAGTGGATAGTTTTAGATACTTGGGTGCAAATGTGGCAGGAAAAGGTAGAGTGAAAATGGAGGTAGAATGTAGATTGAGAGAAGCGAGTAAATGCCTTGGTGGATTAAAGAGTGTAATGAGGAATAGACATTTGGGAATGGATGATAAGAGGAGACTATATGAAGGAGTGATTGTGCCAACAGCACTGTATGGGGCAGAAACGTGGAACATAAGAGATGAAGAGAGAAGGAGTTTGAATGTGTTTGAGATGAGGTATCTGAGAAGTATGATGGGGGTTACTAGGCTAGATAGAGTGAGAAATGAAGAGGTGAGGAGGAGAACAGGGGTGGAAAGGGAGTTGGGAGATAGGGTTGATGAAAGAGTATTAGGATGGTTTGGACACATGGAAAGAATGAGTGAAGAAAGACTAGTAAAAGAGGTATGAAAGGTAGATGTGGAGGGAGTGAACATGAGGGGACATCCTAGGATGAGGTGGATGGATGGGGTGAAAGGGGCTTTGGGGAAGAGGGGAATATCTGTTGAGGAAGGACGGGAGAGGACAGAAGACAGGGGTGAATGGAGAATGGTTGTATATGGATAATGTTGTGATGCATAAGGTGGAATGGGTGGGGGGATTGGGGGTGAGGTAGTATGTGTGAGCAAAATTTGACGCAGCCCGAAGGGATTTCTCCCCGTCTTCTCCTTTTATGCATGGGGGGACGGAGAGGGGGGGTCGCCGATTTAATGAAGCGGCCTTGCTGTGGATGTTCTGTGTCTTGCGACACTGCTTCTGACCCAGGGTAAGGGAAAAGGTGCAGGGATGACCCGTCATCCAGGAGGTGCTAAGATAAGAGGGAGGGTGGAGGGGTGTGGAGTGTATTCAGGGATGGAATGGGTGTGAATGATTTTATGCCTTTTCCTTTTTAGCTACCTTCCTTGTAAAGGGGAAAAAGCCTTGGTATATGTATGTATGTATGTATGTATATATATATATGTATATATATATATGTATATATATATATGTATGTATATATATGTATGTATGTATGTATGTGTATGTATGTATGTATGTATGTATGTATGTATGTATGTATGTATGTATGTATGTATGTATGTATGTATGTATGTATGTATGTATGTATGTATCTATGTATGTGTGTGTGTGTTTGTATGTATGCATGTATATGCTATCCAATAACAACTGTAGAAAGCAAAGTGTGAGGGCTACGCATATTTTTGCAAATCGTATATTGATTTGGTGAGGAAGAAACAGCGTGAATACAACGAAACAGCGTTATACTAAAGGTTAATTTGTAGCTCTGAAATTATTGAAGTGTAATATTTGTCTTCTTGTCTATCGTACTGTAGATGTCTTTGGGGCAGTCTCAATTCAAAGATAATTAAATGACTGACAATTCACGAAATAACACGTAAACACCTACCTTTATTTTGTTCTAAGGAGATTAAATAATGAATATGTATATGCTGATTTCAAGATGAATTTATTATTCAAAATCATATGAAATATGGACGAAGGACTGTGAAACTACGAAGGTTGTCTGAATTCGTATTGAAACCAGATGGTTCAGCCTGGTAGGTGATTTTTTTTTTTTTTATCGTGAATTTAATTAACCCCGTGTGTAATGGTAATATCTTTAACGACGCGCATACAACACGTATAACTGTCAGGGTATGTTTGTATAGTGAGGGAACAGTCGCGTGTGATATCTTTTCTATCACTTGCTCTGCCCAGGTACGATGGGCAAATACGAAACACTTTTTTTCTCTCAAACTCTGAATTCCCGTGGGTGTAATTTTCGCGTCAGGACTGGAAGATTTTCAGCACGGAAATTTTGAGGTATAGCAAAATCATGGGCATTTTCAATTTTCTTAATAATGACAAGTAGGGATTTGATTTTCCACAGCAGCGATCTGGAATGATAGCATGCGTGCAATTGCGTTGCCTTTCTCTTTCTATCACAACGGAGTAATTACCTTAAGGACACAAAAATTCGTCAAAGTTAAATAAATTCACCCACTCACGCACTCACCCACTCATTCACGTATATGTATGTGTAGCTGTATAATGTGAAATTGATGTGTCAAGTACCATTTTCAATACGTAATCAGCAATACAGCTGTAACTCATAAAAAAGGGAAATATTAAAGTGAATTAAAGTTCTTAAAAACGGAACGGTTAGTTTCTGTGAATGATGCCTAAGCATACCCTTGGGAGATCTTTCTGGGACTTGTTCACTATAAACCCACTATCGGAGAAATAATATCGGAAGTACAGGAAAACTGTATATCTCGACTACTATCTGTAGTCCTCTT
This sequence comes from Oratosquilla oratoria, assembly GCF_046742065.1. Lineage (NCBI taxonomy): Eukaryota > Metazoa > Arthropoda > Malacostraca > Stomatopoda > Squillidae > Oratosquilla > Oratosquilla oratoria. The sequence goes on from NC_134784.1 coordinate 63,143,682, forward strand.
CAGCAGAATGAATACTGCTGAAGAGGACTACAGATAGTAGTCGAAATATACAGTTTTCTTGTACTTCCGATATTATTTCTCCGATAGTGGGTTTATAGTGAACATTTACAAATGTGTTATAATATACCAGTTTCCAATCTTTCTCGGAGTTGTTCGATCGTGTTGCTCAACGTGTGTTCGGAGAGACACCGATGCGGACAGAGTTCCAATCTGCAGATATAGATCTTGGAAGGACAAGTAAGTTGCCCGTTTCTAAGTATTTGTAGTACTACTTATTTATTTCACTATGTCGGCTCTTGGGCCTCTACATATCCGCCAATGTCAAGCCTCTCCATCTTCTTCTGTCTTGTGCAAATTCCATCCAGTCTCCGTGACAGTCGCTATTTCTTTTCCTCCCCTCCTTCTCCTCCTCCTTCACGCCATCAATCCACCTCATTCGAGGTCTTCCTTTTGGTCGTCTCCCACGCATGCATTCATCACCTTTTTTGGTATCTTGTTCTCCTACATGTTTGTTTGTTTGTAGTATATTTTCTTAAATGGAAAATGCCCCAGAGAATTGCTAGTCTAAAATAAGTATCCTTCTCTAGTTGGTTCCTGGTAAGGGTGTAGTTTTGGAAGAAACTGGATTAGCAATTAAGGCGTTATTTTTCCTCCGACTGTTAGAACAGATTTGCGGCCCTTAACATTCAGGAAGGAATGTAATATGCTGGAGGAAAATTATTTTCCTCCAGTGTATCAAATGACATTCTATGTATTCTTGTTGAGAAAAAATGTTTGCCATAGTGATTTTACGGCAGAAAAGATTCTGGGGGTGGCTAGTACCATTAATTCATTATAAACTGAAGGAAAAATAACCCTGTATGATAACCCTTTTAGGGTTGCTACATTAAAGATTTTTGTGACACTGCTTCTGACCCAGGGCAGTGGACAGGATGCAGGGATGACCCGTCATCCAGGAGGTGCCAAGATAACAGGGAGGGAGGAGGGTGGAGGGGAGTGGAATATATAGGAAATGGAATGGATGGGAGTGGTTTCTATGCTTTTTTCTTTTTGGCTACCCCCCCGTGTAGGGGGAAAAAGCCTTTGGTATATGTATGTATGTACATTAAAGATAGCACGTTAATCTTGTTAGTAACCGCGTAGCTGCCATCCCTATGCAGACATTATAAACGCCAGTCATCATGTTGGCAGGAAAACATATACACAAGGTGACTACATTGGAGGTTGGAAGTTCTGGGCGTAGGATGGTTTCATGGAAGGAGGTGGGAGGTCTGGCTGGACTTGTGATAAATGACGGTCTTCAACCTGCTGGAAGGGTCTGTAAACTTCCACGTTTCTTTTTTATTTTGAGATTGTTTTTCGTCACAGGTTCATCAATGCTGTAAGTGAGAGACATAAGGTTTGTAATAAGTTGTTTTTAGTTCAGAATTTCATTTATCTTAAGTCATCGGTTCCCATACTTTTTCACTTCATTCCCACCTTCATGAATTCTCAACATTCATCATTATAATTATCTTTTATTTGATATATTTTTGTGATATGCATAACTTTCATCCTGATTACTCTCGGTAATTAGAAATGAACTATTTGTTATAGCAGGCCATGAACCCCTAAATTCTTATCATGGCTCCCTTAGGGTCCCTCATGGCCCCCAAATTGACAACCACTGTCCGAAATCTAACGAAAATTTCTAACTTCGGCTGAATTCATTGCCTTTGCCTTATCGCATTACTGGACTTCGAGAACAAGTGGAAGCCAACGATATCAATCAGAGATTAAACCAGAACCTTTGTACTGTTACAAAATTGAAGCCCAAGACAAGAGCAGTAGAGAACAAAGAATGACTGTCTGGTAAAGTATGCAATGATTAAACATCAGGAGAAAGACTGACAGACAGAAACAGAGACATTGATAGAGAGAGACATAGACAGATACAGAGACAGAGAGATGTAGGCAAAGACAGAGGAGAGAGTGATGAAGAAAAAAGAAGGTAGAAAGATTTACTATAAGTGATATGAGGAGATACATCACAGACAAATAATTCATTAGTAAGAAGTGGAAGGAAAAATCGTATATATGTATGTCTGTGCATGTTTTATACATATATATATATATATATATGTGTGTGTGTGTGTGTTTGTGTGTGTGTGTGTGTGTGTGTGTGTGTGTGTGTGTGTGTGTGTGTGTGTGTGTGTGTGTGTGTGTGTGTGTGTGTGTGTGTGTGTGTGTGTGTGTGTGTGTGTGTGTGTGTGTGTGTGTGTGTGTGTGTGTGTGTGTGTGTGTGCAGGATTCGAACCCAGACCGCTGTAGTGACAGTCGGGGACTCTACCAACCGCGCCACCGAGTCGTGTGCGTGTGTGTGTGTGTGTGATTCACCATGGTCTTGGATCATGTGTTTGGACTCGTGATCGACAGTTATTAACATCCTGGATGAGAGCTTAGAGCACGTATGACCGATCTATGGGTAATGCTGTGACCTTACACGCACACACACACCTAACTCCACGCCTATGAGAGTTGAAGTAACACCCCACAGCGAAGCGACACTGAAATTATTTCAACCCTGGGTGGGAGTCGAACCCGGACCGCCGTAGTGGCAGGCGAGAACTCTAACCACAGCGCCTCGAGGTGTGTATGTATGTGTGTGTGTGTGTGTGTGTGTGTGTGTGTGTGTGTGTGTGTGTGTGTGTGTGTGTGTGTGTGTGTGTGTGTGTGTGTGTGTGTGTGTGTGTGTGTGTGTGTGTGTGTGTGTGTGTGTGTGTATGTGTTTGTTTGTTTGTGTGTGTTTGTGTGTGTGTGTGTGTGTGTGTGTGTGTGTGTGTGTGTGTGTGTGTGTGTGTGTGTGTGTGTGTGTGTGTGTGTGTGTGTGTGTGTGTGTGTGTGTGTGTTTGTTTGTTTGTGTGTGTTTGTGTGTGTGTGTGTGTGTGTGTGTGTGTGTGTGTGTGTGTGTGTGTGTGTGTGTGTGTGTGTGTGTGTGTGTGTGTGTGTGTGTGTGTGTGTGTGTGAAAGCGTGTGTATGCGCATTTGACTAAATGGTTTTACATACAAATGTATATGCGAAATAATTGCTTGATTTTTCATTGAGGCGTGTGTGTGTGTGTGTGTGTGTGTGTGTGTGTGTGTGTGTGTGTGTGTGTGTGTGTGTGTGTGTGTGTGTGTGTGTGTGTGTGTGTGTGTGTGTGTGTGTGTGTGTGTGTGTGTGTGTGTGTGTGTGTGTGTGTGTGTGTGTGTATTTGTGTGAGAGAGAGAGTTTGTGTGTGTTTGTGTGTATGTGTACTTATGTATTGTGTATTATACACTGATACCAGCCCGTATACGTGTGTATCTATACGCTTTCCTCTATGATACTGCAAGTAACATGACAGAAGTTAGCATAAGCGCGCAACTCATGAAAAAATTCGGACGAGGCCTTTGTTCAGAAGTGGACTCTAAATGAATGAATATTTATTTTATGCCTGTTGAGACATGTTGCCTTCCTTTACAAAGAACATCAATTTGTCATTGTTTACATCATACAATTGAATGGTGGGCCTCTCCCTGCGTCCTTACCATGTATAAGAACATAAGAACATAAGAAATAAAAGAGACTGCAAAAGACCATAAGGCCTACACTAGGCAGCTCCGTATCCATCACCACCTGTCATCCCCATCCATAAAGTTGTCTAATCGTTTTTTAAAACAACTGATAGTTTCAGCGCTTACTGCATGGTTACTAAGTTTATTCCATTCATCGACCACCCTATTAGTAAACCAATTCTTGCCTATTTCCTTCTTAAATCTAAATTTGTCCAGTTTATACCCATTACTGCGAGTCCTGCCCTGTTGTTTTATTATGATGACCTTGTTTGCATCACCCTTGTTATAGCCTTTGATCCACTTGAACACTTCTATTAGATCACCCCGCACTCTGCGTCTTTCCAGAGAGTGTAAGTTTAGGTGCCTAAGCCTCTCTTCGTAAGGCAAATTTCCGAGTCATTGTATCATTTTGGTCATTCTTCTCTGTACTGATTCTAATGAATTTATGTCCATTCTGTAGGACGGAGACCAAAACTGTACCGCATAGTCAAGGATGGGTCTAACTATCGCTAGATAGAGTTTAATAATTACCTCTGCACTTCTATTCGTTACCGTCCTAGCAATGAAGCCTAATGCGCTGTTAGCTTTATTTCTGGCGCTAATGCACTGCTTCCTGGTTTTAAGGTCCGGACTCACCAGAACTCCCAAGTCCCTCTCGCACTCAGATTTTTCTAAAAACGTGTTATCTAAGTTGTATCTATTTTCGGGGTTGTGTAGCCCTACGTTTAACACGCTACACTTAGAGATATTGAAGTTCATTTGCCATTTCACCGACCATGTTAACAGTTTATTAAGATCATCCTGCAGAATCTGGGCGTCATCTCCTGACCTAATTAGGCGTCCTATTTTAGTGCCGTCCGCAAACTTACTAACATCACTATTTAACCCATCGTCTAAGTCGTTTATATACATAATGAACAACAAGGGACCCAAAACCGAGCCCTGGGGGACCCCGCTAGTAACATTGCCCCACCTAGATTTTATTCCATTTATGGTGACCCGCTGTTTTCTGTTACTAATCCAAGCTCTAATCCATTCTAACACTTTTCCTCCTATGCCATGGGCTTTGATTTTATTTAGTAGTCTCTGGTGTGGCACTTTGTCGAATGCTTTGCTAAAGTCAAGGTAAATAACATCGTAATTTTCATTGTTGACTGACGCCTTATATACCTTAGTGTAAAAGGATAGAAGATTAGTCACACATGACTTACCCTTGGAGAAACCATGCTGTGAATCACGAATTAAATTATGCCCTTCAATGTGTTCTCTGAGTCTATTTACTATTATTGATTCAAGCATTTTTCCTATAACCGATGTCAAACTGATTGGCCTGTAGTTGCATATAGACGATCTATCTTCCTTCTTAAAAACAGGGACAACGTTTGCCTGCCTCCAAGCAGTTGGAACAGAACCAGTGTCTACCGATTTATTGAATATTTTAGTTAACTGGTCGCAGATTTCAAATTTACACTCTTTGAGCATTCTTGGAAAAATCTCGTCTGGACCCGGAGATTTTGTAGCTTTAAGTCTGTCAACCTGTTTGACTACTTCTTCTTTACTAATGCTGATATTAGTTAGACTACTTTCTTCATCCCCTCTGAAAATCGGATCGCAGTCAGGTACTTTATCTAACCTCTCATTAGTAAACACCGATAGAAAATAATTGTTAAACTCCTCACTCATTTTTTCTTCCGATTCTATCATGACATTTTCATCGTTTTTAATTGGTCCTATTCTTTCTTTATTTTTTGTTCTATAGAGGTGAAAGAAACCCTTTGGGTTGGATTTTGCTTGACTGGCAACCTTGATTTCATAATTACGTTTCACTGAACGTGTATTCCTTTTAACCAGTTTTGCCATTTTGTTATATCTTGATCTAAGGTGTGATTCCCCGTTTTTCATTTTTACGTAAAGTCCTCTTTTCATTCCGATCTCATGTTTCAATCTGTGCGTCATCCATTTGGGAGTATTACTATTTTTCCGTATTGACTTTAGGGGGATAAATGTGTTTTGTGCATTTATAATTAGATCAGTTAGATTGTTATACATTTTATCTAAATTACTGACCTGACTGTCGGGCCCTCGCCCCCAATTGACCTGACCTAAGGTATGCGTATTACCCTTCGTGACCCAGACCTGACCTAAGGTATGCATATTACCCTCCGTAACCCACACCTGACTACCAGCCCCGCAACGAGAATCAAGAATGACTGAAACGTCCGCCTGACTTTTCGTATTCAATTTCAAATAGGTTTTTATATTGTCAAAGTTTGCTTTCCTGAAGTCTGGTACTTGAACGTTATTCGTACTTTTTATTTTTTCCCAAATAACATTAAATCTTATTTCTTGATGATCGCTAAAGCCTAGACTATCTCCCACTATTACGCTGCTAATTTGGTGCTCATTATTTGTTAGAATTAAGTCCAGGGTATTTTGTCCCCTCGTAGGATCGCTAATCATTTGTTTTAGGAAATTATCCTGCACCACATCTAGGAATTTCTTCGCTTCATGATCTCCTATTAAAGTTTCCCAGTCAATGTTTCTATAGTTAAAATCTCCCATGATTACAACGTTTTTGTACTGGGACGCTCTGTGAATTTCATGAATCAGGGAATCAGTCTGCTCAATGCTGAGGTTAGGAGGTCTATACAAGACGCCAATAATAACTTTCTTATTCTTGCCTATAATCTCTACCCAAATAGATTCCGTACAGTCCTCTTCCTTAATCGAATTGTTGATAATACAGTTTAATGTATTTTTAACGAAAAGTTCTACACCTCCCCCATTCCTACCGACCCTATCCTTATGAAAAAACTTATATCCTTCTATTTCGATTTCCGGAAGGAAATGTTTATCAGCCATGTTGATCCAGGATTCAGTTGTAGCTATAATATCGAAATTTTCTACGCATGCTTTACCTCGCAGCAAGTCAATTTTGTTAATTATGCTCCTGCTATTTGTATAGTAAACTTTAAGTTTATCTTCCCTCCACCTGCTTTGGTGATTTTTTACACATTCCTCTAAGTTGTTTCTATTGCCTAAACTATATTCCGATACTTCCTTCCCTTCTCCCACATAATCTACCCGAAAAAACCCTGTAGGATGCCTACTTCTCGCTCAAGGGATTCAGCAAGGAGCCGAAATCCTTTGGGAGACAAGTGCACTCCGTCCCTTGTGTATAGGTGATTCTTACCATAAAAGCGGTCCCAGTTGTCGACAAATGCCCATCCATTGGCCTTACAATGTTTTGCCAGCCTGCAATTCATTGCAATAGCTCTGGAATGCCACATGCCTCCAACTCTACGCCTCGGAAGGATTCCACATACTACAGGAATACCTCCCCTGTTTCTGATCTTGTCTAGCGCATCCCGGTACCGCGCAAATAATTCCTCACTCCCTAACTTACCTATATCATT
>NC_134784.1:63163173-63165673 GCF_046742065.1 Oratosquilla oratoria
TGCACGTTACGGCATTAAACAAACTTTTGTTACTGCTTATCATCCGGCGTCCAATGGTCTTGTAGAGAGGACGAACAGGAAAATTTTGGAGATCTTACGTCACCTTGCTAGTCATTTTCATGAGTCTTGGGAGGATTGGCTTCCCCATGTTAGTGCTTGTATCAACAGCACCATAAACTCTTCCACGGGAAAAACGCCCCATTATGTTGTCTTTGGATCAGAAAAACGACTCCCTTATGACATGCTTGACAGTCCTGCTCGTCCCCTCTACAATGTGGATGACTATAGTAAACTTCAGGATCATGTGCTGCATGATATTTATGCGTCTGTTAGGGACAAACTTGTTATTTCCAAGGCTGACATGTTAAAACACCAACATGGTCGTGCTAAGCCTGTGAACATCATTGTTGGGGATCATGTCTTTAGGAGCATGCCGGACCGCCAGTCCAAACTAAATTTTAAATTCACAGGTCCCTTTTTAGTAACAGAACAGCTCCATCCAACAAATTCAGGGTTTTTGACACATCTACGGGTCTTAGTGAGATTTGCCATTCTGATAGGCTTAAAAAGACGCAGGTGCCCATACCTGCATTCACCCAACCTCCCCCAACACTCAATGTTCCCATTGTATCACCCATTGTAGGCCACTCGTATCATCTACGTTCACGAGGTGCTAGGCCTTGATGGTCGAGTGAGCCTCTTCTAGGTATTTGTGTGTATTTACATGTATTTGTATGTAATTGTATTGTGAAGTTTTGTACCCCTCCCCCTAGCCCTTACTATTGTAAAAGATGTATTTTCTTGGGCGCTGACTCAATTGGGTTGGCGTACCTGTGGTGGGGGATGTAATCTTTGTTATATTTGCAAACTTATTTTTCTGCCAATGGTGTTTTGTTCTTCCCATTGTCCTATGTCTCCTGTTTATTTCATGTGTATTTTGTATATTGTGCATTTTGTATTGTTTCATGTTTCATGTCCCGGACGTCCGGCAATTGCCCTATTTGTTTGTTTTTTAAACTGGCGCCAGTTCATATATATTTCCTTGTGTATGTATAATTGATTGTGTTTATAATTCTTGCATTTCTTGTGTTTTACCCAATTCTATGTCCTTTTTTTGTGTTTGTATATGTTGTTTATGTATTCATTTATGTATATGTATATGTGTATGTATAGGGTGTGCTGATGAGCCAATTTCTTTCCACACTTTTGTCATTCCCCTGTGGTGTGTGTGGAGTCAGACGTATATGTTGTCCATTTTGTCTTGCTGTGGTCAATTGTTTTTCTCGTTTGCTCATTGGGGTCACTGAGTGGTGGTGGCCGAGCATTGTAATGGTGACATATTCCTTGTGTGTTGTACATACGTACTTGTAGTATTATTACGCATTTATTGTAGTATTATTATGTATTTATTGTGCATATTGATTTGATTGTTGCCATTGTATATTTGTGTGTGCATTTTTCTTTGAAATCGAACCGTGCGATTCGTGCATATTTTGCCCGCGAATCTTGGCGTCCCCACGCCAGTCTTGTTCTCACCTCTAAAGTGTACGCACGCTTGTTCGTGTTGTGAAATATTTACTTTAAACATATGAACCTATTGTTTCATTTAAAGCCACCCTATACATATATATAGGATGTAATGATAATGGAGGAGAAAATATCACGGTAGGATATAAGGTCAGTGAAGGACAAAATATAATTTTAGGAAGGGATACCGGACAGAATGTCAATGAAGGCCAAAATATCATGATAGGATGTAATGACAGTGGAAGACAAAAGATCACGATGGGATGTAATTATAATGGAGGTAAAAATATCATGGTAGGATACAATGTCACTGGAGGACAAAATATAATTTTAGAAAGGGATGCCGGACATAATGTCACTGAACGACGGGAGGCCAGCGTGAATCACGGTGACGTAGGGGGACAAAATGTACAAAAGAGATCGGATGACCGTGATCGACCAGATGTCCGTGATGGGGGAAATGTTAATTTTGATAGGAGAAATGTTAATGAGGCATTGAACGTCAATGAAGGACCAAATAATAATATAGAGCAAGGTATAAATGAAAAACAAAATGATAATGTAAGATATGATATTGGAATTCAAAATGTGTCAAAAAGAAATAATCACGAGTTTCTTAAAACCATGTACTTTAATGCTCGTAGTATTAGAAACAAATTTCAAGAAATACAGGCGTATGTCAAAAGCGAAAATCTCGATATGATAGGAATAACTGAGACATGGTTAAATGGTAAAGAGTTCGAAGATGAATTTGATATTGCGGGATTTAAACACTTTCATCAGGATAGAAACCACAAGAAAGGTGGGGGTGTTCTATTGTACGTTAAAAACAATGTTCATGCTTGTGTTTTAGAGAAAGTGAAACAGGATGCATATGATAGTTTGTGGGTTGAGTTAACCCAAACAAATGGACAAAAAATGAATACAGGTGTAATATATAGGCCAAAGACATTATCATTAGCAGACGACAAAC
>NC_134784.1:63175673-63185673 GCF_046742065.1 Oratosquilla oratoria
TACTTTCAAAATTTTCTGTCAAACTCTTACCCCATTTCACATCTGCTCTCCTCTTTGCCTCCTTTACCATTTGCTTTATTTCTCTTTTCTTTTCTTTTCTTTGTACCCCGCATATGACACCCTCGTCCTATTTTGTAACCAATCTATGAAAGCTCGCTTCTTCTCTTCTACAACCTTCTTTGTTTCCTCATCCCACCATTCACTACCCTTCCTTCTATTTCCTCCTGTCCTTCTTGTTCCACACAACATCTTTGCACACTTTGTGACTCCCTCCTTGAACCATCCCCATTCCTCCTCCACACCTAGCTCTACTCTAGCCTTCACTCCCTCCCACTCCTCCTTCAGCTTCTTTTTGTACTCCTTCTCCTTTTCATTTAAAGAGTTCACTCTAAGCACCTCCCTACCTTTTGTCCCTTTCCTCTTTCTCCTACCTTTCACCAAAAAATTATATGATATTCCCCCACCCTCTCCCCTTAGCACATGTACATCCTTAACTCTTGCTATCATAATCCTATTTACCACTACATAATCCATTAACGCTCTATCTACCACCCTTCCTCCACCACCCTCTCCCATGTGTACTTATGCTCGACTTTCTTCCGAAACACTGTATTTGCTATCATCAACTCTCTTTCTAGACACATTTCCACCATCAACTCTCCACTACGATTCTTTCCTGGAACTCCACATTTCCCAACCACTCCATCAATTGGATCATTACCTACCTTAGCTTTAAGGTCTCCCAGTACTACTGCATTGACATTTTTCCCTAAATCCTCTATTTACTCATCTAAATCTATCCAAAAAGCCTCCCTTTCTTCTACGCTCTTCTCACTGCCAAGCCCATATGCACTTACAAAAACCCACATCTCCTTTCCCAGTTTCACCTTCATCCACATTATCCTTGAGGAAACCTCCTTCCACTCCACTACACGTTTACCTATCTCTTCACTTACTAGTATAGCCACCCCTTCCCTACCTCGCCCTCTCTTCGCTCCTGATAACCTCCCACTTACACTCCCAAACTTACACTCACCCTTCCTTTCAGCTTAGTTTCACTCAAAGCCAACACATCCATCTTTCTTCTCACAAACATACTACCTATCTCTTCCCTTTTACTCTCATCTGTACCACATCTACGCACATTAAAAGACCCAAACCTTAGGGTGCTGGTCGGAAAACTCCCAGACCCTCTTATGCCTTTACTTTTTTTAGGAATGTCCCCTGTGGGGCTACAAGGAGAAAGGTGCCTAGTCCCAATCCCCGTCCCTTTCTTCTCGCCTCTTACGATCCAAGTGGAAATACTTGGTGGCAGTATTCTTTTCCCCCACCACAGGGAAGGTAGGCGAAAAGGGAAATTAATATTCAGAGAAATTGTACAGGACAGTAACAAGGGGTTGGGGGACAGCATAACGGAGGGACAGTTGCAGTATAAAAGTGTCATCATTTCTCTATGAACACAGTTTTCCTCTATCACAGCCAAAATGATGTGTGTCTCTGATCCGTAGGGGCGCCCCATATAGACCCTAAAGTATCAAATGCATGCCACTTTGCCACAATATCATGTAGCCAATACCCCTGACGGGAATGGATGCTAAGAGGAGACTGTATGAAGGAGTGATTGTGCCAACAGCACTGTATGGGGCAGAAACATGGAACATAAGAGAGGAAGAGAGAAGAAGTTTGAATGTGTTTGAGATGAGGTGTCTGAGAAGTATGATGGGGGTTACTAGGCTAGATAGAGTGAGAAATGAGGAGGTGAGGAGGAGAACAGGGGAGGAAAGGGAGTTGGGAGATAGGGTTGATGAAAGAGTATTAGGATGGTTTGGACACATGGAAAGAATGAGTGAAGAAAGACTAGTAAAAGAGGTATGGAAGGCAGATGTGGAGGGTGTGAACATGAGGGGACGTCCTAGGATGAGGTGGATGGATGGGGTGAAGGGGGGTTTGAGGAAGAGGGGAATGTCTGTTGAGGAAGGACGGGAGAGGACAGAGGATAGGGGTGAATGGAGAATGGTTGTATATGGATGATGTTGTGATGCATAGGGTGGAGTGGGCGGGGGGATTGGGGGTGAGGTAGTATGTGTGAGCAAAATTTGACGCAGCCCGAAGGGATTTCTTCCCGTCTTCTCCTTTATGCATGGGGGGGACGGAGAGGGGGGTCGCCGATTTAATGAAGCGGCCCTGCTGTGGATGTGCTGTGTCTTGCGACACTGCTTCTGACCCAGGGCAGTGGACAAGGTGCAGGGATGACCCGTCATCCAGGAGGTGCTAAGATAAGAGGGAGGGTGGAGGGGTGTGGAGTGTATTCAGGGATGGAATGAGTGGGAATGATTTTATGCCTTTTCCTTTTTGGCTACCTCCCTTGTAAAGGGGAAAAGCCTTGGTATATGTATATGTATATATATATATATGGATGAATGGTTTAGACAGATGAGAGTATGGGTGGAGGAGGAATAAGCGAAGATGGGCTGGAACTCCTTTATTGCTTATATGTTTCTTCAGCTTATTGAATAAGACCGAGTCGGCCGAAACGTATAAACAATAAAGGAGTTCCAGGCCATCTTCACTTATTCTTCTTCCACCCACACTCTCATATATATATACATATATATATATATATATATATATATATATATATATATATATGTATATGTATATATATATAATATATATATATATATATATATATATATATATATATAGTACTGATGACCCACTTTCGGAGAAGAATAGGCGAAGGTATAGAGATCTGTATATTTCGATCACTTACTGTGATCCTCTTCAGCAGATATGAATTACAGAGTAGAGAACAATGTGTATCTATACTGAAACAGTGAGGTAAGCAAGAAGGGACGGGAGCTCAGGTTACGTGTCCGGCGCGCGTGGCATGGACCTTGTTGGCTCAGGTCACGTGTCCGGCGTTGCATGGACCTTGGTGGCCTTTGTCCACCGCTAATGTAGATGGTAACATTTTATTTATAGCAAAAGAAGAAATACAATCTGGTGACCATTGACCATGGGAAATGTTATAATTTGGAAAATTGTTCATTAAGGAGGATTCTACTATTTTTCTTCTGAAACTACATTTGGATTTGTAAATTATTTCAGCATCGACCCAATTTATCCGGTGGTTTTTGTTGGCGACGTGCTGAAATACCGCGGAATTTTCCTGCCCGTATTTTACAGTATTTCAGCACGTCGCCAACAAAAACCACCGGATAAATTGGGACGATGCTGAAATAATTTACAAATCCAAATGTAGTTTCAGAAGAAGAGGATCACAGTAAGTGATCGAAATATACAGATCTCTATACCTTCGCCTATTCTTCTCCGAAAGTGGGTCATCAGTATTATTTTTAGGAAAATAAAATATCAAAATCATATTGCTTTTTATTTCTTGTCAACATCTAGCTGTTCTCGCAAGTCATCTATATAGGCGATTTATGCTGGTGTTAAATTTCCGTTCAAAACACCCTTTTTATATTTTTTTTCATTCTTTTTTTCCTTTAATTAATAACTTTTTTTTTACTTGCTTTTCTTGTTTCAAAACTTTGCGAATTGTTAAAGCTTTTGTTTTGGCCTCTCTCCGTTCCTTTCTAGCCTCCTTCTTCTTCATTCGTTCTTCTTCTTCTTCGAGTTCTTCTTCTTCGAGTTCTTCTTCTTCTTCTTCGAGTTCTTCTTCTTCTTCGAGTTCTTCTTCGAGTTCTTCTTCTTCTTCGAATTATTCTTCGAGTTCTTTCTCGAGTTCTTCTTCTTCTTCGAGTTCTTCTTCTTCTTTTTCGAGTTCTTCGAGCTCTTCGAGTTCTTCTTTTTCGAGTTCTTCTTCTTCTTTTTCGAGTTCTTCTTCTTCTTCTTCGAGTTCTTCTTCCTCGAGTTCTTCTTCTTCTTCTTCTTCTTCTTCTTCTTCTTCTTCTTCTTCTTCTTCTTCTTCTTCTTCTTCTTCGAGTTCTTCTTCTTCTTCTTCTTCTTCTTCTTCTTCTTCGAGTTCTTCTTCTTCACCGCAGTTGGCGGTGTAACCGATTTACCCTCAAACGCCTCTCGCCTCAGGAAAAAGAAATAATTGTGAGATTTTTTTTATTTGTAATAAAATAAATATATATATATATATATATATATAAAAGATGTTTTGGAAAGAAATTAAGAGAGGAAGAGGAGGCGAATCAAGTAGAGAAGAAAAGGTAAAAGGTGCAGATGGAGAGATGATAATGGAAGAGAAGGCAGTAAGGGGAAGATGGGCAGAATATTTTAGGGAGTTGCTTAATGTGAAGGAGGATAGGGAAGGAAAGATTGCTGCAGTGGGAAGTGCGAAGAAAATGAGAGTGATGAATGAGGAGAATGGAGGAGAAATAAGGAAGGATGAAGTGAAGGCAGTTGTTAAGATGATGAAAGCAGGAAAGGCACCTGGTCTGGATGGATGCCATGCGGAATGTCTGAAAAAGGGAGGTACAGTGATGGTGGACTGGTTGGTGAGGTTATTTAATGTTTGTTGGAGAGAGGGTAGAGTGCCGGAGGACTGGAGGAGTGCCTGTATAGTTCCTCTTTACAAGGGAAAAGGGGACAAGTGTGAATGTAGTAGTTTCAGAGGGATTAGCTTGTTGAGTGTAATTGGGAAGGCTTATGGGAGGATCTTGGTTGAAAGGATTAGGAGAGGAACAGAAGGAGGAATTGGTGAGGAACAGTGTGGATTTAGGACAGGTAGAGGTTGTGTAGATCAGATCTTTGTGGTAAGACAGATATGTGAGAAAGCTATAGGAAAAGGGAAGGATGTTTTTTGGGCGTTTATGGATCTGGAAAAGGCTTATGATAGGGTAGACAGAAAGGCACTGTGGGAGGTTATGAAGATATACGGGATAGGAGGAAAGCTTCTGGGAGCTGTCAGGAGTTTTTATGAGAATAGTAGAGCTTGTGTCAGGATTGGAAATGGAGAGAGTGAGTGGTTCGAGGTAAAGGTGGGACTTCGTCAAGGATGCGTTATGTCACCCTGGCTGTTCAACTTATACATGGATGGGGTGGTGCGAGAGGTAAATGCAAGGGTAGTGGGCAAGGGATTGGAGATGGTTAAAGAAAATGGAGAAAAGTGGGAGGTGAGCCAGTTGTTGTTTGCGGACGATACTGCGCTTGTGGCAGGATCGGAGGAGGGATTGAGGAAGTTGGTGGCAGAGTTTGGGAGAGTATGTGATAGAAGAAAGCTAAAGATAAATGTGAGTAAAAGTAAGGTGATGAGATGTACAAGGGGTGAAAGTGGCAGTAGACTGGAAGTGAGCATTAAGGGAGAGCGAATGGAGGAAGTGGATAGTTTTAGATACTTGGGTGCAAATGTGGCAGGGAAAGGTGGAGTGAAAATGGAGGTAGAATGTAGATTGAGAGAAGCGAGTAAATGCCTTGGTGGATTAAAAAGTGTAATGAGGAATAGACATTTGGGAATGGATGCTAAGAGGAGACTGTATGAAGGAATGATTGTGCCAACAGCACTGTATGGGGCAGAAACATGGAACATAAGAGAGAAAGAGAGAAGGAGTTTGAATATCTTTGAGATGAGGTGTCTGAGAAGTATGATGGGGGTGACTAGGCTAGATAGAGTGAGAAATGAGGAGGTGAGGAGGAGAACGGGAGTGGAAAGGGAGCTGGGAGATAGGGTTGATGAAAGAGTATTAGGATGGTTTGGATACATGGAAAGAATGAGTGAAGAAAGACTAGTAAAAGAGGTGTGGAAGGCAAATGTGGAGGGAGTGAACATGAGGGGGCGTCCTAGGATGAGGTGGATGGATGGGGTGAAGGAGGCTTTGGGGAAGAGGGGAATGTCTGTTGAGGAAGGACGGGAGAGGACAGAAGACAGGGGTGAATGGAGAGTGGTTGTATATGGATGATGTTGTGATAGCATGAGGTGGAATGGGCGGGTGGATGGGGGGTGAGGTAGTATGTGTGAGCAAAATTTGACGCAGCCCGAAGGGATTTCTCCCCGTCCTCTCATTTTATGCAATGGGGGGACGGAGAGGGGGGGTCGCCGATTTAATGAAGCGGCCTTGCTGTGGATGTGCTGTGTCTTGCGACACTGCTTCTGACCCAGGGCAGTGGACAAGGTGCAGGGATGACCCGTCATTCAGGAGGTGCTAAGATAAGAGGGAGGGTGGAGGGGTGCGGAGTGTATTCAGGGATGGAATGGGTGGGAATGATTTTATGCCTTTTTCTTTTTGGCTACCCCCCTTGTAAGGGGGAAAAAGCCTTGGTATATGTATGTATGTATATATATATCACCCTTAGGGAGACTAATCTCAGTGATAAATTAAACATGCTTAATGGGATAGAAAAGGACATACAGTTCACCATGAAACAAGAGGAGAATGACAATTTGGTCTTCCTAGACACGGTAATATAGAGTAAAGGGAATAAGACTACTTTCTCAGTACACAGGAAATACACAAATAGAAACAACATTATTCACTACTACTTTGCTCACCATACCAGAATTAAAAGCGGGGTGGTAATAGGTTTCTTTTTGAGACCATACCGGGTGTACTGTAAGGAATTTCTCCAAGGTGAAATTGACTACATTTTTTACATATTTAGGAAACTGTGTTACCCACAAGGACTCTTACATAGAATGAAAGGAAAGGCTTTAAGAATGACAAATAGAACCAGAGAAGGCCAAATATGTGAGAACATAGGTGACAGAGGGACTCTTTTTCCGTCCCCAACTCCAAACACGCGAATGAATTCGGACAGTTGCTCACCAAGGCAGGGTTAAGAATTGCATATGGCACAGGAACCAGAATAAATTAAATCATTAAAAGCAAAAACAAAAATGAGTACTAGATGGGTGCTGAGGACAGCCTGATTATAAAATTCCTTGTAAAAGCTGTCTCGTCAGTTATTTTGAGGAAACTGACAGAGGAATAAAAAAAATGGCTATATGAACAGAAGAATGATGTAAAAGCCCACCGGACATCAAATTCACTAGTGGTTCATATAGACAATTTTGGCCACCTTCTTGACTGGGAAAATACAGAGGTGCTCCACAGAGGACTAAGAAAACGAGAATGAAAAATAATCGAAGCAGTGTAAATCGCTTCAAAGCCTTGCAAAAACCATAGAGAAGACATTATTAAATTATCAAAGTTGACTAGCGACTTTGCTCGAGTTGAAGCGGAGCGAAGGAAGGACGGAGATCGGGGAGGAATGGGATAAGCAAAGTAAAGTATATAAGCTGTGAACATTATTCTTAGTGTATATGAGGAATAATGGGGAAAAGTGGGAGATGATCCAGCTGTTGTTTGCGGACGACACTGCGCTTGTTGCAGGATCGGAGGAGGGATTGATAAAGTTGGTGACAGAGTTTGGGAGAGTGTGTGATAGAAGAAAGCTAAAGATAAATGTGGGTAAAAGTAAGGTGATGAGATGTACAAGGGGTGAAAGTGGCAGTAGACTGGAAGTGAGCATTAAGGGAGAGAGACTGGAGGAAGTGGATAGTTTTAGATACTTGGGTGCAAATGTGGCAGGAAAAGGTAGAGTGAAGGTGGAGGTAGAATGTAGATCGAGAGAAGCGAGTAAATGCCTTGGTGGATTAAAAAGTGTAATGATGAATAGACATTTGGGAATGGATGCTAAGAGGAGACTATATGAAGGAGTGATTGTGCCAATATGGGGCAGAAACATGGAACATAAGAGAAGAAGAGAGAAGGAGTTTGAATATGTTTGAGATGAGGTGTCTGAGAAGTATGATGGGGGTGACTAGGCTAGATAGAGTGAGAAATGAGGAGGTGAGGAGGAGAACAGGGGAGGAAAGGGAGATGGGAGATAGGGTTGATGAAAGAGTATTAGGATGGTTTGGACACATGGAAAGAATGAGTGAAGAAAGACTAGTAAAAGAGGTATTGAAGGCAGATGTGGAGGGAGTGAACATGAAGGGACGTCCTAGGATGAGGTGGATGGATGGGGTGAAGGGGGCTTTGGGGAAGAGGGGAATATCTGTTGAGGAAGGACGGGAGAGGACAGAAGATAGGGGTGAATGGAGAATAGTTGTATATGGATGATGTTGTGATCCATGAGGTGAAATGGGCGGGTGGATGGGGGGTGAGGTAGTATGTGTGAGCAAAATTTGACGCAGCCCGAAGGGATTTCTTCCCGTCTTCTCCTTTATGCATGGGGGGGGGGGTCGCCGATTTAATGAAGCGGCCTTCCTGTGGATGTGTTGTATCTTGCGACACTACTTCTGACCCAGGGCAGTGGATAAGGTGCAAGGATGACCCGTCATCCAGGAGGTGCTAAGATAGGAGGGAGGGTGGAGGGGTGTGGAGTGTATTCAGGGATGGAATGGGTGTGAATGAGTTTATGCCTTTTCCATTTTGGTTACCTCCCTTGTAAGGGGGAAAAAGCTTTGGTATATGTATGTATGTATGTATGTATGTATGTATATGAGGAAGTCCTCTTAAGGACAAAACGTTAGTAATAAAACTGCTATGATTTTTGGAGTTTACCTCACCACCCTTTCCACTCATATATATAAATATATGTATGTATATATATATATATACATATATATATATATATGTATATATATATATATATATATATATATATTCTGGTTGAAATCAACTGCACTAGTTGCTTTAACAATCTTCAAGACTGTATTCTTTAATCTGGAGAATACTTTCCTATTAGCAACTGAGAGGGACAGGAAGTAGTCATTCATGACTCTCAAAAGAATATACACAGTGTATGCCAACTGATATATTTTTGCATAGTAATAGTATTGAACAACTATTGACTCCACCGAAACTATAGTTTTTCGCCTCGTCGTGAGGCGTCTTCAGGGTGAGGACTGCTTTGTAGGATGCTCTGCTATATTGAAGGTCTTCCAACGAATAATGACCGCTGGTTGGATGGGCGGGCTTATAAGGCTCAGCCTGCCTAGCTCAGACGGAATACTGGCCTCTCATTGGCTGAGAGGTGCAGTATGGGATTTTGTCCGGGAGCCAAGGGGGTGGGATTTTGTCTGGGAGCCAAGGGGGTGGGATTTTGTCTGGAAGCCAAGGGGGTGGGATTTTTGTCACTCTTTACGAATGTTCCTGTAAATGAGACTATCGATATCATCATGGACCGCGTCTATAGAAGTGACCTACCCGTATTTGACATCTCAGAAGACGTCCTGCGAGACATGCTAGTGATGTGTACCAAGGAGGCCCCTTTCCTCTCCCATAAAGGGGAATTATTCAGACAAGTTGATGGAGTGGCGATGGGATCCCCACTTGGGGTACTTTTTGCTAATATGTATATGGCCCAGGTGGAAGAAAGAACTTTCAACAATAACCCCCCTCCAGGAATATACGCGAGATACATCGATGACATATTCATCACCACTACTACCGACGAAGAGGTTCCTCTCATGATTACTGCTCTGGAAGGTAATTCCAGCCTGACCTTCACCTGTGAACGCAGTGTAGAGGGGTGCCTCCCCTTCCTAGATGTGGACATCTCTAAACAAGAACAGGGCTTCAAGACTAAGGTTTACACTAAAGCCACCAACGTGGGCCGCTGCCTCAATGCCAAGGGAGAATGCCCTGTTTCATACAAGATATCCGTGATATCTTCCTATGTGAAGAGGGCCCTTACCCACTGTAGTAGCTGGACTGAGATCCACAGAGAACTCGACCGTATCCGCCAGCTCCTCACCAACAACGGCTATGCAGACCATCTCATCGAGAAAGTCATACAGAAAAAAACTGGACCAGTTTGCAGACTCGACCCAGTTGCCCACTCCTCCCAAGGAGAAAATTACCGTTTACCACCATAATTCTTTCCATGATCGGTACCGCGAGGAGTGTGATGCCCTTAGGAATATCATCAAGAGAGGAGTCACCCCAACCAACAGAAATGCCATCATAGAGTTGAGAATATTCTGCAAACCTAACCTCATTAGTTCCCTGATTATGAGGAATAGCACGGCGCCCAGGGCCCCGAGTGAGGCTACCACCAATGTTGTATACAAATTTTCATGTCA
>NC_134784.1:63200673-63205673 GCF_046742065.1 Oratosquilla oratoria
TACAAAAATATAAGAAAAGTTGCGCTCAACTTATATCTCTCCTGATAGCGCAATCGGTTAAGTCACTGTCACTTGTTACGTGCTAGCAGAGGTTCGAGTCTTTAGCTGTACCACGTATCAATTTATACATATATGTCTTCTCGAGTTTCTCGATGTTGATGGCTTAGAATTACAGTGGATTGTGATTGATAAATGTAAATCTGTTCACTGGGATCCATTCAGTGTTGTACAAATACTTCGCTGGGTTACATACTTACCAATTGTACCATCATGGCGGAGATGAGATGAACGCAAAATTTTGTGTTTGTGTATGTAACTCGAGCATACAAACACATAAGAAAAGTTACGTTCAACTTATATCTCTCCTGATAGAGCAATCGATTAAGTCACTGTTACTTGTTGCGTGCTAGCTAGCGGAGGTTCGAGTCTGTAGCTGTACCACTTATCAATTTCTACATGTATGCCTCCTCGACATTGTCGATGTTGATGGCTAGAATTAGAGTGAATTGTGGTTGATAAATATACACACGTACATACATACATACACACACACACACACACATATATATATATATATATATATATATATGTGTGTGTGTGTGTGTGTGTGTGTGTGTGTGTGTGTGTGTGTGTGTGTGTGTGTGTGTGTGTGTGTGTGTGTGTGTGTGTGTGTATGTGTGTGTGTGTGTGTGTGTGTGTGTGTGTGTGTGTGTGTGTGTGTGTGTGTGTGTGTGTGTGTGTGTGTGTGTGTGTGTGTGTGTGTGTGTGTGTGTGTGTGTGTGTGTGTGTGTGTGTGTGTGTGTGTGTGTGTGTGTGTGTGTGTGTGTGTGTGTGTGTGTGTGTGTGTGTGTGTGTGTGTGTGTGTGTGTGTGTGTGTGTGTGTGTGTGTGTGTGTCCTATCCGAGAGTTGATACCTTGACGTGGTGGATAGGCTTGAGAATCTTAATGATTATAAAAGCTATGTCGACAGAGAGGAAATATCTGCAGGGTTATCTATATCAAACAGGTTTTGTAAGAAAGATCAGACATAGAGCAGCTCACACAGTCGTAGGACCCACTGCTAACTGGTAAGTACCTGATGGCGAACAAGGAAATTCCTCATAGATATATGGGGTACCAACATATTGACGGTATGGACCACTGGGCACCTTATAAATATATAGGGCTTCACCGAATATAATGAATAAGGTGACACCAGAGAAATCTCTCACCAGAAACCAGTTGGCACGGAGGTGAGATTACTGCCAGAACCCCTTGATAGCGGAAATGAATAGCACAGCCAAAACAAAACCAGGCGTTCCTGTTGGATAATCATCTCCTAAAGGTCCTACCGGATTGCTTCTTCTGCTTACGGCGGTGTGCCATTGAATGTGAGTAAGCACTTTCCAAGTAGATCTAAGTCTTGGAAATTAAACAGCATGAAGAAAATGAAGATCTAGACTTAAATCGTAAGAACTCAGAGGGCCACAGGCTGGAGAGTTTAATGGAAAAACTAGACAACATCAAGTGGGACATCATCGGACTGAGCAAATTCAGAAGAGTGGAAGAAAAGCTGATACAATTACATGATGGTCACCACCCGTTTTACTGTAGAGGTAAGGACAAAGAAAAATCTAGTGGAGTAGAATTCTTAATAAATCGAAAGGTTGCTGGTAACGTAGTCAAGTTCACTAGTTTATCAGACAGGGTAGCTTGGATTATGATTAAGCTCTGTAAAAGGTACATTTTAAAAATAGTTCAGGTTTATGCACAGAGTTCAGACGATGAAATTGAGCCATTCTATGATGATTTTAGTCAGATAATGGATCAAGAAAAAAGTAAGTACACGCTGGTAATAGGAGACTTTAATGCTAAAGAGGGAAGAGGATGGGAGATAAGTCATGCATTGGGAAGTTTGGAGTAGGTGAAAGAAATGACAGAAGCGAGATGTTAGTCAATTTTGCAGAGAACTAAAACATGAGGATAATGAACACTTTCAAAAACCTGTAGGTCGTAAATGGATATGGAGAGGTACAAATGGAACAATAAAGAACGAAGTAGACTTCATATTAGGAGATGATAAAAAGAGCGTTACCAAGGTTACGGTCATAAATAAAGTCAATATAGGTAGTGACCGTAGAATAGTAGGTTGCACAGCTTAATTCAGTTTCAGACCCAAGAGAAATAAATTAGTTTTAATAAAGAATAAATAAACCTTGCAAAGGTTAAGGATTCTTAGAAGAAATTTCAGTTAAACATTTAAAACCGATTCGAAACTCTAAGAACTAAAGAGAACACCGTCAAAGATATGAATTTTAATTTAGTTAATATCATTAGGGTATTGGCAGAGAAAGTAGGAAGTACAGAGATCAGATAAAAGAAAGAGAAATATGAAGAAAATAGAGGAAGCTATTCGGAAAGGACCGAGGGCAGACATGCTTTAGGAAGACAGCAAAGATATGTTTGAATGATAGAAATAAAGAAATCATTAAATGCAGACAGAATAGTAAAAAGAGTAGAAGAATTTTACCAAGAGGTTTACTCGTTGAAGACCGTAGTTGAGTAAGTAAATTCATCTATAGACGTTAGTAATGTACCACAGAGTACAAAGTGGAATTTCCTCTAAAAAAAAATATGAAACGAGGAAAAGCACCTGGGGAAGATGGTATATCAATAGATCTCTTGAAAGCCGCAGGTAAATTAGTTCATATTAAATTAGCTCATTTGTACACCCAGTGCTTACGTCAACAAAGCGTTCCTGAATCGTTTTGCAATGCTATGGTGATTTTGCTTCATAAAAAATTACTTTAATATCTGTCGATCGATTAGTTTGCTATCAAACGTATATAAAGTATTCTTCAAGATCCTTACAAATAGACTAAGACAAATTTTAGATGGAAACAAACCGAAAGAACAGGCAAGCTTTAGGAGCTGATATTCGACTCTAGATCATTTGCAGGCGATAAACCAACTAATCGAGAAAACGACAGTATACAATATACCTCTCTGTTTAGCTTTTGTAGATTACGAGAAGGCCATTGACCCGGTAGGACAATTGGTAATACTAAACTCACTACGCAAGCAGAGTACAAACAATCAGATCGCAAGGGTTTTAGCAAAGATTTATGGGGAAGGTACCGCTATAATTTGACTACATAAAGATACAGAAAAGATCAAGACGAGAAAGAGATACGGCAAGATGATACAATTTCACCCAAATTATTTACAGCTTGCTTGGAAAATATTTTCAGAAGGTTGAGTTGGGAAAAGAAAGGTTTGAAGATTAATAGCGAATATTTGAACCACCTAAGATTTCTGGATGACATTATTCTTTTTCAGAAAAAGTAGAAGACTTGCAAGGTATCCTGAGTGATCTGAACAAGAAAAGTCTCAAAGTAGGATTAAAAATTAATAAGAGTAAGACCAAAGTAATGTTCAACACGAAAGTTCAAAGTAAAGAGATTATAATCTATGGTGAGATTCTTGATGAAGTTGAAGAGTATAATTATTTAGGCTAGATGGTAAAAGTGACGAAAGATCATGACAATGAAATAAAAAGACGCATTACAATTGGTTGGAAAGTGTTTGGTAAGTAAAGTATAATAAAGTCCTGAGAGGCTCTCTACTTTTATGCTTTAAACATAAAGTTTATAATCAATGCATTCTGCCAGCATTAATCTACGGGTATAAGACTTAAAAGCTGACGAAGGCAATAGAAACAAAGCTAAGGATTGCACAGAGGATAATGGAGAGATCAATGATGCGAATAACGCTGAGAGACCGAAAGAGAGCAAGTTGGGTGAGAGAGCAGATTAGAGTGAAAGATATTTTGGTGGCGATAAAGAAAAGGAAGTGAAATTGGGCAGGTAAGTTAATGCGAACGACTGATGACCGATGGATCAGGCGTGTTTCTGAGTGGACGCCGCGAAATAGGAAGCGTGGAAGAGGGAGACTAGTCAGAAGGCGGAGAGACGAGATTGAAAAGTTTGCTGAAGTAACGTGCCAAAAGTTGGTACTCTCCTGTGAATCATGGAATGCTATGAAGGAGCCCATTGTTCAGCAGGGGTCTCAGGATGGCAGATTTGATTGATTGATTGATATATGTATGAACATATATTTATATGCATACATATAAACATATTTATCCCGTACAGCGTCGGAGCCAAAATCTATATTTTCTATTGTCTTAAATCAACTCAAAATTATGTAAAACCAACAAATCACCTTAGCCTAGAAATGGAGAAACTGGGTCGATTTTTTCGAGATATGCGTGCGATAGTTTGGTAGAACATCCGTGGACTTTATTTCACTCCTCATCCGGGTTGAACGAGGACGTATTTTTCGGGGAAGCTTCGTTAGGATTTCAGAGAGGAAATTTGACATTTATGATGTTTCAAACTAATGTACTGTCACCCATAATAGTCTGAAACTTACGGAAAAACTGTTTATAAATAGTTTTTGTGAAGTTTTTGGTAAATATTTATCACTTTGTTATGTGGTAAATTGATTCTTCGGTGTCTTTTTTTTATAATTTCATGAAAGTTAGGTGATTGTGGCGTTTCTTATTGTTTTGGTAAATGTTTTAGTAAGCATCCATCACACCATTATTTCCCGGCCACATTTTGTATTACGCATTTATTACGAAAATTGGCAGTGCGAAATTCCCAGTTCTGTCAGTCTGAATACGTACTAAGTAGCACCTGCCTAACTGTCGAAATACAACTTCACCTCCTCATACTTTGTTTCGTAAACCAGAGTCGCCTAAATTACGTCCTAAAGGCCGATTTTATACCCCAAGTTACCCTAAAAAAAAAATTGCTGCTGGAGTTGCCAGTTTTGTCAATAAATAAAAACGTTGGGTGCATTTTATAGCCAATGGATAGGGCTACATGTTTATTGCCACAGATTTGACCCCCAACGTAATACCTATTTTAGCGATTTTTTTATTCAATTTGCGGCATACGACGTATGCCGCTGACGCTGTAAGGATTATATATATATATATATATATATATATATAT
>NC_134784.1:63208173-63210673 GCF_046742065.1 Oratosquilla oratoria
AATAAGAATAATGTCATCCGCAAATCTTAAGTGGTTCAACTATTTGCTATTAATCTTTAAACATTTCTTTTCCCAACTCAATCTCCTGGAAATATCTTCCAAGCAAGCTCTAAATAGCTTGAGTGAAATTGTCGTCTTGCCGTACTCCTTTCTCGATCTTGATCTTTTCTGCATCTTTATGTCGTCGAATTATAGCTGTACCTTTCCCATAAATCTTTTCTAAGACTCTAACGATCTGTTCGTTTGTACCCTGCTTGCGTAGTGAGTTTAGTATTGCTATTTGTCCTACCGAGTCAAAGGCCTTCTCGTAATCTACAAAAGCTAAACAGAGAGGTATATTATGTTCTGTCGTTTTCTCGATTAATTTGTTTATCGCCTGCAAATGGTCTAGAGTCGAATATTCGCTCCTAAAGCCTGCCTGTTCTCTCGCTGGTTTCCATCTAAATTTTGAC
This sequence comes from Oratosquilla oratoria, assembly GCF_046742065.1. Classification (NCBI taxonomy): domain Eukaryota; kingdom Metazoa; phylum Arthropoda; class Malacostraca; order Stomatopoda; family Squillidae; genus Oratosquilla; species Oratosquilla oratoria. Next base: position 63,208,626 of record NC_134784.1, read on the forward strand.
TTAAAACTATTTGTAAGGATCTTGAAGAATACTTTATATACATTTGATAGCAAGCTAATCGGTCGATAGTTACTAAGGTTCTTCTGGTCTCCTTTTTTATGAAGAAAAATCCCTATAACATTGGACAACGATTCAGGAACGCTTTCTTGACGTAAGTACTGGGTGTACAAATGAACTAATTTAATATGAACTAATTTACCTGCATCTTTCAGGAGAGCTATCGATATACCATCTTTCCCAGCTGCTTTTCTTCGTTTCATATTTTTTAGAGCAAATTCTACTTCTTTTGTAATCTCTAGTACACTACTAACGTCTACACATGAATTTACTCATTCAACTACGGTCTTCGACGAGTAAATATCTTGGTAAAATTCTTCTATTCTTTTTACCTTTCTGTCCCTGCATTTAATGATTTCTCCATTTCTTTCTTTCAAACGTATCATTTACTGTCTTCCTAAAGCATGTCTGCGCTCGGTTCCTTTAATACTTCAACCTTTCCGAATCATTTGTAGCTTTGTAGTATTTGTTTTCTCTAATGTTTTTTGTACTTTCTACTTTTTCTGCCGATTCCTTAACGATATTCACTGAATTCAAATTCATATCTTCGACGGTGTCCACGTTAGTTCTTAGAGCTTCGAGTCCATCTTTAATTTCTAACTGAAATTTCTTTTTGTTATCCTTAACCTTTGGAAGGCTGATTTTCTTTCTTGAAATTAGTTTATTTCTTTCGGCTCTGAAATTTAATTTAGCTGTGCAACCTACCATTCTACGGTCACTACCTATGTTGACTTTATTTATGCCCGTAACCTTGCTAACGCTTTTGCCCTCATCTCCTAATAGGAAGTCTACTTCGTTCTTTATTGTTCCATTTGGACTTCTCTAGTTCCATTTACGACCTACAGGATCTTGGAACAAAGTGTTCATTATCCTCATGTTGTATTTCTCTGCAAAATTAACTAACCTCTCGCCTCTGCCATTTCTTTTACCTACTCCAAACGTCCCAAATCTATGACACATCTCCCATCTTCTTCCCCACTTTAGCATTAAAGTCCCCTATTACCAACGTGTACTTACTTTTTTCTTGATCCATTATCTGACTAAAATTATCGTAGAATTGCTTAATTTCATCGTCTGAACTCTGTGAAGTTGGTGCATAAACCTGAACTATTTTTAGAGTGTACCTTTTACACAGCCTAATCACAATCCAAGCTACCCTGTCTGACAAACTACTGAATTTGACTATGTTACCAGCAACCTCTTGGTTTATCAGGATCCCTACTCCACTAGTTCTTTCTTTGTCCTTTCTCTATGGTAGAACAGGTGGTGACCATCTTGTAATTGTATTAGCTTTTCTTCCGCTCTTCTGACTTCGCTCAATCCTACGATGTCCCACTTGATGTTGTCTAGTTCTTCCATTAAACTCTCTAGCCTGTGGTCTTCTGAGAGAGTTCTTATGTTGTAGGTATAGATATTCATTTTCTTCATACTGTTTAATGTCCAAGACTTGGATATGCTTGGACAGTGCTTACTCACACTCGGTGGCACAATGCCCGAAAACACATGGGGCAATGCGGTTGGACCTTTAGGAGACGATGACCCAACATATATATATATATATATATATATATATATATATATATATATATATATATATATAACTATAAAGTAATGTCATAACACATTCGTAAAGATTCAACAAAAACCCACTGTGTTGGATAAGAAGAAATGAAATAAATGAATTCCATATATTTCGATCACGGACTGTGATCCTCTTCAGTGGAATACAGAAAGGTATAAGACATGCCTTTTGCTCTACCTTTCTGTATTCCACTGAAGAGGATCACAGTCCGTGATCGAAATATATGGAATTCATTTATTTCATTTCTTCTTATCCAACACAGTGGGTTTTTGTTGAATATATATATATATATATATATATATATATATATATATATGTATATATATAGATGTATATATATGTAAATATATATACATATATATATATATATATATATATGTGTGTGTGTGTGTGTGTGTGTGTGTGTGTG
>NC_134784.1:63215673-63220673 GCF_046742065.1 Oratosquilla oratoria
ATTGATCATTCACACACATATAACCAACACAGTGCTCGCAAATGTCAGACGTCGCTCCGCTTCAGCACACTCAACAAGCGCTCAGGAATACTCGCCGGCCGGTGGCGGCAAGGAGACTTTTCTCCTTTTCTGTTGCCGGTCAGGCACAGGCCGACCTCTTCGTTGACGTTGGCAGGCGGGTTTACACCAAAGATAAATACACACATTTCCCAAGTCACGCAATTCTCTGTTTTCAGAGTTGTGCTTGGACGAAAAGAGATACACGCACACTTCTTCGCTGGCTTAGCAGAGGCCCACAATTCAACTCTGATTCAGAGCCCTTAACTCTTCGCCGGCTGGTCGCGGGAGAGGAACTGGGGAGCCTCTCTTGCCGACCGGCCCGCACCCATGCCCTGGCCTCTTCGCTGACCCTGGCGTGCGGGTTTACACATCTGACATTTACACGCAATTCCCAAGTCACGTAATTATCTGCTTTCAGAGTTGTGCTTGGAAGGAGAAAGATAAAACAACACCCACCCGCCTGGCCCCCCCTCGCACCGCCATTGGATTCACTCTCCTAACTACACTTCGGACATCGCTCGCTCGTGCTCTCTACATGCGGGAAATAAACTCTACTCACTTCCCGTAAGATACATACACACACCTCTCACGAACATAGCCACGCCCCACGCACAAACATCTACACGTACTTTTTTTTCGACTAAAATTCGCTTCCTTTCTAACTTTCTCTTATACTACATCTTCTCATTTCAGTTGACCTCCCACTAAAGATTTCCGTTTTTCCACCTTTCTCTACTACTACGCCTTCTACCATTTTCTCAACTTTTAGTTATTCTAATCCTAGGCGTCGGCGGCGCCGTCCAAGTTCACTGCCCATTTCTCCAAAGCCATGACCACCAACCTCCCCTAATTGCTCACGAAAAAGCGCGCTGGCAATAGCCCTCTTTTATACACTACTATTTTTTTCATTTTCTTACAGACATTCTTCCCCTCCCACAAAAACCGATCTCGCGCGAGCGGGTGGTCTTACCTAGCTAATCCATAATCCATGCACACATATAGATATCAAACGAGAAAACGTAGAGACTGAACAAATTCACACCAGGCTTAATGATCCCCTTATGGGTCGATAGCCTCAAACTCCTCCTAGGTTTTTGCAGGTAAACCCCCATAACAATATATATTCTGAAGATAAATAAACGAGATACATTTCTACCCTTTTAGCTGTGGAAATTTATTGTCAACCCACACACACACACACACACACACACACACACACACACACACACACACACACACACACACACGTGCGCGCGCGCAAAAGAATGTGTACATATGATATTTGTGTTTGTGTATGCATGCTAGAGTGGGAAATGGTCCAATCGATGGAGTGGTTGGGAAGTGTGGAGTTCCAGGAAAGAATCGTAGTGGAGAGTTGATGGTGGAAATGTGTCTAGAAAGAGAGTTGATGATAGCAAATACAGTGTTTCGGAAGAAAGTCAAGCATAAGTACACATGGGAGAGGGTGGTGGAGGGAAGGGTGGTAGATAGAGCGCTAATGGATTATGTAGTGGTAAATAGGATTATGATAGGAAGAGTTAAGGATGTACATGTGCTAAGGGGAGAGGGTGGGGGAATATCAGATCATTTTTTGGTGGAAGGTAAGCTGAGAGTGGAGGATAGATGGAGAAGGAGGAAAGGGACAAAAGGTAGGGAGGTTCTTAGAGTGAACTCCTTGAATGAAAAGGAAAAGGAGAAGGAGTACGAAAAGAAGCTGAAGGAGGAGTGGGAGGGAGTAAAGGATAGAGCAGAGATGGGTGTGGAGGAGGAATGGGGATGGTTCAAGGAGGGAGTCTTAAAGTGTGCAAGGATGGTGTGTGGAACAAGAAGGACAGGGGGAAATAGAAGAAAGGGTAGTGAATGGTGGGATGAGGAAACAAAGAAGGTTGTAGAAGAGAAGAAGCGAGCATTCACAGATTGGTTACAAAAGAGGACAGGGGAGTCATATGAGACGTACAAAGAAAAGAAAAGAGAAGTAAAGCAAAAGGTAAAGGAGGCAAAGAGGAGAGCAGATGTGAAATGGGGTAGGAGTATGACAGAAAATTTTGAAAGTAATAAAAAGATGTTTTGGAAAGAAATTAAGAGAGGAAGAGGAGGCGAATCAAGTAGGGAAGAAAAGGTAAAAGGTGCAGATGGAGAGTTGATAATGGAAGAGATGGCAGTGAGGGGAAGATGGGCAGAATATTTTAGGGAGTTGCTGAATGTGTAGGAGGATAGGGAAGGAAAGATAGCTGCAGTGGGAAATACGAAGAAAATGAGAGTGATGAGTGAGGAGAATGGAGGAGAAATAAGGAAGGATGAGGTGAAGGCAGTTGTAAAGATGATGAAAGCAGGTAAGGCACCTGGTCTGGATGGATGTCATGCAGAATGTCTGAAAAAGGGAGGTTCAGTGATGGTGGACTGGTTGGTGAGATTATTTAATGTTTGCTGGAGAGAGGGTAGAGTACCGGAGGACTGGAGTAGTGCCTGTATAGTTCCTCTTTACAAGGGAAAAGGGGACAAGTGTGAATGTAGTAATTTCAGAGGGATTAGCCTGTTGAGTGTAGTAGGGAAGGCCTATGGGAGAATCTTAATTGAGAGGATTAGGAGAGGAACAGAAGGAGTAATTGGTGAGGAACAGTGTGGATTTAGGACGGGTAGAGGTTGTGTAGATCAGATCTTTGTGGTAAGACAGATATGTGAGAAAGCTATAGGAAAGGGGAAGGATGTTTTTTGGGCTTTTATGGATCTGGAAAAGGCTTATGATAGGGTAGACAGAAAGGCACTGTGGGAGGTTATGCAGATTTATGGGATAGGAGGAAAGCTTTTGGGAGCTGTCAAGAGTTTTTATGTGAGTAGTAGAGCATGTGTTAGGATTAGGAATGGAGAGAGTGAGTGGTTTGAAGTAAAGGTGGGACTTTGTCAAGGATGCGTTATGTCGCCCTGGCTGTTCAACTTATACATGGATGGGGTGGTGCGAGAGGTGAATGCTAGGGTAGCGAGTCAGGGATTGGAGATGATTAAAGAAAATGGAGAAAAGTGGGAGGTGAGCCAGTTGTTGTTTGCGGACGACACTGCGCTTGTGGCAGGGTCAGAGGAGGGATTGAGGAAGCTGGTGACAGAGTTTGGGAGAGTATGTGATAGAAGAAAGCTGAAGATAAATGTGGGTAAAAGTAAGGTGATGAGATGTACAAGGGGTGAAAGTGGCAGTAGACTGGAAGTGAACATTAAGGGAGAGCGACTGGAGGAAGTGGATAGTTTTAGATACTTGGGTGCAAGTGTAGCAGGAAAAGGTGGAGTGAAGGTGGAGGTAGAATGTAGATTGAGAGAAGCGAGTAAATGCCTTGGTGGTTTAAAGAGTGTAATGAGAAATAGACATTTGGGAATGGATGCGAAGAGGAGACTGTATGAAGGAGTGATTGTGCCAACAGCACTGTATGGGGCAGAAACGTGGAACATAAGAGAAGAAGAGAGAAGGAGTTTGAATGTGTTTGAGATGAGGTGTCTGAGAAGTATGGTGGGGGTTACTAGGCTAGATAGAGTGAGAAATGAGGAGGTGAGGAGGAGAACAGGGGTGAAAAAGGATTTGGGAGATAGGGTTGATGAAAGAATATTAGGATGGTTTGGACACATGGAAAGAATGAGTGAAGAAAGACTAGTAAAAGAGGTATGGAAGGCAGATGTGGAGGGAGTGAACATGAGGGGACGTCCTAGGATGAGGTGGATGGATGGGGTGAAGGGGGCTTTGGGGAAGAGGGGAATGTCTGTTGAGGAAGGAAGGGAGAGAACGGAAGACAGAGGTGAGTGGAGAATGGTTGTATATGGATGATGTTGTGACTGCATGAGGAGGAATGGGCGGGGGGGTGGGGGGGGTAGTATGTGTGAGTAAATTTTGACGCAGCCCGAAGGGATTTCTCCCCGTCCTCGCCTTATATGCAAAGGGGGACGGAGAGGGGAGGTCGCCGATTAAATGAAGCGGCCTTGCTGTGGATGTACTGTGTCTTGCGACACTGCTTCTGACCCAGGGCGGTGGGCAGGGTGCAGGGATGACCCGTCATCCAGGAGGTGCTCAGATGAGAGGAAGGGTGGGAGGGGTGTGGAGTGTATTTAGGGATGAAATGGGTGGGAGTGTTTTTATGCCTTTCCCTTTTTGGCTACCTCCCTTGGAAGGGGGAAAAAGCCTTGGTATATGTATGTATGTATGTATGTATGCATGTATTTTCAAACTAGGGTTTCCCAACCTTCGGGGGGGAGTCGCACATCAGGGAGGGGGAGTGTTTAAAGCTATATTTCATTTAAAAAAAATATTATGGTTAGGGTTAAGGGTTAAAGTTAGGTGGGGTATGGTTAGGTTAGGGATTATTCACGAACTCGCAGCAAGACGCGGGTAATTTGGCAAGTATATATATAAAGTAGTAGCTTCTGTCTGTCTGTTTGTTTGTTTATTTGTTTGTTCACAAACTCATCCTAGGGTTTTTGGAGATAGACCCCCATAACTATATATATTCTGATACCCTATCACTGCAGGTACTTGAATAAATATATTTCATTTCCAAAAAAAATATCGTTTTGACTAGGGTTAAGGGTTAAAGTGGTATGGTGGGGTACCACGCCACTACTGTAGTGTCCCCTTAATACGATTGGCATTTTGTGACAAAAATTACTTTGATTAAAGAAACCATTATATGTGCTCATAAATATCATTCATATTTGTGAAATTAATGTTGCCATAAACTATGATAGCCTTTGTAAGGAGAAAGCATGTAAATGTAAAATTATTGTATATTTCTACCAAATACTTAATTGTTGGGTATTTTTATTTCTATTTTTTCGCGGGCGGTAACACTCAAATCATAGAAGAAAACGAAGAAACGTAGAGACTTAACATCTTCACACCAGGCTTCCCTTATGGGTCGATAGCCTTAAAAAAATTCATCACGAAGAAAACGAAAAAACGTAGA
>NC_134784.1:63223173-63230673 GCF_046742065.1 Oratosquilla oratoria
ATTTGTTAAATCGATTTCACTACACTTGAAACGACAAAGTCAATTAGCTACTAATATTCCTCTGTTAGCAACTGAATAATGAATATTACAGAGTTGTCAATCGGATGCTCGCTGGTCGAGCGGGTTAGAGCGTCGCTAGTTACGGCGGAGGTCGAGGTGACAGCAGTTCGAACACTGCCGCCAGCGAGTTGGCCCAAGGGCATGGTTCATTAAATTCCATGTTACAGAGTCCTTTGCAAGGGGCACCGTCCTAGCCTCCTGATAGGGGGAGTTCGCCATGTTAGACCGAATCATCATCATCAATCTCGATAATGACGTGTGATGAACCCGTGTTCTATTTAAAGATAGATTACAAAATAACAACAATAGATTATGAGGATGTGTTGCAACTAAACTCAGTTCACATTTTAGTTTGTTAACATATGTAGAAAAAGGAATGATCATCACTCAAGTTAGAAAAAAGATGGTGGAATGCATACATTATCACAAGAGAGAAAAAGTAGAATATAAAAATCATATAATCTTGTGAAGAAGAGATTGACTGGATGGAACTAGCACAAGATCGTCAACGATATAATCTAGTGAGATTGGAGGACTGGAGACCATCAGCTCAGCGCCGTAAGTGACTAAAATCTCCGCCAACTTCAGCTGAACGGAGCATGACACGCACATGTACCACGATGACAGCAGAGACCTGCTGAACGTCATCCCGTTTTCTAATGATAGTCTTTTCATCTTCTAATGATACACGTGAATTCATACCTGAATCCTGACCTTTTCGGAAATAAAAGTCACTTTTTGGATGATTACAGGCTCCCGGCATCCTTGCATTTATTAAGGTTTCAGTATGTCAATTACTTCGTGCTCTTTTCTTGTTCTCCAACAACATGAAAGATATACCAAAAGACTCAAATGAATATTCGAGCTGCAATGGTTAAACTTTAAAAGCTGGGAAATTTCCTTAATCTGAATAAAATGGCCTGGTGGAAGTCAGAAATATACATATATATATATATATATATATATATGTATATATATATATATATGTACATATATATATATATATATATGTATATATATATATATATGTACATATATATATAAACACACACGCACAGATATATATATATATATATATATATATATATATATATTTATATATATATATAAACACACACGCACAGATATATATATATATATGTATATTATAAATATATATATATATATATATATATATATATATATATATACATATTTGTGTGTGTATGTATGTATGTATGTATGTATGTATGTATGTATGTATGTATGTATGTATGTATGTATGTATGTATGTATGTATGTATGTATGTATGTATGAATGTACATTTGTAGTTGGAATAATGGTGGTATCGGGAAATACTCATGAATGAAATTAAATAGACATAACTGTATGAGCATGCGGAAGTAGATATTATTTCCGTTCTCCTAGGCGAAAAAATACAATTATGAAGTTGTCGATCGATTGAGAAGATTATAGCGGGGAAGGGGAACTGGAGGTTTTGGTGGAGAGGAGTGGTGATGGTCCTCTATTTCAGGGGTAGTGTGAGTTTGTGAAGAGACAGTCTCTATGCTGAGCCACAGGGAACTCTTTTGATGTGATGATCTCTGTAAGATGGCGCAACCTGAGTGTTTTAACTTGGTTCTTTGACTCATGTCCAATGATACGATAGGGTCCAGAGAATTTAGGAAATAGCTTCGAGGTGGGGTGTGGTTAAGGATGTAAGCAATGTCTCTAACTTCAAAGGTACAAGAATTGGCTGATTTGTTATGTAAACGGACCATTTCATCCTCAGATGAAGAATGTTAAGGATTCTTTTGAAAAGATTATTGAAATTATTGACATGATGATATGGTTTAACGTCATAAAGTCCCTCCTATCGGAAGGCTAGGACGGTGCCCCTTACAGAGGACTTTGTAGCGTGGAATTTAATTAACCATGCCCTTGGTTCAACTTCGCCGGTGGCAGGGTTCGAACCGCCATCCCCTCGACTTTTGCCGCAAGTACCGATTATAGGGGAGCCTTTTGTCCGAGTCAAAGACGACAAAATAAGGAGATTCCGATATTTACCTGTTAAGGGAAATATTAATACAAGCTTGAATCAAGGAGACACGTTCATCCCAAGAAGGGTGAAGATTAAAAGCAAGGTGTCTAAGAACATTGAGAATCTTTCTATTCTGGCGTTCAACTAAGTCATTTGAACTAGGGTGATAAGCAGTAGTGTTGCATTTCTTGATTTGAAAGTAATTACAAATGTGCGAAAGAATCTCATTGTTGAATTCAGTCCCGTTGTCAGAAATCAGTTTGGGGCGTAGTAAAGGAGCATATAAGTTTGTCACTATGAATCTTTGCTATATGTTGTGCTGTTTTGCCTAGTAAGGGGAAAAATAGAGAATCGTGAAAAAGGGTCGACAGAGACAAGGGTGTATTGATTTCCGGTATGTGTAAGTGGTAACTTAAGATCAACAGCGACTGTGTCGAATGGTTTAGAAGGGGTAGGGTAAGTTAGAATTGGAACATGACTGGTGATATGACCTTTGTGAATCGTGTAAGGATGACAAGCATCAATGTAGGCGTGTTTATCTTTCCTCATAATTAACCAGAAGTAGTGCAATCTGGCTTGTATAACGCATTTCTCCTTGTCAGGATGTGCAGAAATTATGGAATCGGGTATAAACTTTAAAACTTCTGGAATGAGATCCGTAGGAGCTACAAGTTGAAACACTGATCTATTGAGTTCATGTTTGTTTGTGTTATTTTGTTACAAAGGATTACAAAGGCGGAGCATGCCGACAGGAGACCTTTTGATCCATATCTAGGTCGGATGCGAAAAAAATCATATTAATAATAAAACAATAAATAAAAACTATAATAATGTAAATAACAAATAAAATACATAAATAAATGCATAGGTATAGTTGAATAATAAACAAACAGGTAAATAGTAAATAATGATAAATTGACATATAACTAATAATAAATGAAAATCAGACAGACAAATGATAACAAAACAAAAACAAAATAAATGAAAATCAGACAGACAAATAATAACAAAACAAAAACAAATAATATAAGATAAATTATAATCATTACAGCATCTTACTTAGGTATTTATCTAAATGATTCTTAAAGCTTCGAACTGAACTACATTGCACTACCTGTGCAGGAAGTTTATTCCATTCATTAACTACACGGTTGGCAAAGTTGTTTCTACCTACTTCCAAATTGAATCTATTTCCGGACAGTTTGAGACCATTGTTTCTTGTCTGATTCTCATTCAATGTGAAAATTTGGTCACTTTTGATGTTGTCAATTCCCTTTAAAATCTTAAAGACCAGTATCAAGTCACCTCTGAGTCTACGCTTTTTTAGGGAAAACAGATTCATGTGTTTTAGTCGATTTTCGTATGATTTATTTTTGATATTTGGAATCAGTTTTGTGGCTCGCCGTTGTACTTTTTCCAGTCTGTCAATGTCTTTAATGAGATTCGGTGACCATACGGAAACAGTATATTCCAAATGTGGACGAACTAACGATTTATATAGCTTGTTAATGAGTGATGGACTTTTGAAATCAAAAGATCGCGCAATCAGTCCCAGAATCTTATTTGCTTTCTCAGAGGCTGAAATACACTGCTTGGATGATTTGAGGTCGTTACTGATAATTACGCCGAGATCTTTTTCACTATCCACTTTTGTTAACGAATTACCAAATAACTTGTAATCGTACTTACTGTTATTTTTACCTATGTACATTACCTTGCATTTACTTGTGTTAAATTTCATTAGCCACTTTTCAGACCTTTGCTGTAATTTATCTAAATCTACTTGAATATCTAATTGGTTTGAGTGATTATTTGCCACTCCGCACAGTTTTGTATCATCAGCAAATTTGGAAACAGTAGATTTTAGTCCATGTTCTATATAATTTATATATACTATGAAAAGAAGTGGCCCAAGAACGGAACCCTGAGGAACTCCACTTGCAACACTTTTCCATCCAGAAGTTTTTCCATTTAAAACAACTCTCTGTTTTCCACCATTCAACCAATTACTAGTCCAACCTAATAGGCTACCATTTATTCCATGCAAAGCTAATTTAGTAAGTAAGAATGTCATCAACGAACGTGTAATTGTCGATATTGGGAGGAAAATTTTCTGCGTCAGTTGTGTCTGCAGATTCGAGGAAGCGTATGACACGTTTCCAAAGAGGATCTGATCTCTGCGCTGTGGCAACGCGCGCATGTGTAAGAGTTACTGATAGAGAATTCTGAGTGATGGTCGCAATATAACGACTGAGAGCTTCTGCAACCAGGTTTGATTTTCCTTGAACAAAATGAAAGTGAGAACAAACTCTTGTATGATAAGGAACCAGCGGGTAAGTTTTCCTAAAAGATTATTTCCTTTGAATAGGTGTAAGATTGGTTGATGGTCTATATATTTGTGTATTTCGTAACCAAGAGTGATCTCTTTAAAATGTTTGAGTGCGTATATAACTGCTAAAGCTTCTATGTCTGTGACTGAGTAATTTCGCTCGTGTTTGTTGAGTGTGCGGCTCGCATAGGCAATTGGTCTGAGTTTTGTGCCGTGTTGTTGCATGAGGACTGCGCCAAGTCCTGTGTAGGACGCATCTATGTAAATTGTGAAAGGAAGCTTGCGGTTTGGGAAAGGAAGGACAGGTGCCGTGGTTAAGGCTTTCTATAAGTCATTAAAGGTTTTCTTTTGATCAGGTGTCTAAATGAAGGGCGCGGCCTTCTTAAGTAGTGAAGTTAAGGGTGCTGCCACACAAGCGTAACCTTGGATGTAACATCTGTAAAATCCTGACAGACCAAGGAATGAACGTCTGTGTTCAACAGAAATAGGGCGTGGAAAATCAAGGACTGCCTTCACCTTGTCCTTCGAGGTTAAAATTCCTTGTGAATTAAGAACATGCCCTAAAATGCGTATTTCTCTCTGAAGAACGAAACACTTCATAAGCTTTAGTTTTAGACCCGCTTTTGCTAGTCGTGAGAAGATAGTGTGTAGAGTGTGTAGATGTTCGCTAATGGATTTGGAACCGATGATCACGTCATCGAGATACATGAACATTGAATGACCTATGAGACCTGCAAATACTGTGTGCATAAGTTGCGTGAAGTGATAATGACCTATGGATGTGCTAAAGGCTGTCAGAGGCCTAGACTCTGGAGCAAGGGGGATCTGGAAATATCCCGACGAGGTTAAAGATGTCTTGTAAAACAGGGATGGGGGTGTCTATCTGGTATTATTAGCTTATTTAATTCTCTGAAGTCTACTACAGGGTGGAAGGAACCATCGTGTTTAGGAACAACTAAGAGGGGAAGTCCCATTCTCTGATGGATGATTGAATAATGTCTTGCGTAATCATGTCTTGGATAAAGTTGTCTACAATCATGCGTTTACTGTGTGGTTTAGAGCTCTCACGAAGGGGTCTATGATGCTGAATAAGATTAGTGACTCCAAGTGACCTTGATTGGCAATGGTATGTCTGAACTTGTTACAAAGTGCAAGCAAGTCTGCTTGTGCATCAGAGAAGTCTATGGGGTTGAAATGTGATACATCAATGGGTTCCCGTACTGTGGGCACGTCGGAAATTGTGGTACAATATTGAGATGTGGGGAATTTGTCATCCATAACTTTGATGCAAGAAGGATATATTTCGAAATCGCAAATGTTTATACCAACTGTGAGATGGAGGGGTGCGTTGGTGTAAGTGGCAAACTAAAATGCAAGTATGACCTTTCTTTGACATAGAGTTAATGGCTGAAATCAGGGAAATGCTAATGACACGGTAATTTCTGGTATACAGAGTACATAGATGTCTTGTACTTGGAAAAATCGTATCTGTATATTTTTCTACTTACGAGAAAACAGCGTCTTTGGGCTGATAAGCACTGCATGAGTGTGTTTGAATGTATATAAAACTTCCGAGACTAGGCTGAATTTGTTGAATTCCTCTAAGAGGGCCAAGAAGGTGTCCTCAGTTGGTCATAGAGCAACGGTATTTACTGGGTCTTTTGTCCTGAGTTTTGCTGATTTGAACATGCGGGAGGAATTAGTGTATCTGTTATGTTTAAAGCGCAAGTCCACAGCTATCAGTTAAGTACCACAGTTAGAGTCGTAGGAATTGCTAGCAGCTGGTGTAAAGAAGAGTGAATTTGAATGGGGGTATTAGAATCAACTAACGTGTAATCATGTTCATGGTTGACTTTGTGGGGGAGTTGCTGATGGCAAAGTAGGAAGGAAATGATTTGCATAAATGATGTCATTTTGAGCAGGATAAAAGATTATGTTATGTTGCTTCATCAATGTTAAGCCTGTGAGGATATCAGCAGGAAAGTAAACGTCAGCTACGTAGATAGTAACTGGAATGGATGAGCACTCATCTTTGAAGCTAATGTCTAGGAAGAATTTACCAATGACCGGGAATGGTACACCATCTGCATTGCAAAGGTTGACGTCAGGGGTCTCCAAGATGGTGACTCCTTTTGTTTCAGTGCGGAATTTGTGGAAACTGCGTACTGATATGATGTTAACTGTTGCTAAACGTAGCAGTGAAAGTTAAGGAATGGGGAGATATGTCTGGGATATCCAGGGTATGTACCAGTAGAGTTGATGATTGAATATCTGGGTATGGAGTAACTGTCCTTGGTGTGCACTGAGTCCTTGTATTCTGTATTCACAAAGGAGATGTGTTGCGTGAATGCCTTGCAGATGTTAGGTGAATGTCTAGCAGGAGAGCAATCTGGGGATTCTGGTCTGTGTTGCCTCCGTGCTAGCAGGACACGACAACCATCACTCGTGTGAAAACATGTACGGTGATGATCGCAGTGTCGGTTTGGTTGGAAAGGGTATCTTTGGTAACACGTGTTGACGAGGTGTCCTGGTTTGTGGCAATATGTGCAAACCATTTGTGCTCTTAAAGAAGTGTTGGCGTGAGCGATATCGAGTGTAAAATGTATGCCTTGATCTCATATTATGTGAGGGGGACCGTGTTACCTGGGCTATTGTGTGGGTGGGTGCGATGGGTACGGACTGGCTCTGGATCTGAGTGATAGCTTTGTCCGTGTCAGAGAATTTTCTGGAGAATTCACCTAGTGTGATACTTGATGTGAATGGAATTGTGCTAGCTTTCTGTACTGTGTCTAAGTGTAATTGGGGGAGTAGGCGAAAGTATGTCATGAGCGAGACTACGTGTTCTAATGAAATATTGCCTGCTGAGAGCCAGTCTGAGTTTTTTAGTCTTTCTCTAAATTCACTTTTAAATGTTAAAGTTATTTTGACAGCTTTCTCTTTGGTGTGGTGTGGACCATGATTGTAAGTTTTTGCCAAAGAGTATAGGGAGGAAGTGATCAAAGTGGCTCAAATATAGCAAAGAACTTTTTAAAGTGTTGTACAATTACCTGATAGTCGTAGGTTTCCCCGAATAAATCAGATTCAATGACG
>NC_134784.1:63235673-63243173 GCF_046742065.1 Oratosquilla oratoria
TCTTTTTTTGTTTTTAATTTTTCATATGTTTCTCTTAATTTTCTATTTCAGTTTTTCACTTCCTTTCCATTTATGGTTTTCTTCCTTCTATACTTTTGTTCTTCGTTTTCCTTTAAGGTCATTCTTCCCCCGACACCTTTTCTTGCAGTGCCATTGTCTACAGCCAAGCTTTGCCCTTCTGGGAACCGCGAGACAAAACCTCCTACACGTGACCCCGAGCTTGGGGACAGGCGCACGCAGGTCAGGCGGTCCCAAGCTACGGTACCTCGCGTCCGCGACGTGCCTGAGGTCACATTAAGTCTAAGTACAAACTGAGACGCAGGCGACACAGGCTACGCAGCACAGATCAAAGGCTTCCTGTTGCTGAATTGAAGAACAGTTTGAGCTCCTCTCTCACTTGAAATGCCGAGGTAGTAGTTCATGTAGAGAGAGAAGTTCTAACTGTACTTCAATTTAGCAACAGTAAATCTGCCTCTGCTCTGTGCTGCGTTGCTTATGTCACATGTGTTTCAGTTTGCGCTTAGGCTTAGGCCGGTGTCACACTGTCCGACGCCGCCGCTACGGGAAGGGGGGGGGTTGGAAGCAACTGCCCCCCCCCTTTGGAATTTTTCAAAAATTTAACTTCCACATTTTCTAGTAACAACCCCCACCGGTGTATTTACCAGAAAATTTGGAAGTTAAAAAAAAATACAAATTCCAGGAGAGGGTGGCAGTCCCCCTCCCTGACCTTCCCCCCCCCCCACGAGCCCACGAGGGTACGGCCCTGTTGGCTATAGGAAAGTCTCAATTATGAGTCGTTAGACTCGAAAGGCTATAATAGTATTCAAAGGGGAGATGGTGGTTTTTATATAAAGACTGGCTATCACCAGGTAAATTTATTAAGCTAATTGAACATGCCTACATTCTGGGCTACATCCGTCGCCGCTGCATAGTGTGACACAGGGCTTACTGATCACGTTTCTGTTGCGTGTATGCAGGGTCACAATCTACCGCGGGTGTATTGTACCAAATATTTATAGTTGCTCAAAAGGCGACACCACATCCCCCATTTAGTAAACAGTCCAAATAAACTTTGACATTATAATTATAATTTTTCATTTATTCACCTAATCATAATAAGTCTCAATAACTGATATTTTTGCTCTTAAGTTTATTATAACCTGTCACGTTAATTTGTGATGTAGAAATCGATTTTAATTTTTCTTGTTTTGGGGAATTTGGTTACATGATTTTTTTGTTACGCTTCTACGAGTATGCTCCAGGCAACTGAGATTGAATCGTTGCCACAGCCAAAGACAAGAAACAGATGTTGGGTGCTTCCAGTCGCCAGAAACCAATGATGGGAACCTGAGAGTGGCTCCTCTGTAAGATGCACGTCTGATTGAATTATCTCCAGAAATCCATTTCCAAAACCAGTCAACCCCGTTACTGGATGGAGACGCAGCCCCAAGGGTCTGGTATGTGATCTCAGAACTAAACCTTGAATCATTCAACTTAATCTATATTTCCTCCACTTTTTCACATAAGAACAACTGACCATTGAAAATTGTTCCCATCCTTCTATTACCTTCAGCAGGTGACAAAGAAACAGTTTCAAATCAATTCAACACAACATAAGAACCTAAGAATTAAGGAGGCTGCAAGAGACCATAAGTCCTACACTAGCCAGTTCCATGTCCCTTACCACCTTCCATCCCTATCCATCAATTTATCTAATCCTCTCTTAAAACAACCAATTCTTTCAGTGTTTACTACATGGTTACTAAGTCTATTCTATTCGTTAACCACTCTGTTGGTAAATCAATTCTTGCCTATCTCCTTTTTAAACCTAAAATTGTCCAATTTGAATATATCATTACTACGAGTCCTGCCTTGCTCACTTGATAGGATGACCTTGCCTGCATCGTTATAGCCCTTAACCCAAATATTTTTCCGGAAAAGACTTATGTGAGGGCTCAGAGTACCGTTGCCAGCATGAATGGGACTCCGGATTATGCAACAAAAATTATTATCCCATTCACCATGTGACCCAGAATGTCTTACAAAATATATCTATAAATTCAAAACTGTCTTTGGATTGGGAAGGCCTAAAATATGATACTGGCAAATAATGAGGTAAATAGATAAGTGGAAATGGATACATAAGAAGTAAATTGAGGAAATTGGTTAAAACATAGATGTATATATTTGAATAATTCGCTAGTGGACAGCGACATCAATCACACAATCCATGACCGTCGCGCAGAGGATTCGAACCACCGCCTATAGACCCAAGAGAGTCCACAGCACACTCGTCTGTGGTCGAGTGGTTAAAGGCGGGTGCTGTGGACTCTCTTGGGTCTATAGGCGGTGGTTCGAATCCTCTGCGCGACGGTCATGGATTGTGTGATAGATGTATATATAAAGATGAAGTAATTAATAAAGACATATGAATTCATAAACATGTAAAGTAATTAAAAGTTAACGAAGAAATAAATCAATGATAAACACATAAATAAAATATTAAACCAGTTAATTAGAAACAAATAAATGAATAATATATAAATAAGTAAATAAAAAATTAAAAAGATATATGAATTAACAACTTAAGAAATAACTGCATTAGTTATTAAGCAACTAGATGATTAGATGAATATGAATATATATATATATATATATATATATATATATATACATATATATACATATATATATATATATATATATATATATATATATATATATATATATATCAAATAAAGAACAAAATTAAAAGTCAAAGTTAATATTAGTACATGAATCAATCAGTCATCCAATCATTCAATATAGGTAAACACATAGATAAATCAATAAATGAATATCAGGTACACTGTTTTACATTTTATTAGACATAGTCTGCTAATGCAAAAGAAACGCAGTGAGTATTTGCTACTTTCAAATGAACGAGTTAGAAGATGTTTGTTAAACGACTAATTTAACCCATCTAACAGGCACAAGCTTACCATAACAGTTAAGTTTAGATATCTGGCAACAGTCAAGAAAATTGGTAATAGCACACTAATAGGCAATCTTAGGCAGGTGAATGATGCGTTTGCATATTGATATGCCCAGATTAATTTCTTCGCTCTACCTTATAAACGTGTTACCAGGCTAGACTCAACCCACTCAGAATATAAGAATAAATTTTGAGTATCAGGCACCAGCGTCTCATAAATCGTTATGCTGCAGACTTGTGGTCAAACAGCGAATTATTCATCACGCGGTAATCTTATCTATCTCGTTACATTTAGTATTAATTGATTGTGTTAGACAAAATTGTTGTTCCTTAATCTACTCCTAACCTGTGACACACTTTATCAATTTCGTCCTAGCCAGCGGCAAGTGATTTTATCTAAATGTATTTGGAATATAATAATATAAGAATTGGGGAGACTGGAAGAGATCATAAAGCCTACACTAGGAAGTTCCATGTCCATTACCACCTATCATCCCAATCCATAGTTATCTAACCTTCTCTTAAAGCAATTAATAGTTTCACTACATGGTTCATTCGTCAACCACTCCGTTGGTAAATCAGTTGTTTATATATTCCATCCAAGCTAGCGGCAAGTGATACTATTCAATTGTTTTTGGAACTTGAACTGAAGTGTACACACACACACACACACACACACACACAACGACTGAAACCACTTCAAGATGATGACTCCTTGTTGGGGAGTATTATCACCAAAGAAAATGTGGAGCAAAGTCTTTTCCATACGTAAGTAACAACATGGATAGATACAGACGACAATATAACAACGATTTCACCACCATGTTTAATCAGCATCACCGTTGCATGGTGGCACTTTATGAATTCAGCCAATATCTAAAAATATCTTTCCTATCCTAACTTATCTTAACCTATCCTTATCTAACGTAACGTAACGTAACATAACTGAACGGAACGTAACGGAACGTAGACTAATCTTACCTAACCAATAGCCTCTCAAAACTCAAGAAATAACGGTGATTTCAACTTCAACTATATTATTGTTTCAATTTAACACAAATTAAAGATCAACCTTGATTTTGCATTGGCATTTCTTACCATAAACCAGCACCAAGTTTGGAGCTTTTCATAGATCTCTCAAGGAAAAAAAATATACTAATGCAATGTCTGTCATATGCAAATGAGATTTCAACGGTGATTTGCCCACCTTGTACAATAGAAAAAATAAAGGTGCATGTGACAGAGGTTTCAGAAGAAAATAGGCAAGATCTGATTTACCAACAGAGTGGTTAATGAATGGAAAAGACTTAGTAACCATGTAGTGGGTGATGAAACAATTGGCCATTTTAAGTGAAAATTAGATAACTTTATGGGTAGGGATGACAGGTGGTAAAGGACTTGGCATTGTCTGGTGTCTGTTGCAGTCTCTTCCATTCCTATGTTCTTATGTAGAGCCGGAGACCAAGTATCGGCCCAATGGGACTACATCCCTAGGATTGGGTGTATTGGTGTGCTTTGGGTACGAACGGGGAAAGACAAAACACCCTCTAACACTCAAGAGTGACCACTGCTCACAGACGCCCATCGTCAGGCCTCAAACAGTTTAATCGGTGATAACAATATATGGGCCAACTTCCTTCCCCTTAATATAGCCCCGTCCATTCGTTTCGCAACCTACCCATCGCCTGTACAAGTACGATAAAAAGATATAACATAAGAATGGAGGAGACTGCAAGAGACCATAAGGCCTACACCAGGCAGTTCCATGTCCTTTACCAACTGTCATCACTGTCCATGAAGTTATCCAATCTTTTCTCAAAACAACCATTTGTTTCAGCGCTTACCACATGGTTGCGAAGGATATTCCATTCGTTAACCACTTTGTTGGTAAACTAGTTCTTGCCTATTACCTAAATCAAACGTTAACCACAGACTTTGATAAATAGCAACAACAGTAAGGGCACAGTAAAATATCACAATCGTAATAATTACCAAAACTAATACAACTACCACTGCCGCCACTACTACAACGACCATTGACAATATTATCGCCATTGCTAATACCTTTACCATTACCAATACCTCTACCAATACCACTATCATCATCACAGCCACTACCACTATCATTACAACTACCATTAATATCAGTATCATCAATGCCAATACCACTCCCAATGTCATTATCGCAACTAGCGTAACCGCTACTACAACGACGTCACCAACCAACCAACTAACGCACCAGTCAACCAAGAAGTATCCTGCATCGGGCACTATAGTCTGTACTCTCACCTGCGATTGTAGCAAATGCCATTTAGGTGTACAGCGATAGGCGAGATAGGCATTCTAATTCTAGGTCAAGTTTCCACCACTAGGCTTTACTATTCTAGGTCACAGTTCCACTGCTAGACCCCACAGATCCTCTACCCCGTCAGGTATTCCTTCACACCCCCTCCTATCCACTCCCAATGGACACCGTTATCCTCCCAACTCAACGCTGAAGATCAAAGGATTGCCTACATATATTCTCTATTCGAAATGTGCCTGTTTGTGTATGTGTGTGCGTATGTTTGTGTGCGTCTTTGTGTGTATATGTATATGTATATGTATATGTATATATATATATATATATATATATATATATATAGTATATATACATATATATATATATATATATATATATATATATAGTATATATACATATATATATATATATATATATATAGTATATATATATACATATATATATATACACATATATAATATATATATGTGTGTGTGTGTGTGTGTGTGTGTGTGTGTGTGTGTGTGTGTGTGTGTGTGTGTGTGTGTGTGTGTGTGTGTGTGTGTGTGTGCGTGCGTGCGTGTGAGTGTGTGTGTGTGTGAGTGTGTGTGTGTGTGTGTGTGTGTATGTGTATGTGTGTGTTTGTGTGTGTGTGTGTGTGTGTATGTGTATGTGTGTG
This sequence comes from Oratosquilla oratoria, assembly GCF_046742065.1. Classification (NCBI taxonomy): domain Eukaryota; kingdom Metazoa; phylum Arthropoda; class Malacostraca; order Stomatopoda; family Squillidae; genus Oratosquilla; species Oratosquilla oratoria. The sequence goes on from NC_134784.1 coordinate 63,241,608, forward strand.
TTTGTGATATACCATGGTCTTGGATCACGTGTTGGACTCCCTAGGGTTCAGAGCTCATATATGATCGATCTATGGGTGATGCTGTGACCTTACACGCACATACACATCCCAACTCCCCGCCCACGAGAGTTGGAGTAACGACCCATGATTCGAACCCGTACCGCTGTAGTGGCAGCCAGGAACTCTAACCACTGTGCCATAAGTGTATATGAGTGTGTGTGTGTGTGTGTGTGTGTGTGTGTGTGTGTGTGTGTGTGTGTGTGTGTGTGTGTGTGTGTGTGTGTGTGTGTGTGTGTGTGTGTGTGTGTGTGTGCGTGCGTGTGTGTGCATGCATGCGCGAATGTGTGTGCGTGCCTCATTCCTGAAATAACACTAAAAAAAATCACCTCTTCCATATTTTACAGCGCTCTCTGTCCCAGAGTACAAATCAGAAATCAACCAATAATCTTTGCAGGAATTCCATGGATCTGAGGAATATCCCAGAGCATTCCACGATACACTGAGTCAAACGCCCTCTTAAGATCAACTGAGTTTATAATGAACGGTTCTGATGGTAATTGAAATCTGAAACTAGTATGATTGGTTTCACCATACTGATTAGGCGCTGGCACTATAATGCGACACAGGTCTATTGCCTTTTCGGCAAGAAAGGAGTGTAAGGTCATTTCGATTAGCCATCTCTGGAGAAGGTTACTCTCCCTATTTTTCTGCCTACCGCCTTCAGCAAAGGTATTATTAATTGAGCTTAGAGGTTCTGACAAATTCAAACATGCAAATGACTTACATTACCCTTACAAAGGTAGCGGAAGAATCGAAACATATTTATATGCGAGTCTTTGTAGAAAAAAACTCCCTTTAATCCCCTTTTCCATTCCATTTGGTTGCCTTTTACGACACGTATGAGACACGGTGACTGTTCTTTTTCCCCACCAAAGAGCACAGAGGAAGACTATAAAGGGGAATCATTGAAGTGGTAAAGATAAGATTTAGGGAAGGAAGCAGGGAGGAAAGTGGTGAGGATGTAGCTACGGCCGAAGCCGTCACTTTTGCCCTATACGCTTGAACTGTTGGGCAGGTAATAGTTACTGCCATGAATCAAAGAGGAGTGCGGGATTCAAACCTACAACTAATTAAGCGCAAGAGCAGTACGCTCCTGATTGCGCCACTAATGCAGAATGGAGGGATTTTAGAATGTAAATATGACCAATATTCAACTTTAGGCGACCATACCTCAATTATAAAAAATGCTACGTAACTCTGGTTCACAGGTATTGTCACTTAAGTCCCTAAAGTACTGACTTTATAAAACATAGGCTGTACATTCCTTTTATGGGATCTTAACAAATGTTATTGATAGTAAAGGAAGAATGGAGTAGTCAGTCGAGAACGCGGGTCGAATGTGGATGGAAATAAACGTCAAGGTTGTCCGCAATAAAGCTGGATAGACGGTCCGAAAGCATTCTTGCCGAAAAAGGGAAACAAAAGGATTCTAGCAAGTATAGATAAAGGAAGAAATGCGAGGTAAGACGAGACTACGAATCAAGTGTGGACGGGGGTACATGATAA
>NC_134784.1:63248173-63250673 GCF_046742065.1 Oratosquilla oratoria
AGTACCTGGGGTGATAGGGTATCAGAATATATATGGTTATGGGGGGTCTAATCCAAAACCCTAGAAGGAGTTCGTGAACAAACAGACAGACGGACAAATGAAAGATAGTTATCGAAGCACCTTGGGTTATAAGGTTTCAGAATATATATGGTTATAGGGGTCTATCTGCAAAAACCTAGGAGGAGTTCGCGAATGATCCCTTACCTAACCATACCCCACATAACTTTTACCTTAACTCTAACCATTTTTTTAATGAAATATAGTTATCCAAGTACCTGGAGTGATAGGGTATCAGATTATATATGGTTATGGGGGTCTATCTCCAAAACCCTAGGAGTTCGTGAACAAACAAACAGACAGACAGACAAATGAAAGATAGTTATCGAAGCACCTTGGGTTATAACGTTTCAGGACATATATAGTTATAGATGTCTATCTGCAGAAACCTAGGAGGAGTTCGTGAATAATCCCTAACCTAACCATATCCCACATAACTTTTACCTTAACCCTAACCATTTTTTTTTATTAAATACAGTTATCCAAGTACCTGGAATGATAAGGTATCAGAATATATATGGTTATGAGAGTCTATCTCCAAAACCCAAGGAGGAGTTCGTGAACAAACAAAGAAACAGACACAGACAAACAGAAGCTACTACTTTATTATATATGTATATATATATATATATATATATATATATACACATATATATATACATATGTATATACATATATATATGTATATATATATATATATATTTATATATATACATTATATACATATATATATACATATATATATGTATGTATATATGTATATATACATATATATATATATATGTATGTATATATATATGTATATACATATTCATATATATATATATATGTATATATATATACATATTCATATATATATATATATATATGTATATATATATATATATATATATATATATCAGCTTACAGCTACTGACAACTTTGCGTAGGAGTTAGAAGTTTTTAGTGAGTAAAAAGGGCCAAATAAAGGGACGGATTCTGGGGATGGCTTTGAATATCCCTAAGGTTGTCTGTTGTAACATCGCAATATCTGCCAACAACCATACTTGACAGTAAATTTCCTGTGTCTTCAAGCAACCTCCTGGTTGCATGAACGCAAAAGGTAGGATGATCAGCTGCTGTTTTTATTTTTAACAACTTTCTTTAAAATGGAGATATATGGCATGGAATAAACATACCATAACTATTGGACGTTTTATCACCAAGATGTAAACACCTTAGTAAGTCTATAGGAAATGTCTGTTTTGTCTTGTCTTTTCTCAGTCGGAATTAAAGGAAAACCATATCGTCCGAAGAAGAAAAGTTAATTTGATGACTTTAAGTGGCAACACGAGAGTTTTGCTTAATTTGTATATACTCCTTAACGACAGTCATAAAAGACAAACCAAATGTAACCTAAGAGTTTGCATCGGATAAACGGGTACTTACATCGTAATAGGTTTTGACTTTTCGACTGTCCATCATCCTCTTCCACCGCTTATTTGCATAGTTCGATTAGTATGTTACCGAATCATAGCTATTACCTATTCATTTCCGAGCACCCTAAAATCTTCTCGTCCTTAATTCATCATCGTTGTAAGAACGAGGATGATAAATCACATGTACTCTTCGTTAATTACACCAGAGGAACAAGTGAGTCTGGAGACAATATTTCTAAAAATGTACACATGATAAAAAAAAAAGCTAATTTTCACACAAAGATAAATCGAACAAAAGAATGCATAAAGACATGAATAAAACGTCAGTAAAGATGCTTCCAAAATGGCGTTGGATACTGCATGGAAGGAAATGAAAAATAAATAAAGGGAATAAAAGGAAATAAAGAAAATTCTCAGAATACACAGTAGCTCCCATTCCCCATCAAATCTCTTTAAACTGACATATCACTTGATATAAACATTTATATTCCATAGAAATATATCTATCAACAATCACAACTCTACAAAAAATATAAAGAACAACGAACATAATTCAAACCATTTTCTTATTATCAAATTTCCACATGACAGAGACTCTAGCTATAAGAAAATAAATTGTTTCTTATGATCTGCCTTCCTCTTCTACAGTAATTCAACAGAACTAAGAACTAAGATTGCTCCCCGGTTTGTTGTTAAGATAAACTTCCAATCTTGCCAGAAACATAGGAAGTAGTCAGTCCTTAGAAGACGGGGATTTAACTTAGATGAGTAAATACCAAATATCTCCGAGTTAAAACTGTTCATGACCGTAATTCCTAGTCACTATAATCTGTATTTCAGTCTGCTCGCTAACTCGCTGGCCGAGCGGGTGAGAGAGTCGGTGCTTGCGGAGGAGGTTGAGGTGACAGCAGTTCGAGTTCTGCAAGTTGGACCAAGGGCATGGTTCATTAGATGCAACGACACAAAAGCCAAACCAAATCAAACCAAATTATGACCATAAATCTTCTTAAACCTTTATGATCAAT
>NC_134784.1:63268173-63280673 GCF_046742065.1 Oratosquilla oratoria
ATTTGTACTGAAGAAGGGAGCAAAGCACAAGCAGGACAGAAAGAATGGCGACCCGTGTGGTGCTTTTGGGTCCGGACCGTGATTTTTTTATATTTTTATTATGTCGGTTTACCATTTATTTGCCTTTTGTTATTGTTGTGGACACTTTGTAATCAAATTTCTTTGTGTCTTTTAGTCTTGGTTTTTGTTTTTGTTTTATTTTATGGTTTGATTTGTACTGATAAGTGCATACAGGACAGTTAGAGCGGTGACAGATGACTCGTGTAGTGCTTTTGTGTCTGGTCTGTGCCATTTGATATTTTCTTTTTGCCCCCTTTTTAATTTTATTTCTTATTTTCGGTGGAGCCATTTGGTGACACTCTGTACTTACTCTGTTATCAATTTCTGGGTATCGTTTAGAATTGGTTTTGTTCCATTTATTATGACATGTGTTATGAGGTTTTTGTCAATTCTTTTCATTTGGTTAACGCTTTACACAAATTTGTAATTACCTTTTGTCATTCGGAATGGGTTTTGTTTTGGTTCAACTTTGTACACTCCGGTGGGACCTGTCCCAGAGAAAATCGGTACACTATTTAAATTAATCCTTTTGCTTACTATGTATAACCCTGAGGACGAACCTCGGACAGGGTTCGAAACGTCGGTAATAAATTCTGTTACTCTGAGTCCAGTGTTTCGAAATTTTTCCGATATATATAGATATATATATATATATATATATATATATATATATATATATATATATATATATACATACATATATACACACACATATATATATATATATATATACATATGCAAGCAATCACATCACCGTGATACAAAAATGCAATATACGAAAGTACTTACTGTCTACAAGTTTATATATATATATATATATATATATATATATACAGTATATATATACAGTATATATATACGTATATGTATGAAGGTATATATATATACATATATATATATATATATATATATATATATATATATATATATATATTCACTATAAAGTAATGTCGTAGCACATTGATAAAATAAACTTTTTATCCCACAGTCTTAGTGTCTTCTTTTTCCGACTGTGGGATAAAAAGTTTATATGTATATAATATATATATATATATATATATATATATATATATATATATATATATATATATATATATAGCAAGTCCTGACCTTAAATCCAGAAAACAGTGCATTAGCGCCAGGAATAAAGCCTACAGACCATTAGGGTTCATTGCTGGAACGGTTACGAGTAGAGGTGCAGATGTAATTATCAAACTATCTAGTGTTAGTTAGACCCATCCTGACTATGCGGTACAATTTTGGTCTCCGTATTATAGAATGGACATCAGTTCACTCGAATCAGTACAGAGGAGAATGATCAAAATGATACATGGGCTCAGAAATTTACCTTACGAAGAGAGGCTTAGGCACCTTAACTTACACTCTCTGGAAAGACGTAGAGTACGGGGTGATCTAATAGAGGTGTTTAAGTGGATCAAAGGCATAAACAAGGATTATTGTACTCGTGGTCCAGGCACGTGGGATACATTCATCTCGTAGACACATGTTGTAGAGGCGAAGGAGGGGGTTACCAGGTACACGTTGCAGAAAACTTAGCACACTGTAGGTAATGCCATCATCCCCAGGGGACGAGGCTTTACCTCTAAAGAAAGCACGTCGCAGTTCATCTTCAGTGATCGGTACAGTCTCTTCATTATCTTGCAGCAGAGCATGTACTAAGCGGAGTCCACGAGCAAAAGCACCGGAGGAGACAGCATCTTGGATGGGGACAGGGAGGTTGGCAGGGCTGGACTGAACCGACCACGTGTCGATGAGCTGTTGGGCAAATACGGCGGGGGAATGATGACGGGCAGTAGTAGGCGTCTTCTTAGTTACTCTACGAATAAGGTGTCAAATGGAGGCTACACTAGTTTGGTGATTAATTCTGTCCGTGAATCGCTTCCAGGAGTCAGTACTCACACATTCCAGGAGGGCTGTTAAATTGTCTCTTGATTGCTGGTAACGATGAAGCAGTTTAAGAGATGGGTCAGCCTGGAACATAAGTCCAACACTCTCCTCTTCTTCCTGTGCGTCTTGAATTCGGGCGTCTAGATACCACGAGTGAGAAGGGTGACGTTGAAGGTGGGGTCGTTATACGTAAAGCCTGTAAAAATCGTGGGTGGCGGAGACAAGGCTGGTGTATAACTGGTCAGGGGAGGAACAGTCTAAGGTAGGTAGTATGCAGGTCATGTATGAAATGTACGTCGGACAGTTTTTTTGGGGCACAGTGAGGCGTAGGCGTGAGATAGGGGGTGTAGGTATGGTAGGAAGAGAATAATGGAAGAGAAGAGCAATATGATCTGAGAACAATGGAGGTACGAGTCGCTGCAGGTGGATGATACCAAGCCAGAGGTGAGGACGTGGTCCAGGGTGCCTCTCCGGGAGTGTATGGCGCCACCTGTATCCCAGCGGGTCCGATGATGTTGACGGATGAAGGATAGCAGGAGAACACCAGGGCGGTTTCCCAATGCATGATGTCGAGCATTGAAATCCCCTACGTATATTAGACCCCTTACCGTAGGTGGTGGAAGAGTAGTGGGGCGAAGGCGAGCAGGAGCAGAGTAGATGTTGCAGAGCTGTAGGATTCTCTATCTCGAAGAGTTGGAATGTTACATCAGGGTCAGTAGAGGAGCGCAGAAGACGGTGTGTTAGTGTAGTGTGTATGTATGTTAGAAGACCGTTCCTTATCGTATGAATATAGGGGATATATCCGGGAAGGGAGGGTGCCTGTGGTGCAGGGTTGGGTCGGCCTGGAAACGCCTCCTGGAGAAAAATGACACAGGGGTGATGTGTCTGTACATAGGGCTTTAATTGTATGTACTTTTTGTGGTTGGTGATACCATTGATGTTCCTTGTAAGAAGGCCAAGGTGAGTGTTAATTACGCATGTTGCGCTTGCTGGTAGGAGACAGGAGTGTGGAGGAGGATGGACGATTCGAGGAAGATTGTCTAGTTCTGGGATGTAACTTACAGAGTTTGTTGAGACGAGTTGCAATTGAATCCATCCTCTCGTCAAGCATGGAGATGGAGGAGACGAGGGTTTGTTGGGATTCCGCCAGAGTAGAGAGTCTGGCGACAGTAGTTGCTTAGGCCGAGACAAGGCTCTCAATCCTAGTATCAATGGAGGCGAGGCGGTCTTCGAGTGCCGCACATTGCGCCTGAAGGGCCTCAACGGTCTTACGGGGGGCGACGTTTTGCTGAGGGGGGAAGGGGGGAGGGAGCAGAATGGACAGGCCGTGGGGAGGTGGTGGGGTTGAGGTGGGGCCACTCGTCTGGGTCTTGCGCCGAGTACAGCCGTGCCAGACTTTGACACCTAGCTGCAGACATGGTGGGCACTTCCATTGAGATGGGTCCGGCTGTAGTGGAGGCTCAGTGGTGGTAGTAGTCGCAGAGGGGGTCGGGGGCGCACTTCGGACGGGACATTTCCTGGACTCATGGGTGGCGGCACACCAGGCATATTTGGGGGAGGCAGAGCAGTACCTGGAAATGTGACCGATATCCCAGCACCTAAAGCACCAGGGACGGTTGTCACGGAGTCTCTGGACTTTACACGGGGGGAGGAGGGGGAGGAAGTCAAAGGCAATGGTGTCGGGGGGTGTCTCAGGGGGGCTCCACACAATAACAATGCGGTTGATGGGGGAACCGTTCTGCATGAAGCACCGAGCCGAGTGCACTCCTAGGAACTGTAGAGTAAGCTTATGATCCACGTCGACGGAATAACGAGCAAGCAGGTATTGGAGGTACGAGGTCTTTCGGGGGAGTCTTGAGGGAGGAGGGGCAGAGATGGAATTCACCTTTTTAAATTAGGTCCAGGATGTCCGGGCGTTGTCTTGAAACGTAGATGAACCGAGAGGTGAGTACAGCCGTCTTGACCTCGGCCACATCTCGCTGCAGGTGGAAAGTCTTGGTGGAGTTTAACTTCGGTAGACGGGTTCCCGTTATAGGCCAACTTGACATATTTGTCCCGGGGAGCAAACGTTGGAAGGGCAGGCGAGGGTTGGGTGGGGGCACCGGGTGAAGCATCATGGTCAGGGTCAGGCAGGACAGGACGAGTAGGAGCTTCATTACGCCCACTTGAGGCTCCCTTGATTTTCTTGGCAGCAGTCGGTTGACATTCTCCAGCAGTGTAGATTGGAGTGTCGTCAGCAGGCCGTTTAGGACAAGAGGCGGTGCAGACTGGTAGGTACCATGGTGGGGGGCGGTCGGAGGGTGATGGGGAGACGAGGTAGGACGAGGCAGGTCGGGCCAGTGGTTAACACTAATGTCGTTATCAGTGTTGGATATTATTAAGTCCTGCTCCAAGCAGGACGCCGCTTCTGACCCCAAGTATTCCATCGAGGAAGGAAGAGCCTTGATAGGAAGGCAGACCGATTCACTAAGACGTAGTAGCTTGCAACACAGTAACAGCTATTAATACACAACTTAAGACAGCAGGCACGAGTCGTTAGCACTTGGTTTAGGTAGTTAACAAAAGGGGTCCGCACTCAACGAGCGTTGTAATGTAACTGTGTATTTGTATTGTGTCACGCTTTTGTGTGAGTAAAGTCTCCTGTTTGCATTTTTAAGGGACACCTTATATGATGTGTTGTGTATTATCATTAATGTATGTTACAAATGTATTTCATAAAATGCATGTTATTTAGTACACAATTGCGCAATACCAGTCTGTTGGGGCATGCTTCGAAATACGTTCTGTCATGACGCCAAGCTTAGAAAAATGTTACATAACTTAGCGCGAAAATGTGTTCTTTGTTCTTATTGGTTGGAAGTGTCTAAAGTACCTACCTTAGATATGTTTCGGCACCCCGGAAACGTAAGCACTGATGTCTGGGCTATATAAGAGCAAACAGAGAGCCACGGCAGAAGAGAAATAGAGAGAACCAGAGCGCAGAGAGAACCTGAGAGCAGAGAAGACAAGAAAAGAAGCAGACGCCCACGGCTCATCTGAATCTACGTAGAAATTTCCTACGTTCCTAGATAACGACAACTCAACTAAACAAGTCCTTTGGACCTCAAGTACCGAACCCATAAATTGGCAATCTCCACGCGAAGTGCAAAGCCTTCGTTTTAACTAATTGTTTTGGATATCTGCAGAGTGCTGCTGGACTAAGTGCGACTTTACAATCTCTCTCTCTGTTATTTCTTGATAACAATGCATCAACAAACCTCCTATGTGTTCCCGACTACCAGATGATTTTCCTATTAGAAGTTATCGTGGATCAGCCTCTCCCCAAACAACTCATTTGTTCCCGGGACTTGAAGATCGGGCCAGACAACTTTCTGTTGGTGCGACTTCTAACTTCTAACAACCAGAATGAAGACTCGCCTACACCATAATCAAGACTAAGACTTCATTTTGCCCACCTGTTCTTACGTGCTGCATAAAAGCGCAAACCTAGCTCCTACTCAATCTGGTAATTGATTATTCATTTATGATTCATGAAACATATATATGTTTATCATTTTAGAATCAATGTATATTACTATTTTTCTTATTCTATCTCCATTTATGCCGTTTATATTTATTCTACTATTGTAAATAATAATTTTAATAATCCTGACTGAACTCTATCACTCAGGCGAGCTGTGCACAGCCTTATTTTATTTTTTCATGGTGGGTTGTTACATGAAATTTGGCAACCAGAAGGAAAAGATAATTACGGTAGTGATTAAACTGGTCATTGAAATTACATATTTGTGGAAAATATCTTTCGAAAAACAGTTGGTGGAGAATCCCTCCATTGATATCTTAGAAGATGCTAATACAGCTCAACTGATAAGCATTGCCAAAGAATGCAATCTAAGAGATGCTAGGAGGAAAAAATTAATATTTTCAAGAGTTAGTTAAATATCTAGTTGAAGGGGAGGTATTAGATAAGGATGCCTCAAGTCATATTCACGTTGTTCAAGAGACACATGCACAGATCATGTTAAGATATTAGGGATGGAGGCGGAAATGGAAAGACTCGGAATTGAGGCTGACAAATTTAGAGTTGAGGTTGACAAGGAAGTAGAACTAGCTCGCATTCAGTGTGGAATTAAACCAACCATTATGAAGGAAACGGAGTCTTCTAAGGTTTCTTAGTACAATAGTCTCCTATCAATTTTTTTCAGATATTTTCTTTGAACAAACAAAAAAAGATTCTAAACCAATTAGTAGTAGGTAGGAACTGTTGGATTTTACTTGTCCAGACAAAGTTCGTAGGTAGAGCTGAAAAAGTGTATGCATCTCTAAACGAAGCAGACAGTGAATATGATAACGTAAAAGTGCAGGTCCTAACGGCATAGGGACTTACTTTGGAGGATCGTAGGTCAAATTTTAGAAAATTTAAAAATCTTTCCCAAGATACAGAATTTAGTTTCTAAATGGCTAGGTATGGAGATTGGTGGCTGAAAGCCACAAACACAGACTCGTTTACTAAATTAAGAGAAGTAATGTTGCTAGAACAATTTAAGAATCAACTAGATCAAGATCTTATGATCTAAGGAAAGAAACCATTCTGATCTAGCTAAAGCTACCAAAATGGCGGATTAATATACACTCATTCATCACAAAAAAACACTTACTATGACACCAAAACAACTCAGAGTTAACATAACGCTCCTACTCCTTTAAAAGAGAATTTAGAAGACAGTTTCATGATGATAGGTATTATCCAACAACCTATCCCAGATAGAGTTCCCGCAGTCGTACTCCGACTTGCAGTTATTGCCACAAAATTGGACATAGTTTCTCTGATCAGTGCTTGTTTCAGGTCCAGCTAGCTATTGTAGCTCTGCTACGACTTATTTATAGAGTAAATTGTCCTTCTAAAGTATGTCCAAACCCACTTCCTCATCACAAGTTAAGACAAAATCTTCAACTCCCGTCCTACACTGCAATTTACCAACTAAGCTGAAACCCGTATTTGAAACCCCCGTTTTGCTTCTTTTGTGATGAAAGAAACTATATCTAATTTCTATGATAGTGAGTCAAAATCCATCTCCGTCCTTAGAGATACAGGAGCAATTCTAACTCTCGTTTTGACCGACACATTACCAAATCCCTCTGAGCCATATTTGAATCAGGATGTCATTATAGACACCGTAGCAGGAATTAGAAAATTCCTACTTCTCAAAGTATATTTAAAAACTGACATGGTCAAAGGAGATGTAGTTGTAGCTGCAATTGATGGAATGCTAGGGGTCGACATTCAACTGTTATTGTCAAGTGACCTATCAGGTAGTAAGGCAATTTCCCCTATTGTCACTAATGACCCATCTTTTTTATGAGATTTCACCAGAAGATCCATAATTAACCTGTATGCGCTGTAACTAGGCCTAAAACCAGAAAATAAAATGCTATACAAAACGTTCACATTCTACAAGACAACACAAACACAGACAGTACACGTGCCAAGGACATAGAATCCTTGGGTATTGATACACTCTTACTGGAAAACAGTAATGCTACTTCCACTCCAAATACTTCCCTTTCTACTGTGACTAGGGGAATCATTAATTAAAGGAATGTGTGACCAAAACACAGTTTGAGATATTATCTCGTTGTTATTACCTTGAATAAGGTATTTCAATGCGCAAATGGTTAGCGCCTAATGTCCCGCCGTACAAGTTTTGGCAAGCCAGACATCAAATTGCTATTCCCACATGCATGAGGCCACAACTCCTACAGTTGGCCTATGGCACTCTTTTGGCAAATCAACAAGGAGTTCGAAAAACATTGGCATACATCACGAGACATTTTCATTGGCCTCATATCAGAAAAGATGTATCACGTTACTACAAACAATGTCACACGTGTCAGATGGTAGGCAAACCAAATAAACTCGTTCCTAAAGCACCCTTACAGCCCATTCCTGCTATTGGAGAAACTTTCTTCAAAATCATCATAGATTGCGTAGGACCATTACTTATTTCAAAGAAAGGACACAGATTCTTGTTGGCAGTCATGTATTTCACTACCAGATTCCCCGAAGTAATTCCACTAAGAAACACAAGGTCTCAAACGGTTGTGGAGGAGTTGATTGTTTTTCTTTGATTGGTTTCCCCTAAAGAGATACAAAGTGACCAAGGAACAAACTTTATGTCGAACCAGTTTGAACAAAGCTTGAAAGGATTAGAAGTGCATCATACTATCTCTAGCCCTTACAACCCTCAATCACAAAGTGCATTAGAATGATTTCATGGTACACTAAAGTCCATGCTCAGAGAGTATGTTTTAGAAAATGGCCCTGACTGGGAAGAAGGATTACCTGTATTACTATTTGCTGCCAGATCCACCAAACAAAAGAGTACAGGCTATAGTCCAGCCGAATTCAATTTTGGTCATGAAGTTAGAGGATCCCTGAAAGTATTGAAATATAGTTGGCTTACTATTGATTTCTCTGTATCAACCATTGTACATGTAGAGAGAATGTTAAAAAGAGTAAAGGCACTTTGGAACTTAGCCAAGATAAAATCGACTTAGGCTCAAGAGAAGATGAAGAGAAAGTATGATAAAAATACAAAAAATAGTTTCATCCGGGTGATGAAGTCCTCCTATATCTACCTATACCGGGAGATTCTCTTCAGAGTAGGTTTCAAGGACCATACAACATCAAGGAGAGAGTAAGTCTTTTAAATAATATTATAGAAATTTCAGAGAGGCGAAAGAAATTTAGGAAGTACTATATAAACTCATTGAAAATATTTCACTCCAACAAAGCCGTCTTGGCTAATGTAGTAAAGGAAGACAAACGAATACTACTTGCTACATTCTGATCTACTATTGCAGAACTCCGTAACTTTGATGAACTTGGAGAAAAAGGTAGAACACTTAGGCTACGATAATAAGCAAGATGTTGTAGGATTAGTTCGGGATTACCCACAGTTATTTTCCGATGTTCCGAGGCGAAACATAGATGTAATATATGCCATCAAGCTAACCTTTACCAGACCCATTAAGAAGTCCCCTATCAGGTTAAATCCCGAGAAAAAGAGCATTTCTAGAGTTGAAGTGGAGTCTTTACTACTACAAGGACCAATACAACTATTCTCCAGTCCTTGGGCTGCTCCCCGTTTACCAGTGCCAAAACCAGGAGGAAAACATAGATTAGTAAAAGATTATAGGAAGCTGAATGAGATAACGAGAACAGACGCTTATACGCTTCCTAGGATTAATGATGTAATAGATATTATTGGCTCTTCTAAATTTGTCACTGCCATAAATTTACTAAAAGGTTATTATGAAAACAGCCTTTGTAACACCAGATGGATTTTTTTAGTTTAGGGTTCTTCCCTTTGAGTTAGAGAATGCTCCTGCTACCTTTCAAAGAATTATTAATAGAATTATTTCAGGCATGAGAGAGGTTAAATCATATCTAGATGATGTGGAGATATTTAGCGATATTTGGGAACAATATCTAAATCTATCACACGAGTTCTTTGAGAGAGCCGACAAGGCTAACCTAACCATAAAAAAGTCATTTAGAACATGCCCAAGTATCCTATTTTGGTTTCAAAGTAGGTAATTCTGAAACATCCCCCTTAGCAACCAAAGTTCAAGCCATCAGAGACCTCCCTACACCCACAAATAGAAGAGAGATAAGATGATTCCTAGGAATGGTAGGTTACTACCAAAAAAATTATGAAATTTCCCTGATATTGCAGAACCCTTGACATATTTGTTGAGAAAAGAACGGAAGTTCGTTTGGACAGAACATTATCAGCAAGCTTTTTAAAAATTAAAACTACTTATAAAGGATCCTGTCCTGAAAAACCCAGATCCTTCAAGAACCTTCGATTTATTTACAGACGCAAGTGATGTTACTTTAAGAGCAAAGCTAATGCAGTAAACAAATGGAATATTGTATGCTACAGCTTAATTCTGTAATAAATTGAACCCAAGACAACGTAACTATGCAACAATCGAGAAAGAATGTTTGTCAGTTGTGACAGCATTGCAGCATTCATTTACATACTGACCACAACCCTTTAGTTTTCTTAAACAATCTCTCCGTTTCTAAATCTAAGCAAAGACTCACCATATGGAGTCTCCATTTACAACCCTACACACTCCACATACATAATGTAAAAGGATCAAATAACGTCCATGCCGATTCCTTATCGAGAATCGACTTAAAAGGATGAGAGTGTCACGTCCTTAGCGTGAATGAAATCCTGTGGTTGTGCTGTGTCACGCTCTTGTGTGACTAAAGTCTCCTGTTTGTGTTTTTAAGACACGCCTTGCGTGAATATGATGTGTTGTGTATTATCATTAATGTATGTTACAAATGTATTTCGTAAAATGTATTTTATATAGTACACGATTGCGCAATACCAGTCTATTGGGGCGCGCTTCGAAATACGTTCTGTCATGACGCCAAGCTTAGAAAAACGCTACATAACTTGGCGCGAAAATATGTTTTTGTTCCTATTGGTTGGAAGTGTCTAAACTACCTACCTTAGATATGTTTCGGCATCCCGGAAACGTAAGCACCGATTTCCGGGCTATATAGTAGCAAACAGAGGGTGATGGCAGAGGAGAAATAGAGAGAACCAGAACGCAGAGAGGGCCTGAAAACAGAGAAGACAGGAAAAGAAGCAGACGCCCACGGCTTATCTGAATCTACGTAGAATTTTTCTACGTTCCTAGATAACGACAACTCAGCTAAACAAGTCCTTTGGACCTCAAGTACCGAACTCATAAATTGGCAATCTCCACGCGAAGTGCAAAGCCTTTCTTTTTCCTAATTGTTTCGGATATCTGCGGACTGCTGCTGGACTAAGTGCGACTCTACAATCTCTCTCTTTCTGTAATTTCTCGATTATGAAACAACAATAAATCTCCTACGTGTTTCCGACTACCAGAGAATTTTCCTATTAGAAGTTATCGTGGATCAGCCTCTCCTCAAATAACTCATTTGTTCCCGGGACTTGAAGATCGGACCAGACAACTTTCTGTTGGTGCGACTTCTAACTTCTAACAACCAGAATGAAGACTCGCCTACACCATAATCAAGACTTCGTTTTACCCACCTGTTCTTATGTGCTGTATACAAACGCACACCTAACTGCTACTCTACCTGATGATTAATTATTCATTTATGATTCATGAAACATATATATGTTTAGCATTTTATGATTAAATTTATATTACTATTTTTCTTATTCTATCCCCATTCATGTTGTTTGTGTCTATTCTACTATTGTAAATAATAATTAATTTGAACGAAGAGTTTATTTACCCTGACTGAACGTACGGCCTTAAAGTTTTTTTTTTTTTTTTTTTTTTTTTTTTTTTTTTTTTTTTTTTTTTTTTTTTTTTTTTTTTTTTTTTTTTTGTATCGCTACTAGCCTCACCCATACGTGGGTCGCGGCATAAGACAATGGAGGCGTTCACACACAACCGCACAGTTTTTCCTTGAGTATGCGGTACCGCACTGGTTCGATTCCGGGGGCGGCTATCGGGATTATTTGATTGACATACGCTGTCAATGGCGATTCTATTCACTTATGTTCTTATGTTATAGCCTGCTCTGTTAACCGCCTTAGTACCGGCTGGTATTCTCCCCTTTTTATCTTTATTCTTTAACTTGTTTTCAGAATACCCACTCGGTGGTGAAACAAGTAGCTATACAAAAATAACGTAAAAAGTTTAGATGCTGTTGTTTTGGTAAGTTTTCAGTGATGACCATCTTTCCTTGCTGCAAATTTCTGATATAAAGAATACTTGTAAGTGTTTGATAAGGAAAGTTTATATATATATATATATATATATATATATATATATATATATATATAATGTATATATAATATATATATATATAATGTATACATATAATATATACATATATATATATATATATATATATATATATATATATATATATATATATATATGTATATGTATATATATAACATATGTATATATGTATATATATATATATATATATATAACATATATATAATATATATATATATATATATATAATATATATAACATATATATATAATATATATATATATATACACACACACATATATATATACACATATACATATATATATATATATATATATATATATATATATTTATATACATATATTCAATTCATGAGAGTCAATTTTTTTTAGAAGGGGATGTATACACAGCCAGAAGATGGAAGACCCCAGCAACTTGGAGCACCTCCATTACCACCACCGCCACCAGTCATTACCACCACAGCCATCACCACCATCATCACCGCCACTACCCCCTCTAGCCACTACCACCACTACCACTTTCATCACGACCACACTCACTATTACCACCACCTCCATTATCACCATTTCGATCACCCCAACAAAACACAACCAAACCACCACTACCACCACAACCACCACAACAATCACAACAACCACAACAATTACCACCATGATCGTTATCATGACCTTCACCACCATCACAACCATCACTACTAC
>NC_134784.1:63290673-63298173 GCF_046742065.1 Oratosquilla oratoria
GCTGTAATTCCTGCCATTTATTTTATATTATCTATTTATTTGTTTGTTATTATTTATCTGTTTGTTTATTATTATTTCCTTGATTATTATGTATCATTATCTATCTATTAATTTATCATTGTTTACTATTTACCTGTTTGTTTATTATCTAGCTTTACCTATTTAGTTACTTGTTTTTTTATTATTTATAGTATTATGATTTTTATTCATTCATTTACTATATATATATATATATATATATATGTATATATATATATGTAAATATATATATGTAAATATATATATGTAAATATATATGTAAATATATATGTAAATATATATGTATATATATATATATATATATATATATATATATATATATATATATATATATATATAGATATTCGTCCGACCTAGTTATGGAACAAAAGGTCTCTTGTCAGCATTCTCCTCCTTTGTAATCCTTTGTAATCCTTAATGGCTATTCCAATACCCAGTTGATGTAGACTCTACCTCGATCGCACATAACTTGGAATGAGGATGTCAAGATGCAGTTGGTAGTTCATGAAATATTAAGGAAAGACTTAATTTATTTTAGTAATTTTTGGCTCATATGAACTTGAAGAATTTGGCCCAAATTGGCCCAGATTCTTACCTTAGCGTGTCATTCGGATGAAAGGTTTGCACAAAATTTCTTTAATGGATGAACAGGTAAATGAGACAATGGGAGAATATTTTCGTGAGTACAGCTATAAGAGGACGCATCGATTTTTCTCCGTGCACCGTCCACGACACTACGGCATGCTCTCAAACAAACATGGGTGTTTATGGACGCATTTTACATGTGGTTGTGCTCGTGATATGTGAAAGCGTCCATAGATATCCATGGTTATTGGAGAGCAAGACATCGTGTCTTGGACGGCGCACGACGAAAAGTTGAAACGTGTGAAACGAGCATAACGGGCCTATGAGACTTGAACTCAAAACATGGCGAGTAAACAATCGCCTTGTATTCCTGAATATCATCAATGTGCCAGAGTTCTTTCTACAGAAGAAACACATAATAGAAAAAAAAATGGTGTACTTGTTTTTGATCCAGTGACCCTTAATCCTTTTCACTTTATTTTCCCTTTATTATGTGGCTCTTCTTAATTTTTCTCCGAAATCGTTCGAACCCTAACCTGTGCGTAAATAATCACGAGGTCAAGACGCTATATATATATATATACATATATATATATATATATACATATACATATACATATATATATATACATATACATATACATATATATATATATACATATACATATACATATATATATATATACATATATATATATATATATATATATATATATATATATACATATATATTGGTGAAGCGTGGCAGGAGATTCTCTCTAAGACCCCGATTCCTACGTGAGGTCGGAGTTAGCGGGCGTCGTGTCGCATCTCATTGTGTGTGTGTGTGTGTGTATATATGTGTATGTATATATGTGTGTATATATGTATATATTTGTATATATGTGTGTATATGTGCATATGTGTATTCATGTATCATACTAACATGTAACAAAAATAAATAAATAAAAATAATTTTTTTTCTTAAAGGGAGAGCAACTCCCCATATGCTTTGCTTCACGCTCTCCCTTTTCAACAACTAATTTTGTAAAAAATTTGCATATATGTATGTATAAATTGTATTTTATGTTGTTGAATAAACCTTAACTAACTAACTAACATATTCTGTTGAAAAAGACAGCAAAAGAATTATTAATTAACTCTTTCCGTGAGCTCTTAAGCTTGTGAAAAGTAGATTTCTGGTAGGGGAAGAGGGAGTAAATCAGATTTCCAAAACTCATAGGAAACACAAAAGGTATAATGAACACACAACAAACAAAATGCAAGAAATTGATACAAAAATACAGCATACAAAAACAAAATACAAGCAGAACAAATTAAATATCAAGACGTTTCGCAGATCTTTCTGTATCCTCAGTTGAAGTGAAGAAAAAGGAAATGTTCCCAAAAATCAAAGTGACGAATTGTTCTTTACAATATTTTACAAAAGTAGAAAGACCTCTTCTCTATTTTTAAAGAACAACCCCGCACCAGAATCTCAGGAGGTTCGTCAATCCCACGTGGTGTATAAATACACACGCCCCTTGCAGTGTACGTGGGATGGACGACCACCACATTATCCAGAAGAATCACCATGCACTTACAACACGGATGACCTAAGCAACACCGCTGGACCCAGCGTTGACAACACATCGATAGGGAGACTATGGTAAAAAACACCGAAGATGTGGCAAAAGAAGAGAACCCACAGCGCCTGTCCATCGTGGAAGCCATCTGGATAAAGGAGCTGCAACCTGCTATGTATTAATAGGCAAGCAAATGACTTCGCCCTCTTCCCCAGCATGAAACCTGTTCGGAGTAGCCAGATGGACAATCCCAGGAAATCGGAATCTCCTCCACAGAGGCCTCCCATTCCCCGCCAAAGGGAGTAACGTACTCCATACGTCGTTCTGAAAGACTGAGAGGCTGATTGGCGCCGAACCCGAGAGTGATCTCTCGAAGTACCCTTCCGCCAATCCGTGATCTCTCCCCGTGTTCTGTGGTCCTATGTGGGACCTCCCCCTGTTACAACACGGTGATTTCTCCCCGTGTTTTTCATTCCATTTACAACATGTTCCCTTTTCCTTTTTCTTCACTTCAACTGAGGATGAAGAAAGATTTACGAAACGTCTTGACATTTAATTTGTTCTGCTTGTATTATATTTTGTGTGCTGTATTTTTGTATTAATTTCTTGTGTTTTGTGTGCTGTATTTTTGTATTAATTTCTTGTGTTTTGTGTGTTGTATTTTTGGTGTTCATTACACTTTTTGTGTTTCCTATGAGTTTTGGAAAATTTATTTACTCCCTCTCCCCCTACTAGAAATCTACTTTTCGCAAGCTTGAGAACTCACGGAAAAAGTTAAGTAATAATACTTTTGCTGTCGTTTTTTACAATATATATATATATTTATATATATATATATATATATATGAAAAAGGTGGAAAAAGAGAGTCACGGTTCTCGTTCCGAGTTTATTCCTGACCGGTTTCGCTTGTAGCTTCTGAAGAAGCTACAAGCGAAACCGGTCAGGAAAAAATTCGGAACGAGACCCGTGACTCTCTTTTTCCACCTTTTTCAACTTGTCACAATGTCTCAACATATGTATATATATATATATATATATATATATATATATATATATATATATATATATATCAAGGACTGCTGATAAACAAGACGTGCACATCCAGATTCATGGCTCCGCTAGGGGAGGCCATTGCTTTCTTTGTAACCTAACATTTTATTTTGGACAAATATATCAAAACTAGAAACCTAACATTGTATATAGGAGAAATATATCACCTATTGACTTATTCAATGCAGTATAAGTTAATATAAACTTTTATAGTTATGCTTTGAAATACCAATTCCAGCCGGACTTAACATGTATTATTGTATGAGGTTAAAGGACATTTTAAAGGAACCCAAGTTGCTGTTGTTTTACATTTTACAAAATGGATTATAGTTAAACCTCTGTGATTGCAAACAAACAAACATTCACACAAATAAACAGACATAGAAACAAAAGCTTACCAGACTGTAGCGATTAATCAGCGACCCGGGCCTTCTTTATAGAGGTCTGGAGAAGGACTGTATTCTTCTGCTGGTCTTTCTCTAGGTTGTGGAGTCCATTTAGAAGAACATTTGCCAGACGACGGAACATCTTGGGACAGTCAATGTCAATCCCACTGAAGCTGGCCAGTGTCGACAAGAGCTTCATCAGTCTTTTCTGGCAGCAGGAACGGTGACGGGCTTCCTTGGTGAAACACAGTTCACATCTGACAATATCAAAAGTGCACACATGTGGAGTTGTCAGGGAACCTCTGGACACTGTCTCGATAAAATCCTTAACGTCACTGGTCACAAGAGGTTCCTCGGCGCTGAAGACCACATCGTTCGTGCACTTCGTTTCAAGCCACCCCGCCACATAGGCCGTACTGCACTATTCATTCACAGTCAGTGTCACATCTGTGGTGCACCTCTCAATAGAAGCTGCATCCTCTAGGTCAATTGCAGTCCCCAAGCAGGTATGTTCCTTCGACACAGGGTGGACATCGATGGACTGGAGGTTTACGGCAGCATATCTCGTGAGCCGCTGCTTGTATGCGGAGAACACATCCCTAGTGGTCATGAAAGAGTTTGCACCAGTTGATTGACGGTAGACTGAGAACTCCCCCTAAGCCGGTCACTCTGGATCTCACGCAGCAGGACATAATGGAAGTCAGCATTTCTGAACAAGTAGCGGCAAACGGCAGTCAGTCCCTGCATAGTCTGCACTACTTCATTCTTGGTGTCATGGGTGAAACACTTGATTCGATTTGCTCCATGTCCTGAAGAAGCCTCTTGGAAAATTAACAGGAAAGTGTGCAGGTTGGTTGACTGGGGATCCTGAACAGCTCGATATGGATCGTTCATGCGCTGATCTTGTCCCTTCCCAGATACAGTCACTAAATTCCACCAGTTGAGGATGATTTGGATGAACTTAGCAGGGTCATGACATCCTCTGAGCTTCAATGAAGCCACAACCTTTTCATTGAAGACCTTCAAGACATGCTGCACATTTTGTAGTTGAAGTCGTGAAGGGTTGACAGCAAATTTAGTGAGGGGAGTAGTCTTCAGTATACTGCCTTTCTTCGACTCGTACACCTTGACGTCAGCAAATGATGCTGTTGTTTTATTGTCAAGACATCTTCTGGCACTTCTCACTGATCCAGTTGTTGCGGATGCATTTCAGAAGCTGCACTGTGTCAAAAAAGAGAAACCAGACACGATCTTTGTCAAGAGGATGCTTGGCTGTGGCACGGCAATCACCCGGAAAATCAAACAGCTTACAGTACTGCTGGTTTATCTTGTGGTTGTCTGTGATAGACCCGATGACACGCCCACCTGCCCTCTCAACAGCAGCTGCCGCATCCTTCACACACTCAAGCTGGTATGCTGCTGTGAGCTTGTGAACGGGTGTCACAGAAATAATAATACTAGGTCCTCTGTGCAGCGACTTCATCATAAAATATAGCATAGGAGTGGCCTTGCAGCCTGGCTTGTTCATTGCCATGCCACTCAGAACCCCACCAGAAAAATGCAACAGTTGGCCGAATCTATACTTCATCCATCAAGAGAAATACATTCATCTTCTGCAGTCTCTTCACTTTGGCAAATGTTTCTCTCATCACCTGATCCTTTTCAATAGATGAAGTGATGTATTGCAGCTTGCGTTTGCTTGGCAGCACCAAAAAGTCTCTGAGCTGTTCATAACTACACTTGGGATATGATTCAAGAGCAAAACAATAATCATTCATGGAAAACTCACAAATGAAAAATCTGTTAGAATCAACAACAAAGTTATTACGTGGTGGTAGCACATCAAGCCACTTCTGTCTTTCATAACGGTCTTTTGGCAGTCGATACACTCGGCACCTGTTATCCTTGTTATAATTACCGTTGCAATTTACAACACCACACTTATTCGGCATTTTGAATACACAAAATCAGCAAGAAAGAACCTATGAAGAACCAAACAAACAAACAAAATCAGCAAGAACCTATGTGAACAAATACTATCCACTTTTAAATGCAGCCACGCGCGAAAGACGGAGTGACACAACCTTATACCTCACTGCTCGTAGCACACTAGACTGGCCTCCGCTAGCGGCGCCAGGAATCTGGGTGTGCACGTCCTGTGTAATAGTAGTCCTTGATATATACATATATATATATATATATATATATATATATATATATATATATATATATAATGTCGATGAAAAGAAACCTTTTGCTTTATTACAAAACTGAATATCATAATTTCTTCTGCCAAGATATTGTTGTTGTTTTTTTAAATCCTCACATGATATACATATATACATAAATACATATACCAAATACTTTTTCCTCCTCACATGGGAGGTAGCCAAAAAACAAAGGCATAATAACCACTCCTACCCATTCGATCCCCAACATACTCCACTCCCCTCCGCCCTCTTCCCGCCCTCTTATCTTGGCACCTCCTGGATGACGGGTCATCCCTGCATCTTGCCCAATGCCCTGGGTCAGAAGCAGTGTCGCAAGACACAGCACATCCACACCAAGGCCGCTTCATTAAATCGGCGACCCCCCCCCCCCATGCATGAAGGAGATGCCAGGGAGAAATCCCTTCGGGCTGAGTAATCTTATTTCTCACACATACTCCCTCACCTCCCATCGCCGATCCACTACCCCTCATGCATCACAGCATTATCCGTACACTACAATTCTCCATTCACCTCTATCTTTTATCCTCTCCTGTCCTTTCTCAACAGACATTCCCCTCTCTCCCAATACCCCTTTTACTCCATCCATCCATTTCATCCTAGATCGCCCCTACATGTTCACTCCTTCCACCTCTGCCTATCACACCTCTTTTACTAGTCTTTCTTTTTTCATTCTTTCCATGTGTCCAAACCATCCTAATACTCTTTCATCAACCCTATCTTTCAACTCCCTTTCCACCCCTGTTCTCCTCCTCACCTCATTTCTCACTCTATCCAGCCTAGTAACCCCTATCATACTTCTCAGGCACCTCATGTCAAATACATTCAAACTCCTCCTGTCTTCCTCTCTTATGTTCCATGTTTCTGCCCAGTATAGTGCTGTCGGCACAATCACTCCTTCATACAATTTCCTCTTAGCATCCATTCCCAAATGTCTATTTCTCATTACACTTTTTAATCTACCAAGGCATTTACTTTCTTCTCTCAATCTACATTCTACCTTCACCTCCACTCCTTCCTTTCCCGCCACATTCACACCCAAGTATCTAAAACAATCCACTTTCTCCAGTCTCTCTCCCTTAATACTCACTTCCAGTCTTCTGCCATTTTCTCCCCTTGTACATCTCATCACCTTACATGTATCTTCAACTTTCTTCTTTCGCACACTTTTTCAAACTCTGTCACTAACTTTTTCAATCCCTTCTTTAATCTTGCTACAAGCGCAGTGTCGTCAGGAAACAACAACTGGTTATATCGCACTTTTCTCCATTTTCTTTAACCATCTCTTATCCCTGACCCACCACCCTTACATTTACCTCTCACACCACCCCATACATGTATAAATTGAACAGTCAGGGCAACATAACACATCCAAGACGAAGTCCCACCTTTACCTCAAACCACTCACTCTCTCCATTTCTAATCCTAACACAAGCTCTACTATTCTCGTAAAAACTCTTGACTGCTCTTAAAATCTTTCCTCCTATCCCATAAATCTGCAATACCTCCCACAGTGCCTTCCTGTCTACCCTGTCATAAGCCTTTTCCAGATTCATAAAAGCACAAAAAACATCCTTACCTTTTCCTTACATATCTGTCTTATCACAAAAATCTGATCTACGCAACCCCTACCTGTCCTAAGCCCA
>NC_134784.1:63308173-63318173 GCF_046742065.1 Oratosquilla oratoria
AAATGGAAGGGATAGGCTGGACAGATGTGGAAGTTGGGTCGTGCTGTCTTGCAAGTTGCTATGGTCTCCGGTGATGTCAGTGTTAGCCACTGACCGTCGGTTGATTTTAAGATGGTAGAGGTTGGTAGGTTGAGGGTCATTGTGCGGTTTTGGTAAGGGTATGGGAAGGGATAAATTTCCCAAAGGGAGAATCTTTTGACAGGGTCCATCGGTATGTTGATTAAAATAAATTGTTGGAAGATAGTTGATGCTAAGATGGGGTAATAATGTTGTATTTCATGTTTAGAAAAGAAAGGGGTAAGTTGTAGTGTACTGTGGGCTCGTCGTAGTGTCTGGGTAAGCTGGGTTGGGGTGATCATTTGGGAGTCGACTATACCTGCGTGGGCGTTCCAAATGTCTTTCTGTATGAGATTGGTGTGGTCTTTGAGGCTATCTAGTTCTTTGTCTAGGTTATTTAGGTGATAAAGGAAGAAAAGGGCTGTTTGGGAATTTGTGATTTGAGACAACTGGGTGTTTGTGAATTGTGCAAGGTAGTTGTATTTGTCTATGACTGAATTTACAGAATCAGCGAGGAGGTCTATGTTCTGTGAATTTAAGTCTATGAGTTTCCCTTGTTGTTGGAGTACTCTTGTTATTTTTCCTATGTATGTATCCACTGTGTGGATATCTTGATCAGTAGCAGTTCCAAATAGGGATTTAGAAATAATGCCAACGAAATCGAATAGACCTCTTTTGGTTCTTCTGGTGTTGATAGTGTCGTTGTCTGGGTCTGGGAGGTGGTATATTGTGTATTTTATCTTTTTGAGTTTACTTTGTAATGAGTTGACGTTGTGGTAGAGTATCTGTGAGGTCTCATAATTTTGGTGTGTGTTATTTGGTACTTGCCTGCCTATATTTTTCTCTATTTCTAGTAGGTCATTTTGTAGTTTAGAAATTGGTTCTAGCAAGGATGTGGGTGAGATGCGGAGTTTCACCATGATGGAGTCTTCAACGCATGCTGTGGTGCCATGTTTGTGGACTATGGCGCCAGGCAAAAGCCTTGGGACGGAGAGGGCGAGGTGGACGATGAGAGGGATGAGTTGTAGGGATTTCATCTGTGGAAAAAGGGGTAGTGTCTGAGTGACTAAGGATATGTTTATCTGACTCTCGCTAGGGTTATATTGGATGGAAGGAAGTAGAGGAGTTTCGATAGATATGTGGAAAAGAGTTCTTATTGGAAATGGGCCATTTTAACCTCCACTGATAGATACATGACGTCCTGCATCTTCAGGGGCGAGAGCTAGAGTGCATGTTTAGTTGCGTCGACGCAGAGTCATGGGATGAGACTTGCGTATTGGTGATTGGTGTGTGTCTGTGATAGGTGGGTTGTGGATGGGAGGTGAGATTGGGTCGAGGTTCAGTTTGACCTTTCTCAACTTCTCTCCATGTATGGTGAAGGTGGTGTGATTTTTGGCTGCTAAATGGTAATCATATCCACCTTCGTGTCACCACCTCCAAAACCAAGAGGGTAAATCATAAGAACACAAGAATGGAAGAGACTGCAAGAATCCATCAGGCTTACATTAGGCAGATCTATGCGTCTTACCACCTACCATCCCTATCTATAAAGTTATCTCATCTCTTAAAACAAACAATTGTTTCAGCGTTCACTATATGGTTACTAACTCCCTCAGTACCGGATGGCGCCTTCCATGGATCTACAAAGGATTATAAAGGCGGAGTATGCCGACAGGAGACCTTTTGGTCCATATCTAGGTCGGATGCGAAAAAAATCATAATAATAATAAAGTAATAAATAAAAACTATAATAATGTAAATAACAAATAAAATACATAAATAAATGCATATGTATAGTTGAATAATAAACAAACAGGTAAATAGTAAATAATAATAAATTGACATATAACTAATAATAAATGAAAATCAGACAGACAAATGATAACAAAACAAAAACAAATAATATAAGATAAATTATAATCATTACAGCATCTTGCTTAGGTGTTTATCTAAATGATTCTTAAAGCATCGAACTGAACTACATTGCACTACCTGTGCAGGAAGTTTATTCCATTCATTAACTACGCAGTTGGCAAAGTTGTTTCTACCTACTTCCAAATTGAATCTATTTCCGGACAGTTTGAGACCATTGTTTCTTGTCTGATTCTCATTCAATGTGAACATTTTGTCACTTTTGATGTTGTCAATTCCCTTTAAAATCTTAATGACCTGTATCAAGTCACCTCTGAGTCTACGCTTTTTTAGGGAAAACAGATTCATATGTTTTAGTCGATTTTCGTATGATTTATTCTTTATATTTGGAATCAGTTTTGTGGCTCGCCGTTGTACTTTTTCCAGTCTGTCAATGTCTTTAATGAGATTCGGTGACCATACGGAAACAGCATATTCCAAATGTGGACGAACTAACGATTTATATAGCTTGTTAATGAGTGATGGACTTTTGAAATCAAAAGATCGCGCAATCAGTCCCAGAATCATATTTGCTTTCTCAGAGGCTGAAATACACTGCTTGGATGATTTGAGGTCGTTACTGATAATTACGCCGAGATCTTTTTCACTATCCACTTTTGTTAACGAATTTCCAAATAACTTGTAATCGTACCTGCTGTTATTTTTACCTATGTGCATTACCTTGCATTTACTTATGTTAAATTTCATTAGCCACTTGTCAGACCATTGCTGTAATTTATCTAAATCTTCTTGAATATCTAATTGGTTTGAGTGATCATTTGACACTCCGCACAGTTTCGTATCATCAGCAAATTTGGAAACAGTAGATTTTAGTACATGGTCTATATCATTTATATATACTATGAATAGAAGTGGTCCAAGAACGGAACACTGAGGAACTCCACTTGTAACATTTTTCCATCCAGAAGTTTTTCCATTTAAAACAACTCTCTGTTTTCGATCATTCAACCAATTACTAGTCCAACCTAATAGGCTACCACTTATTCCATGTGAAGCTAATTTAGTAAGTAGTCTTTCGTGTGGGACGGTATCAAAAGCTTTTGCAAAGTCTAGATATATTAAATCTATATTGTTTCTTTTGTCATAATTGGAGATAACTGTGTTGTAGAATTCGAGTAAGTTAGTCACGCAAGAACGTTTCCGTCTGAAACCATGCTGGCTATCATTTATCAAACGGTTACTTTCTAAATGATATTCGATAGCATCTCTGATGATAGTTTCCATTATTCTTCCTACGATTGAAGTCAAACTTATAGGCCTATAGTTATTTGGCTTCTTTTTGTCACCTTTATTGAATAAGGGAGTAACGTTAGCTAGCTTCCATTCTCTTGGGACATCTCCGGATATGATGGATTTCTTGAAAATGATTTCTAATGGAACAACAATCTCATTTTTCATTTCCTTTAAGATTCTTGGATGCCAACCGTCAGGCCCTGGTGTTTTATTAACTTTGAGTTTATCTATACACCTTTTAATTTTTTTCTTTTGTTATATTTACCGTTGTAAGTTTACCCAGGACTTTTCACAGGTTTCAGTTTGGAGTTCACTTTGAGGTGTTTCGTTTACGAATACCGAGCTAAAATAATTGTTTAAGATATTACACATTCCTTCATTTGAATATTCAAGTTGACTGTCAGCAGATAATAGTGGACCAATGTGATTCCTAACAACCTTTTTATCTCTAATGTAACTATAGAAATCTTTGGGATTCTCTTTGGATTTATTAGCGATGTTCATTTCGTATTGTCGTTTTCTTTTTCTTACTGTCTTTTTTAAATCTCTCTGTATTGATACATAACTTTCATAGTCATTAGATGCACCCGAGCACTTATATTTCTTATAAGCCTGTCTCTTTTTAGCAATACTTTTATCAGTTTCTTTGTCGAGCCACTTTGGGCGAGCCTGATTTGGGGGACGTCTGTCCTTAAAAGGAATGTAAGTTTGAATCATCTTAGTGAGCGTATTTTGAAATATTTTCCACATCTGATCTACATGTCTTTCGTTTAATTTTGCCTCCCAATCTGTAAGCTGAAGCTCCTGACGTAGTCCTATGAACTGAGCTTTACTGAAATCGGGTATCTTAGAAACACAAGTATCTATTCTAAAATTGTTTAGGAGTTTGAATCTAACTAAGTTGTGATCGCTAGAAAGGAGGCAAGATTTAGCACAAAAACTACAGAGGTGTACACCCACGAAACACCCTGGAAGAGAGTTATTATAGTTATGATAAAGAAAAAAAGAACACTAACAAAGAAATATTGGGGAAGAGCAACGTAAATTCTGCTTTGAATCTGATGCGATAGTGAATAGAGTCATGACTCTTTGGAAAGATATCTTCATAGTGTTTATAGGATTGGCGAAGGCATTTGTTTGGGTAGATAAAGGAGAAAATTGAAATGTAACATAACTACAAGATGGAGGAAAGTGAAATGTAATATAACTGTAAAAGATGGAAAAAAAGGGAAGGTAACATAACTGTACAAGATGGAGGAAAGTGAAAGATAATATAACTTTACAAGATAGAGGAGAAAGGAAGGTAACATAACTATACATGATGAAGGAAAAAGAAAGGTAACATAACTGTACAAGATGGAAGAGAGGTCAAGGTAACATAATTGTACAAGATAAAGGAAAGGGAAAGGTAACATAACTGTAGAAGATGGAGGTAAGGGGAAGGCAACATAACCGTGCAAGATGGAGGAGAGGGGAAGGTAAAATAAATTTACAAGATGGAGGAGAGGGCAAGGTAACATAACTTTACAAGACGGAAGAAGGGGGAATGCAATATAACTGTACAAGATGGAGGAGAGGGGAAGGTAACATAAATGTAGAAGATAGAGGGAAGTGGAAGGTAACATAAATGTACAAGACGGAGGAAAGGGGAAGGTATAAAATAACCGTGCAAGACGGAGGAAAGGGGAAGGTAACATAACCGTATAAGATGGAGAAAAGGGAAAGGTAATATAACTGTATAAGATGGAGGAGATGGGAAGGTAACATAAACGTACAAGATGGAGAGAAGGGAAAGGCAACATAACTATACAAGATGAAGAAAAGGGGAAGGTAACATAACTATACAAGATGGAGAGGAGGGGAAGGCAACATAACTGTACAAGATGAAGGAAAAGGGAAGGTAATATAACTGTACAAGATGGAGGAGAGGGGAAGGTAACATAACTGTACAAGACGGAGGAAAGGGAAAGGCAGCATAACTATACAAGATGGAGAGAATGGGAAGGTGATATAACAGTGCAAGAGGGAGGAAAGAGGAAGGCAACATGACTTTACAAGTTGGAGGGAAGGGGAAGGTAACATAACCGTACAAGACGGAGGAAAGGGGAAGGTAATATAACAGTACAAGAGGGAGGAAAGGGGAAGGCAACACGACTTTAAAAGATGGGGAAGAGGGGAAGGTAACATAACTATACAAGATGAAGGAAAGGGAAAGGTACAAGGTTGAGGAAAGGGGAAGGCAACATAACTGTACAAGAGGGAGGATGGCGGAAGGTAACAAAACTTTACAAGATGAAGGAGAAGGGAAGGTAACATGGTTGTACAAGATTGAGGAAGGGGAAGGTAACATAACTGTGCAAGACGGAGGTAAGTTGAAAGAGTGTTACGAGAAGGATGAACGAGGATAGAAAGACGTGTGTAAGAAAAGGAGAGAAAAACAATCGAGAAAAGGTTACTGTTTTCAAAGTTCACAAAACGATTGACAAATGACTCCCTACTGGGAAGACACACTATAAGAGTTATAAATCTAAAATCTATGTTATATAATGTTTACAAATAACTACAAAGTAATATCTTAACACATTCGTAAATTTCAACAAGAACCCACTGTGTTGGATCAGAAGAAATTAAATAGACATAATGTCGACGGACATAATGTCGACGGACATAATGTCGATGGACAAAATGCCGACATTTGTTCAAGTAGGACAAAATGTCAACGACGACTTTTATTAATTATTTATTTAGTGAGATGATGCCAGATGTTAATGAAGGCACTAAGCCATTTTTGCCACCAATTTTATACCTCTCTCCCTATATGTTTCCTGTCATTCATTCATAATAATACAGGTTAAAATGTTAGTTCCAAAATCAACAAACTTGACAGTCTATTGATTCTAATGAATCACAAGATGACTCAGTTGTAGAGCTATAAATTTATTAAAACAATATAATCAATTAAAAAGTGTTACAAAAGATATAATCAACGCACAATTTACCTATTAAAAACAACATAATTCTAAAAAGCTTTACAAGTTATGAGCATCTGCTCTTAAAAACTGTATCCCTTGATTGGGATTAAAGTTTGTGACCAGGTTCTTCAATCTTTCATTGATTCTAATATATTTTAGGTTCTGCCTTCCGATTCCTCTCCCATTGGCTAGTTGCGCTAACAACATTTCTGTATTTGCTTGTTCTTTTTTCAGTTTGTTAACCAATTTTTCTACAGATGAATGCTTAATCACCATTCTCCTGTTAAAAGCATTATGCCACCCTTCAAGTGCATTATTCGTGCGTGGCAAGTCATCTGCGACACGAACTGACTATAGCTTGATTTCATAGCAGGGTTTACGTCGTCGTCCACCTTGAACTACGCCTATCCATGTAACTTCAAAATACGCCAGAAATTCGTCGAGAACACATTCTTTTTCTTCAGTTAGGGAACCAAGAAGCTCTTCGAAAAAAAGCCTATACGTAATCAGGAGGAACAAATGCCAATGCTTGAAATTGCTTTATGATGAATGCATTACTGGTCATTCCACAGGTGTTTACACTACACTAAACTGGCTGTTTGGTCATTCCGGTTGTTTATGCTACAATTCTACGGTGCCCGTATTCACATCAAAGCTATCTCATTCCTTCTTTGTTATAAACTAGACTCATAATATTATTATTATTATTATTATATTTCTCGACATTATGTACGTCGACATTTTGTCCTACTTGAACAAATGCCGGCACTTTGTCCATCGACATTTTGTCCATCGACATTATGTCCGTCGACATTTTGTCCTACTTGAACAAATGTCGGAACTTTGTCCATCGACATTTTGTCCATCGACATTATGTCCGTCGACATTATGTCCGTCGACATTATGTCCATCGGCATTTTGTCTGCATACCATTTCGATCACGGACTGCGATCCCCTTCAGTGGAATACGAATATGTTTACAAATGATCTAGTACTGACAGAACGAACTGAGGAAAGTTACGGAGACACATCATATAATGCCCACTAGCAATTAATATTAATTAGAGTTAGTAACGTTCGGGATCGAAGTACTGCAGAGCCACCAAGAGTTAGAGAACAAATTGCATAAAGTTTGCGAACGATGCCTTACGAACAAGACACACTAAGGAAGAATGGAAATCGTAAGAAAATAATAAAAAGATAATCAAATGAATAAAAGAAAAGTGACAAGAAAATGACAACCCACAAAAGAAAGATAATGGAAATGTGAGGAAAAATATTATCGCAAAATCCAACCTGTGACGTCATCCCTCGGTCGAGGAGAAGATTGACACGCACCTTTCAAGAAAATATCTCACAATTCAAAAGTGACATGATGGAGGAAAAGTAGAATAGAATGAAAGATCTTTGAGAGAAAATGAGAGCATGGTTTTGAACAAGTTCTGCTTTGTCTCTAACTGCCCCTCCCTACAAATTTTCTACTTGCCACTACACTGCACGAAACACTAGACACGACATCTCTCTCTCTCTCTCTCTCTCTCTCTCTCTCTCTCTCTCTCTCTCTCTCTCTCTCTCTCTCTCTCTCTCTCTCTCTCTCTCTCTCTCTCTCTCTCTCTCTCTCTCTCTCTCTCTCTCTCTCTCTCTCTCTCTCTCTCTCTCTCTCTCTCTCTCTCTCTCTCTCTCTCTCTCTCTCTCTCTCTCTCTCTCTCTCTCTCTCTCTCTCTCTCTCTCTCTCTCTCTCTCTCTCTCTCTCTCTCTCTCTCTCTCTCTCTCTCTCTCTCTCTCTCTCTCTCTCTCTCTCTCTCTCTCTCTTTCTCTCTCTCTCTCTCTCTCCTCTCTCTCTCTCTCTCTCTCTCTCTCTCTCTCTCTCTCTCTCTCTCTCTCTCTCTCTCTCTCTCTCTCTCTCTCTCTCTCTCTCTCTCTCTCTCTCTCTCTCTCTCTCTCTCTCTCTCTCTCTCTCTCTCTCTCTCTCTCTCTCTCTCTCTCTCTCTCTCTCTCTCTCTCTCTCTCTCTTCCTTTTTTATTCCTATTTCAATGTATTTATTCTTTAATCTGTTTATTTACTTATCTATTTATCTATTTCCTCGTTCATTCATCTATTCTTTCTTCCTTTCTATCTTTACATTCATGCGATACGGAGCCCAAACAATAATGCTCGGAGTTCCCTATACGACTGATCCTTCAGTATGTTGAAGAGAAATATGTCGAGAACTCCCCTTATCAGGATTGCCCCGTACAAACGACTTTGTAGCGTGGAACTTAATGAACCATACCCTTGGACCAACTCGCTGGCGACCGGTTTCGGACTGCCGTCACCTCGACCTCCTCCGCAAGTACCGACGCTCTAAGCCGATAATGTTAAAATAGAGCGTGGAGATATTGGAAGAAGATACCTCAAAATTTTCGAAAACTTCAAAACTGACAGGATAGAGAAAATGTAAAACTATATATATATATATATATATATATATATATATATATATATACATATATATATATATATACATATATATATATATATATATATATATAACCTTTTCAAAATTATTCTGAAATGACCTCAGCGGTGACGGTGTTTGGAGAACACTTCCGTAAGGGTGATTGGCTGTACAATACCGACTACCGATACGATGCCAAGAGACGAAACGGCGAAGAAGTGTAGACAGAGGCATAGACAGAGGTACTTATGGAAGCGGCTAACGGCTACCAAGGGTATAACGAAGAAGACGTTTCTAGAAGATAAGGTGTTGGCAGCTAGACTAAGGGACACAGTAAAACGTTCCCTGGGTTGTACGCTGACAATAAGACCTTTATCGTGAAAGCTAGGTGAGTTCCAAAGGAAGGTGATCGCCTTCAAATCAACTCTAGAGAACGATAAACAATTCGAATACAGTGACGATATGTTTGACGGATTGGAGTGTTCGGACGATATGATAGATGAGGATTCAGAGGAGTTCATGTGGCATTACTTCTCAGGATATAAGAAGTTCGTTAAACACGGTGCAAAGTCTGATGACAGGAACTTTCAGATGTATTTCTTAGATAGACTTTTCAAAAGGTAAAAAAGAACTGTTATTCGCAACAAATACGCTATAAGAAAGGTAAAAGCTGCGATTAAGCATAAAAATGAAACGAAAAAGAAAGTTATCGTACACGACGCTCCATCTACCTCAAACCAAAAATTATATTGAAATGACCTCAGCGGTGGCGGTGTTTGGGGGACACTTCCGTAAGAGATTCTCTGATTATGTATACCGGAACCACTAAAGAAAACGGAGAAATAGTAACGAAACAACCACGCAAAGTAGTATATAAGTTGTTCATGAATAATTTTTTAATTGAGCACGGAGTAATCAATATTCCTGAAGACGTATTCAAACTAATAGAAGAAGAGGTTATCAAGATGATTATGCCAGACCACGACACCGACTACGTATCAACCACTGGAGATTGATTGGAGGATATTAAGGAGGACATCAAACTAAGGGAGGAAAATAAGGAACTACACGAGAAGTTGGATCAGATCTTGACCATGATCAAGAGGATGAGTGATGAAGACAGCGACGAAGAACAAAGGTCGCCCAAAATTAGGTTCGACACAGAAAAATACTCTGAGGTAGAATCTGACGAAGGCGAGCCGTCTCCTAAGAAACAAAATGTATGTGGGGCCCGCGAGCGAAGCGAATAAGTGCCGCAGTCCAAGCAACCTGCCGAAGGCAGGTGCTGCGAAGCCGCTGACTTGTATGTATATATATATATCTATATATATATATTTATATATTTATATATATATATATATATATATA
>NC_134784.1:63335673-63350673 GCF_046742065.1 Oratosquilla oratoria
AACAACCTACATCCTCGTGAAACTGTGTGGTGAAAGCAGTCAAGATCTGTCTCCCACAGACACAGTTCATTGGCCCCTCTCTCGTCAATGACGTTGGTCGACTACCCTTTAATCTATAATTTTAATGAGGCCTAATACAGAAGTTCATTTATCGTACTATCTACTACAGTCTGCTCAAAATCAAAGTTTTGCACATGTGTGATTTGGGTGATGGGGACCTGGTACCTCTCGGGGAAAGGAGAGCTGATCTTAATAGTGAGAATGACAGTCTACATCTCATCCACGATACAATGCTGCTTTTTGGTTGTTGTTGTTGTTGTTTTCTGTCATCACATCTGCCAGACGAGCGTAGAATGCCTTTGCTCTAGGACCCATCCGACTTGAAGTCGTAAAGGTTACAGGAGTAAATGAACCCTGGTCCATATTTGTATATGCTCTTCGTAATTCTGATTTTCTCATTCTCGTTCCGGGAGTGGGACGCCTCAGTAGTTAGGTTATTGTAACAGGGGGCCATTGGATCATATATTCGCATGTCAAAGAAAGCCAACTGTCCTCGTGTCCAGAAACCTCTTGCGCTGACATCCATTTGTGCTTCATCTGAGGTGTTGGGCATGCGGTGCCTGAAGTTCTTTCCTCCCAGTCAAAGTAATGTTGGTTTGATGGTCATATCTTTGCATACCTCCCGAAGCATTTGGGTAGGGAGGTCCCTTACCTCGTCATGTCTCATGCAGATAAATCTAACCTGCTTTCATACCACCGCATGGTTTGAACCAAACTGTGCACCACAGGAACGTCTGTTAGGCAGCCTTGCCAGTGGCCATCCATACCTCAAGGCAATGGTATCTGTGAATTCTCTTTTGTTTAGGTTGAATCCCCTTGCCCTGATTGGTAGCGCTGTCAGCGAATTGGACGCCCCATCTTCCTGTGCCAGTAGTAGTAGTAGTAGCTGAAGTAGTATTAGTTGTTGTTTTTGCTACTCCTGTCGCTGTCGTTGTTCTTGTTCCAGTTGCTGTCGTTGTCGTTGTTCCTGCTGTTGTTTTTGTTGTCGTTGAGGTAAGACAAGAAAATGGAAGTTCAAGAAACTGACGTTTAAGAATACACAACCAATGACGCTTTTTTTAATTTCAAGGTAAGGCATACTTCATATGAACAGAAAATGGGATAATATAGGATTAACACCACCAACAACAAAACAATTGCTGGAGCATAGACAACAAAAAGACCAACAACAGCAGCAAGGGCTATAACTTATGCAGTCAATATTCTAGAGATTTTAGGGACCTCTTCGGACCGGAGGAAAAGAATGCTGATCACTTTTACCCTCTACTATTCCTCCATTCCGTTTTTGTTCTCCTTAAATTTCTCCTTATGACTCCACCTCTACGGCGAGATGATGCTCTCCTGAATAGAAGTGCTGGCTATTGCCGACGAAATATTAAGAACGACAACAATGACAGTGATGACAACGACAAGGGCAATAATGACAATAACATCAGCACTGGCAACGCCAACGGCAATGACAAGAACAACAATGACAACGACAGTGACAGTGATGACAACGACAAGGGCGACAATGACAAACAATGACATCGGTAATGGCAATGCCAACAACAATGACAGCGACAAGGACGACAATGACAATGACAACGACAATGATGACAATGACAAGGGCGACAATGATAATGACAACGACAAAAATGAAAACGACAAAAATGACAACGACAATGGCAATGATAATGACAGTAATAACGACAATAACAATGACAACGGCATTGACAACGACAACAATATCTTCATTGTCAAAGACAATGACAATGACATCGGCAATTATAATGACAGTGACAATGACAATGACAATGAAAACGACAATGATAATAACAGTAACAACGACAACGACAATGACAATGACCGCAACAAGGAATACAACATCTACATAGCCAAAAACAAAATTAACAACAATGACAAAACAAAAAGAGAGCTGAAATCAAATTATTTTTCGAAAAAGAAAATCGGTCCATGGAGTCATTATATTTTCATTATCCTTAAAATACACTTGTATATTTCCTTTGTCTGCCGCCAAGCGATTTATTTTTATTTTATTTTTATTCATTTATTTTATTTCTTATTTTTTATTTATTTATTTATTTACTTATTCATTTGTTTATTTATTTTTTATCGTCGTGAGTTCGATTCCCGGGACCAGCTACGCGCTATATCGTGTTGGTTCATGACAATCCTGACCTGACGGATAGGTGACCCAACATCAACCTTAACATAAAAAAAAAATAAAAATGAAAAAGATGATTGCTGAAACTGACAGGGCTTTGCTCTACCAAGGGTTTCTCAGTTCCCACTACGTGGGAGTATATGGTGAATTTTAGAAGGCCTTCAATGTCTGCCCTGAGAAGGAGAAACTAAAGGTGGAGGCCCCGGCACACTAGGTATTTCTTGCTAGTATGCTAGTTGCTTTTGCTATTTCGTTTGAGTAGAAAAGATTTCGGTTACGATCTTTTTGTTTTTCAAATTTCCAAGTGTCACATTACTCATGTGTCATATAGTGAAAAGCTGAATGACGAACTAAGAGAAGTTAAACCTAGAATATGAATGTTAGACACATTGTTGAGATGTTCTTTAGGAAGTCTAGAATATTGTAACCAAAGTCGTTTCTACTCAGACGAGGTAGCAAAAGCAAATAGCCCAATGTGCCGCCACCTTAAAGCGGGCCCTACACGATCAATATTATTGCGCAATATTCCATATTGTACAGTAATACTGACACTGGTCCGACACCATCTGCCATTTGGGCTGTGACTAAGGGGTTCCAGAGATCACTATCTCCTGTCCCAAACATCACAATCCATCCATACTCCGTCAATGATACTGTACAATACGGAATATTGCGCAATAATATTGATCGTGTAGGGCCGCTTTAAGACGATGACCATGAGCACAAACGAACTATAAAAAAAATGTCGAAGAGAGAACCAACTATAATGGTGTCGATAAGTATTAAAGAACAATACACAGAAATCCTGACAAAGAATTAAAAAAAAACATAAAAATAAAGTTAAAAAAAACGAAGAAATAAAGGAAGAGACAATAACTGTTAAAAGGAAAAAGTATAAAATTTGTCTCAAGAACTTAAGATAACTGGGGCCTTAAATGTATGTTGGCAAATTGTGACAGTAGTGCAGGAAATACGTTTAGAAAACGAAGTAATGGATGATTCTACAGGAAATCTTATCGAGCCATTAACGAGGATTAAAAGAATTATATTTTGATGAAAGCTTCCTATTTTTTGTGGGATATTTCACAATTAACGCAGAAGATGAAGTCAACTTAACTTCCGTACTAAAGAATAAACTAAAAAGTGTCTCAATGATGCTCATAAAAAAATCGAGCAAAATGTTAGAAAAAGACATAGAGGCCATAAGTGACTCAATAATTTTAAGAAAAAACAGGATACAAAAAATAAACACAAGAGTCAAAATATGGAAACAATGATTTAATCATACATAAAAACACGGAACAGGACTGAAAAAATGCAACAACAAAAATAAGTTCATTACAAGTTAAAGCCCAATTATAAACATCCAAACATTAATTGGAATGCCAAAGGTCAAATTCATCATTAACGAAAAAATTATTCATATACATACATACACACACACACACACACACACACACACACACACACACACACACACACATATATATATATATATGTATATATATATATTTATATATATATATGTATATATATGTATATATATATATATTTATATATATATGTATATATATATATATATATATATGTGTGTGTGTGTGTGTGTGTGGTGTGTGTATTCATATATATACACATATATATGTATATATATACATATACAACACACACACGCACACACATGTGTGTGTATATATATATATATATGCACACACGATTGATAAGCGAGCGGTAGATCAAAACACCTTTCTACTGGAAGAAAATGAAAGGATGATTTAATAGTGACAATAGGGAAAAGATGCCTCTGGGAAGTGCGACGAACAAAAGAGACAAAAACCTTTAATTGGCTTGAGAGAAAGTGTCAGAGGAGAATGGGAGGAGGAGAAGAGGAGAAGAAGGGGGAAGAAGAGGAGAGGGAGGAGGAGAGACCTCGGCGTGAAAAATAAGGACAATAAATTTTAATTGGGGAGCATCCATGAACAATAATGTCAGCTTATATAAAGGTGAATGAATAATAGGTGTCGAAGAAGAAGGATGAAAGAGCAAGTAACGAATAGGGAGGGATATAAAAAAATACACAAAAATATATCTATTCAGTGATCATCCAGAACAGAAAGGTAAACTTACATAAAAGTTAATAAAACATAATATAGTGAAAAGGAATATTGAAACCTAAGGATCGATTAGATAAAGAAGGATATATAAAAGACCCGAAAAAATAAGCAACATAACGATGAATGATACAAAATGTTACATAAAAGCAATTTACAGCAGCGAATAAATTGGCGGTCACAACTTAGATTCAAACTCCTTAAAAATTTTAGAATAGATACTTGTGTTTCTAAAATACCCGATTTCAGTAAATCTCAGTTCATAGGACTACGTCAGGAGCTTCAGCTTACAGATTGGAAGGCAAAATTAAGCGAAAGACCTGTAGATCAGATGTGGGAAATATTTCAAAATACGCTCACTAAGATGATTCATACTTACGTTTCTTTTAAGGACAGACGTCTCCCAAATCAGGCTCGCCCAAAGTGGCTCGACAAAGAAACTGAAAAAAGTATTGCTAAAAAGAGACAGGCTTATAAGAAATATAAGTGCTCGGGTGCATCTAATGACTATGAAAGTTATGTATCAATACAGAGAGATTTAAAAAAGACAATAAAAAAGAAAACGACAATACGAAATGAATATCGCTGATAAATCCAAAGAGAATCCCAAAGAATTCTACAGTTACATTAGAGATAAAAAGGTTGTTAGGAATCACATTGGTCCACTATTATCTGATGACGGTCAACTTGAATATTCAAATGAAGGAATGTGTAATATTTTAAACAATTATTTTAGCTCGGTATTCGTAAACGAAACACCTCA
This sequence comes from Oratosquilla oratoria, assembly GCF_046742065.1. Taxonomy (NCBI): domain Eukaryota; kingdom Metazoa; phylum Arthropoda; class Malacostraca; order Stomatopoda; family Squillidae; genus Oratosquilla; species Oratosquilla oratoria. The sequence continues at coordinate 63,340,772 of NC_134784.1, forward strand.
AAGTGAGCTCCAAACTGAAACCTGTGAAAAGTCTAGGGTAAACTTACTCACTACGGTAAATATAACAAAAGAAAAAATTAAAAGGTGTATAGATAAACTCAAAGTTAATAAAACACCAGGGCCTGACGGTTGGCATCCAAGAATCTTAAAGGAAATGAAAAATGAGATTGTTGTTCCACTAGAAATTATTTTCAAGAAATCCATCATATCCGGAGATGTCCCAAGAGAATGGAAGCTAGCTAACGTTACTCCCATATTCAAAAAAGGTGACAAAAAGAAACCAAATAATTATAGGCCTATAAGTTTGACTTCAATCGTAGGAAAATAATGGAAACTATCATCAGAGATGCTATCGAACATCATTTAGAAAGTAACCGTTTGATAAATGATAGCCCATGGTTTCAGACGGAAACGTTCTTGCGTGACTAACTTACTCGAATTCTATAACACAGTTTTCTCGAGTTATGACAAAAGAAACAATATAGATTTAATATATCTAGATTTTGCAAAAGCTTTTGATACCGTCCCACACGAAAGACTACTTACTAAATTAGCTTCACACGGAATAAGTGGTAGCCTATTAAGTTGGACTAGCAATTGGTTAAATGATCGAAATCAGAGAACATTTTTAAATGGAAAAACTTCTAGATGGAAAATGGTACAAGTGGAGTTCCTCAGGGTTCCGTTCTTGGGCCACTTCTATTCATAGTATATATAAATGATATAGACCATGGACTAAAATCTACTGTTTCCAAATTTGCTGATGATACAAAAATGTGCGGAATGGCAAATGATCGTTTAAATCAGTTAGATATTCAAAAAGATTTAGATAAATTACAGCAATCGTCTGAAAAGTGGCTAATGAAATTTAACATAAGTAAATGCAAGGTAATACACATAGGTAAAAATAACAGTAAGTACGATTACAAGTTATTTGGGAATTCGTTAACAAAAGTGAATAGTGAAAAAGATCTCGGCGTAATTATCAGTAACGATCCCAAATCATCCAAGCAGTGTATTTCAGCCTCTGAGAAAGCAAATAAGTTTCTAGAACTGATTGCACGATCTTTTGACTTCAAAAGTCCATCACTCATTAACAGGCTATATAAATCGTTAGTTCGTCCACATTTGGAATATGCTGTTTCCGTATGGTCACCGAATCACATTAAAGACATTGACAGATTGGAAAAAATACAACAGTGAGCCACAAAACTGATTCCAAATATCAAAAATAAATCATACGAAAATCGACTAAAACATATGAATCTCTTTCCCTAAAAAAGCGTAGACTCAGAAGTGACTTGATTCAGGTCTTTAAAATTCTAAAGGGAATTGGCAACATCAAAAGCGACAAAATTTTCACACTGAATGAGAATCAGACAAGAAACAATGGTCTCAAACTGTCCGGAAATAGATTCAATTTGGAAGTGGGAAGAAACAACTTCACCAACCGTGTAGTTAATGAATGAAATAAACTTCCTGCAGAGGCAGTGCAATGTAGTTCAGTTCGAAGCTTTAAAAATAATTTAGATAAACACCTAAGCAAGATGCTGTAATGATTATTATTTATTTTTGTTTTGTTATCATTTGTCTATTTGATTTTCATTTATTATTAGTTATACGTCAATTGTATAGACACGGTAAAGGAAACATGGACTGGAGGTGAAGCTTTTATTCCTGACGTTTCGTCTAACGACTTTCTCAAAGGAATGAGCATACTAGATACATACAGAGTTTATAAACACGCCATATGGCTCAAGGGGGTGTGCGAGCGTATAGCGCTGTGTTCTGATTGGCCCGCTGAGACAGCCAATCACGAAGCGCTATATTCGCTGAGGATTTGGCCCAGGTGAAGCTCCCAGCCTTATTGTTGATATTCGGACGAGTGGTGATGTACGCAGCTTCTATAGATTTTCTGGTCTTTTTATCCATACCTTCGTGTAGAATCTCGGCTCGGTTCCATTGTGGGAGGTGCCCAGATTCGTCAACATGCACCACCATGGAACACCACAATGGAACCGAGCCGAGATTCTACACGAAGGTATGGATAAAAAGACCAGAAAATCTATAGAAGCTGCGTACATCACCACTCGTCCGAATATCAACAATAAGGCTGGGAGCTTCACCTGGGCCAAATCCTCAGCGAATATAGCGCTTCGTGATTGGCTGTCTCAGCGGGCCAATCAGAACACAGCGCTATACGCTCGCACACCCCCTTGAGCCATATGGCGTGTTTATAAACTCTGTATGTATCTAGTATGCTCATTCCTTTGAGAAAGTCGTTAGACGAAACGTCAGGAATAAAAGCTTCACCTCCAGTCCATGTTTCCTTTACCGTATCTATACAACTTGTTCACATGAATTTTTATATGTCAGTTTATTATTATTTACGATTTGCCTGTTTGGTTGTTGTTTGACTATGCCTATGCGTTTATTTATGTATTTTATTTGATACTTACATTATTATAGTTTTTATTTATTTATTGATTGTTATTATTAGAATTTTTTCGCATCCGAGCTAGATATGGACCAAAAGGTATCCTGTCGGCCTGCTCCGCCTTTGTAATCCTTAAGGACAATATTATGTCAAAGAGGCCATACAGGGAAAAAGAAATAAAGAATGGTCGAATTTAGAGGGGATCAGCATTCTTCTTTGGGTCGAGATTAGTCTCGTCAGAAAAGAAAGCTGCGTGACTGATCCACAGGAATCTCAATGCTGATTTCAAATATTTGTTTTCAATAATTCATACATATATACACGCATATGTATATATATATATATATATATATATATATATATATGTGTATATATATACATATATGTATATATATATATGTATATATATATATATTTATATATATACATATATATATGTATATATACATATATACATATACATAAAGTGGCCTCATTTCAAACCACGTGAGCGAGAGAGGACAAGGTGAACAAAAGTCATAGTGTGGGTGATCAAGTGTTAATTTATTTCCTTTGCGTGCAAGTGCGTAGTGCACTTTCAATGGTCGCACAAGTGGCATTTTATTTCATTTTATTTTATTTTATTGCATTATTTTATTGTATTTTATTTTACTTTATTGTATTTTATTTTATTTGTTTATTTCCTTCGCGTGCAAGTGCGTAGTGCACTTTCAAGTGTTGCACAAGTGGCATTTTATTTTAATTTTATTTTATTACATTTGATTGTATTGCATTTTATTGTATTTTACTTTATTGAATTATATCTATTCTTTGTAAATCAAATGTATGCACAATTGGGTATGTAAGGTGGTCCATCCGTCCAGTACTTGTAGCGACAGGAAGAGGAGGGGGACCAGTACGGCCTCGCCAGTGTGTAACACCTTTCCCAATTCCAACCACGGCCAGTATAATAGCTCATTTGAACACTGTATATTTTCACACCCATGAAGACGGTCCTAGGACTATGACCGAAACGTCGGGCAATAAACTCCCCACTTTGAGTCTGGTGTTTACGCTTCCCCCCTTTCAACATGGATCCCATTCTCCAGATCATCGCGCATATTGAACATATATATATATATATATATATATATATATATATATATACATATATATATGTATATATGTATATATATACATACATATACATATATAACATATGTATATATATATATGTATGTATATATATATATATATGTATACATATATATATATATATATATATATATATATATATATATATATTGCAAAAATAATCACAATAACGCGTGACTAAATACATCTGAGGATGTAATAAACGAAAACGTTTAGTATTCCGACTTTATTTTCCCTATGGTTTCTGTAAATATATATATATATATATATATATATATATATATATATATATATACATATATACAGTATATATGTATGTATATATATATATATATACTTATACAGTATATATGTATGTGTATATATATATATATATATATATATATGACATATATGTATATATATATACATATATGTATATATATATATCTATATATATATGTACATATATGTATGTATATATATATACATATGTATATACATATATATATGTATATGCAGAGTCCACTAGGAAAAGGAAAAACACACGGAGTCCGAGCGCTTTCGTGATATATTCACATTATCAAGGAGTACAGAAAGATGAGAACAAAAAATGGAGATACAGAGTATAAGTAGGACAAGAGAGACATTTACCCTCCTCTCCGAAGCCTGAAAGCTCAGGTTGGGTCACTCGGTGAGGTCATGGAAACATATTATTATTACATTAACTTTTAAAATATGTACTATTTATATTACTGACAATATATGGATCTAATTTATATAATCCTAAACTATTATTAATGAGTTGGTCATAATTGCATTTGATAATTCCTGACTCTATGATATTTCTTTCTGTTATATTCTTACATTGTATAATTTTTGAAGCATTTTTCCAGTCAATAGGATGGTCAAATTCACAAACCTGTTTAAAAAGTGCACTAGATTCTTGGCCCTTTTTTATGCTGTTTTTATGCTGTTTAATCCTAACCTCTAATTCTTTTCCTGTTTGACCTACATAATATTTGTCACATTTACTACAAGGTATTTTATATACACAGCCTGTAGAATTGTCAGGGGAATTCTTTATGAGAAGATTTTTTAGAGTTGTGTTGTTCTTGAAGGCTACATTTACATTGAAATTTTTAAGAATATTAGGAATCTCTATAAGATTTTCATTAAAAGGAAGTACAAGTAAATTCTTTTTCTCAAACTTTTGTTTTGGTTCCCCTTTATAGAATGTCCTTTTTGCTTTTTTGAAACATTTGTCCAAAAAGAATTTGGGATATCTCAACTGTGTTCCGATGTCATAAATTTTGTTCATATATATATGTGTATATGTGTATATATACATATATGTATATATATATACATATATACACACATATATATATGTGTATATGTATATATATATATATATATATAAACATTTACATATTGTAAGAGGCTGGTAGATAAAGGTAGACAAGTAAGGTAGATAGAGGGGTATGTGGCAAGAATTTCATTTTATGAGTTGGATGTTTGGTATAGAATACCCGCGAAGGAGTTGCATAACTCGCTCCCCGTCCAAAGTTTATAAACAACCACTAGGGACCAGATTATATTGCCCTATAATGCTGATGTAACAATATGTATACTAAGCCAGTCATGCATCGATATCGTGATTGCTTGAGTAAGCAGTATTGCTTATGACGTTGGTAACAGTCTTTTCTAATTGTAGAAAAGGTGGAGGAGGAGAAAAATTTATTGGTTCATTGGAGAAAGGTCACGCCCTTAGGGGAGGCACTTAAATGTAAGAGTAAAGATCAATGGACTGGGGAAGTCGTGACGTCGGTGCGAAATGGCTCAATGAGTAAATTGAGGATTCCAGTGCGGAATCCCTTGGTGTAAATTAACAAGCCAATTATAATATTCGGGGGAAAAAGAAGAAAACGTTTACCTCCGTTTAATTCACCCTTGTAAAATAGCATTACCTACTTCCTACAGATGAAAATAAGTAATGGAACTTAAGTGACTAAGCTACATAAAGACAATGAAGAAAAAGCACAAATGAGAAACGAAATACAATACTATAGAAGAGAACAGTATTTACTACGAAGGTGACGGAGTAACAGTGGTGAGCAGCTGGGACGAAACAAATGAAAAGGAAACGCTTCCGAAGAGACAGGACTGGTATATCAAAATACATACCTTAGTGCAAAATACGGCTACGAGTGTACGGGTACACCAATCTACAGTACACGCAACTACAACCACGCAGTGCACAACCACAACCACAACTACGCAGTGCACGCAACCACGCAGCCACGCACATACTAACTACGAAGAGCTACTACTACGAGAGAACGAAAGAGGTCTACAACGAGCCACTACTACGAGTGAACGATAGAGGTCTACAACGAGCCATTACTACGAAGAATAAGTGGACGAGCTACTACTACGAATGAACAAAGGACTATTAGAGGGGCTAGGAAGACGTGGTTGTACGTGGAGGAAGATTACGAGAGGCAGTCGATTCAAATCAACTTTAAAAACACTGAAGGTATGACTACAGGTGGTATTTTGAGGCACGAGTTTCATACATCAAACATTAGTATTTCCAAATTTTCAGGAGAGGAAGAAGTAAATACAGGGGGAGTTGATATGTTTCTCAGTTTGATCGACACTTTAATTGTCACTAAAAATATAACAGATGAAAAAAGGAAAATATAATTTTTAAAAGAAAAAGTAGATCCTGAGAAGGGTAGAGCTAGGCTTATAATAAATTTCCAGCAAATGGAAGATATAAACCAATATGAAGCTTATAAGAAGCCATTCATTAAACATTTTAAGTCAAAGTGTGATCAGGATCCTTTCTGTTCTTTGGTTAGAATGATAAAGAGAGTAAAAGCAAGTGAATCAGACATGAATTCTACGTTGAAGGATTGAGATTGGATAGAAAGATCTAGTGACAAAATGAAAGTTTCTCATGTAACAAAATTAATTGCATTTATCTTATTGACAAACAGCTTAGACGAAATAACGGCAGAAAAGCTGTATAAAAATCTTAAGAAATCAATTAATTTGGGGGAGGTAGATTATCTTCTTCAAGGTTCTGGTAAATCTAAAGCAATTAGTCCATATGTGATGACAGTGGGAATGTAACAAAAGAAAGGAACTAGAAACTCTAGAAGTGATTATAGAAATAGAGGATCTGAACATAGAGTTAGAAGCACTTATTAGTGGGAAAGATATATCTAGAGGTCCAGTAAATCAATTTAGAATACCACAAACTCTTGTTAAAGAGATATTGAAGTTATTTCACGATAATGACTGTAGTTCACATCCAGGAAAAGATAAAAATAATAGACAAGCATAGCTTAAATACTATTGGCCAGGTATGAAGAAAGATATATATGATTATAAAGAAAAAAATTGAAATGTGATAAGGTGAAAGGAAATATACCAAAAACTGCTCCTATGTTATCATATTCCATTCCACAGAAACCTTGGGAAAGAGTTCACATAGATACATTGGAGCTACCTATGTCTGAAAATGGATGTTAATTTGTATTTGTTGCTATTATCTCTCAAGATTTTGTATTCTACAACCAATTCCAAATAAGAAAGCTGAAACAATTGCTTCAGTAATCTATGATCAGATAATCTGTAATTTCACTACACCTGAGATCTTAGTTTCAGGTAATGGAACTAAATTTAAAAACAAAATCTTGAAAGAATTATGTAGATTATTTAAGGTTCAAAAAGTCAACATTTTAGTGAATCATCCTCAGAGCAATGGAGTTGTAGAGAGGTTAGATAAGAAAATTGTTATATGTCTTAGAGGTATGATAAGTCCTGATAGTATAACTTGGGATACTTTAATTTTATGTGTTAAATGTACTCTAATCAACCAAATTAACACAGCTACAAGAGAAACACATAATTTTATTATTTTTGGGGCGGACAAAATTCTTCCATATGAAATCTTGATTGCGGAGCAGAAAAATATGTATATAATAGATGATTATATCTCAAATAGGATACATACATTTCAAGCTATATATCAAAGAGTTAGGGAACACATGCAGGAGTATACATAAGAGATGAAAAAGCAACAACACAAAATAGCACATAAAAAAGAATTAGAAATAGGAGATTTAGTCATGGTCAAATGACATACACCTCATAATAAACTTTCACCGAGGTACTGAGGTCCATATATGATAATTGATTTTTCAGGTGGAAATAAATACAAGATCTTACACATAGAAACTAGGGAAGTATCAACTAGCCATACAGATGATATAAGGAAGGTTAGGATACAATTTGATGAAGGGGATACATGTGACACTGAGATTAAAAACACTCAACGTTTTTATAAAGAATATTTGAACTCAGAGTATAGGGAGTATGTTGATAAAATGTTTTATGAGCTAAAGATTAATCAAAATATGTTTTACAGATAGTATTCATATTGTTGAGATGCATGGTGTATATTGAGATGGGAGACCTGAACTACTGGGACCTTGGTGTGTCAGACAGATATGCTACCTGGAGCCTTGGTCAGACATGAAAACCTGGAGTCTTGGTCAGTCATGAAGATTTGAATAATATGAATAATTTTCTTTTGTGAAGCATTGAAAAATCTTATGCAGCTTCACTAGTGTGTGTCCTAGACAAAAAGTGAAATAAGTGTATGTGTGTGTGTGAAACAAATGTGATATGCAGACACTCTACTTTTACTAACATCTTTAATGCTGTGTATATAACTGTTGTAAAATACCTCATTGACACAACTCAACATCTTTGAAAAGATAAAAACATTCTCCATTGAAATCTAATGTCTTATCTTGATTGTTGATGTTCTTAATCAAACTTCACAATCTATTTTTGACGTTGAATTTATATCTGTGTTATAATTATTTTGTTTTGTGTCTTTTTTATGTTACTGACATTTATGCATTTTGGAAAGGTTACTTATTTTTTTGTTATGCGGGTCATATGCTTTGATGACACCATCCATTGAAGGGTAATAATTGTGACTTTTTTGCCAGTTTATGCAGAAATGGTTTTAAATAGTTAACTTCTTGTATATGATATTGTCCAAGTATATATTTCAGTGAGCCCTGTAAGAGGCAAGTAGAAAATGGTTGGTCTGGACGACCAAGGGTAGCTGCCGAGCCCTGTAAGAGGCTGGTAGATAAAGTTAGACAAGTAAGGTAGCTAGAGGGGTAGGTGGCAAAAATTTCATTTTATGAGTTGGATGTTTGATAAATAATAGCCGTGAAGGAGTTGCATAATCTCGCTCCTCATCTAAAGTTTACGAGCAACCGCTAGGGACAAGATTTTATTGCCCTATAATGCTGATGTAACAATATGTAAACTAAGCCAGTCATGCATCGATATCGTGATTGTTTGAGTAAGCAGTATTGCTTATGACGTTTGCAATAGTCTTTTCTGATTAGAGAAAGGGTGGAGGAGGAGAAAAATTTATTGGTTCATGGGAATAAAGTCACGTCCTTAAGGGAGGCACTTAGATGTAAGAGTAAAGATTATTGGACTGGGGAAGTCGTGACGTTGGTGCGAAGTGGATTAGGGAGTAAATTTGAGGATTCCAGTGGGGAATCCCTTGGTGTAAATTGACAAGCCAAGTATAATATTCGGGAAGAAGAGAAGAAAACTTTTACCTCCGTTTAATTCACCCTTGTAAAATAACATCACCTACTTCCTACAGATGAAAATAAGTAATGGAACTTGTGTGATTAATCTATATAAAGACAATGGAGAAAAAATAAAAGTGAGAAACTAAATGCAATACTATAGAAGGAAACGGTATTTACTACGTAGATGACGGAGGTAATATATATATATATATATATATATATATATATATATATATATATATGTGTGTGTGTGTGTGTGCGTGTGTGTGTGTGTGTGTGTGTGTGTGTGTGTGTGTGTGTGTGTGTGTGTGTGTGTGTGTGTGTGTGTGTGTGTGTGTGTGTGTGTGTGTGTATATGTATATGTATATATATATATATATATATATATATATATATATATATATATATATATATATACATGTGTAATAAAACCACTTTGAAAATAAAATGAAAGGTGACCGAACGTTTCCGTCTATTTAAGACATTTCCGAAGGTACAGAGTAAGGTAGCAGTGTCATTATATATATAAAAAGCACATTAGGGGGGAATTAGGACAGGTCCAATATTGACCTCACTCTCTCAACACTGCCGGACGTTTGACCCGGCTACTGTCAACAATTTTATATGTTACAAAGTTATCTAATTTATACATTCCCATACTCATATTCATGTTGTTCTCAAATGAAGCTTTTATATGACATGATTCTATG
>NC_134784.1:63358173-63363173 GCF_046742065.1 Oratosquilla oratoria
CGGGTATATAAGTTGTCATTGTTCTATTTGTGTACACTCTGAAGAAGTCCTAGTTGGACGAAACGTCAGAAATAAAACTTCAACGGATTCTTGGCGTTTAAACTCACCACCCTACCACTCATATATACATAGGTATGTATATATATATATATATATATATATACGTATATGTTTATATGTATATATATATAGAGAGAGAGAGAGAGAGAGAGAGAGAGAGAGAGTGAGAGAGAGCGAGAGTGAGTGAGAGAGAGAGAGAGCATTTTATACGAACAGGTATGAGATAAGGAAGAAGGAAAGAAGGGAGGGAGAAAGAGAGAGAGAAGAGAAAGGGAGAGAGAGAGAAAGAGAGAGAGAAAGAGAGAGAGGGGGAGAAGAGAAAGGGAGAGAGAGAGAAAGAGAGAGAGAGAGAGAGCATTTTATACGAACAGGTATGAGATAATCTTTTTTTTCCTTCCTCTTGTCCTTCACCCCCTCATTCTCACTCACTGTCACTCTCTCTGCCTCACACATTTTCTCTCTTCCTCTGCATTTAAACCCTCTTATGGTTTTATATATTTCTTTTTCCTCCTCTTCTTATTCTTCCTGCATCCGAAAGAATTTCCAGTAAGTGATGGCATTTGATTTTTTATTTGATTTTGTTTTATCTATTTTTGTTTTGTTTGTTTATTTATGTATCTATTTTTATTTGCTTATTTATATATCTATTTTCATTTTTATTTTTTTATTTATATATTTATTTCCTTTTTTTCTGCGTGCAAAAGAATCTCCTGATTTTTCATAGTATGTATTTCTCAAGGCTTCCAACCCACACGAGAAACGATACCAGGACACGACGGGGCGTTGACGCCTTTCTTAATGCAGTGTTCTATCACAATTCACGGCTAACGCCCTATAAAGAAAAAAATCGATTTGGAATAATTTGGGGTCTTGCTCGATCAGTATCCCATTTGGTTCCCCCCACTACCCTCCCCTACTCAACTTAAAAGAATTAATAAAAATTATAAACAAATAAATAAATAGATAATAAATAAGAATAAAATAGAATAAAACAAACAAAATTGTTGAATAAATAGATTAATAGATAAAGTAATTAGAATAGATAAATAGATTTCAAATATATAAACAAATGAATAAATAAGTGGGTAAATGAATAAATAATGAATAAAAATAAACAAATAGATAAATAAATAAACCATGATGAAGGGGTTTAAGAGCTCACGCACAGGCGAAGCGTTACGAAATGGTCAGCCTCGTTCCACATGTACCGACTTTTTGCCGTGCGCCATCCACGACACGACGTCGTGCTCTTAAATAACCATGGGTGTATTTGGACGCTTTCACATGTGGTCGTAGTTGTGACGTGCGAAAGCGTCCATAGACACCCATACTTACAGTATTTGAAAGCATGATGTCGTGTCGTGGACGGCGCACGGCGAAAAGTCAGTACATATGAAACGAGCCAAAAGTTTAGTCAACGCCAGAAGCCAACTAGTGCCTGTGACCTTAAATCCCTTTCATCCTGTTGGCTGACCTCAGCGGAAGAGTTCCCCCTCAAATGAGTAAACCCACCTGGATGGAGCCAAATCAGATTAAGAACAAAAGAATGGAGAGGATTGTAAGAGACCATAAGGCCTACACTAGGCAGTTGCATGTCCATTAACACCTATTATCCCCATCCATAAAGTTATCTAACCTTTTCTTAAACCAAACGATAGTTTCAGAGGAGAAAGAGGGGGAGGAGGAGGAAGATGGGTAGGAGGGGGGAAGGAAAAGAAGGAGGGGAATGAGGGGAAAGAGGAGGAGGGAAAGAAGTAAGGGAAGGATAGAGCAAGGGGAAGGGGAAGAAGAGGAAGATGAGGAGGAGGAGGAGGGGAGCAGGTTAGGAGTGGGAGGAGGAGAGGAGAGAAGGAGGGAGGAGTGAAATAGGGGAGGAGAGAAGGATTAGGGTAGGGATAGGAGGAGAGTGAGAGTAAGAGGAAGATGAAGATGAGGATGGTGAGGAGGAGGAGAGGAGGAAGAGAGGAGGGAGGAAGGGTGGAGGAGAGGAGGGAAGAAGGGGAGGAAGGCAGGAGGGGAGGGGGGATGTGAGGAGGCCGGAAGGAGGGGAGGAGGGGAAACGGGGAGGAGGGGGATTAGGATGGAGATCAACTAAGTTCAACCACCCGCTTTCGAGGGATAGGTTTTTGTGTGAGAAACTCAAAGAACAGTTATGTGCAAAAAGAGTTATTGCCAATTAGTGCGTCTGTAGTTCTTTATCTATTTATCTATCACTCGTAAGGCAAAGAGAGGTGGAACTAGGATGGCGTTGATAATTTCACACATACACAAGACAAAAAAATAAAAGTTTTTTCGTACAAGCAAGAAAGATTTTTTTTTAGAAAGAGGTAAGTAAAGTAGAATGAGAAGATTCAATCAGAGAAAGTTAAAAATTAGGTAAATTTCAGTAAAAGAGAAAGTATGTGTATGTTTGCGCTCGTTAATGTGATTTTGTTGTGGTGTGTGTATGTGTGTATTTCCAACGAGAAGTGAGTTTATTTCAGTTCCAGTGTGTGACAGTATCATTACTGAACTAATGATTATTTCACATTATAAACTAAACATAGCATGCACATAGACAATCCAGTCATAATATTCATAAGTTGTGTTAAGTAGATCTTAAATACACTATGTATCGTTTCGCGATGCACTGGGAGAGCTCACTTCCAATATACTAATGGCATCATTCGTGTGTGTGACGTCATTCCAGAGTCAGACACCCATGCTTTCCGTACTCCCCTTCCTTCTCTTCCTCCTCATTCTCCTTCTTCCTCCTACCCTCCCTCTATTTCCTCTATCCTTCTCCTTCTCCACCCAACCCCCTCCACCGCCTCCTCCCTCCTCCCCCACCCCCAGTTCCTCAGCTTCCTCCCCCTCTTCCTCCTTTGTCATATTGGATTGATGATCCCAGTTCTACTACTGGGGGATCCATTTCTTTAGATCCGCATTTAGCGGGATTTCCTTCACTTAGTAATGGAAGCTTCGTGTACTCTGATGAAGTGATTTTGCAACACATGACAGTCCATCGGTGCTTTAAGAACTAAGAATTTTTAGTTGTCCAGGTCAGGGGCCACTTCATTTCGATATGGGTTGACTTACTAGCTAGTAGGGTGGAGGGGGCAAATTCGCCAGTGCAATACCACTTAATGGGATTAGAACGGGGGTGGGGGGAGGATCAGTGGTTCTGATCTTGCCGTCATTCGGCTACGTCGGAACGGCGATCGTGTCCGTCTGTGAGGGGAACGGATATTTGCCCTTCTGTCAACGTAGACTGTTACTTTTTTCTTTCTTTCTTTCTTTCTCAGAGTGGGGTGTCACTCCGTTCACGGGGGGCGGGTGTATAGCAGAAAGACATTTTGGGGGGAGGGGCTGCTGTTTTCTCCAAGTTGTTGTCGTTGTTGTTGTTGTTGTTGTTGTTGTTGTTGTTGTTGTTGTCGTTGTTGTTGTTGTTGTTGTTGTTGTTGTTGTTGTTGTTGTTGTTGTTGTTGTTGTTGTCGTTGTTTTTGTCGTTGTTGTTGTTGTTGTTGTTGTTGTTGTTGTTGTTGTTGTTGTTGTTGTTGTTGTTGTTGTTGTTGTTGTTGTTGTTGTTGTTGCCGTGGTTTGGGAGACCTAACTGGCCTCCTCCCCATGCGACTGTGCAGAGTGGATCCTGAGGAGGAATCGGGGGATGAGAAAGGAGGAAGGGAAGGATACGGAGGAGGGGAAGGAGGTTGGAGAAGAAGGAGGGAGAGGAGGAGAAGAGAAAAGAGTAGGAAGAGGATGGAGAAAGAAGAAAAGGAGGAGAGGGAAGGAGGATGGAGAAAGGATGGGAGGAGGAGAGGGAAGGAGGATGGAGAAAGGATGGGAGGAGGAGAGAGGAAAAACAGGGAATGATGTGGAACTGGATGGGGGAAGAAGGAGAGGAGAAGTAGGAGAGGTAGGAAGAGGAAGAGGAAAAGTGGGGGGAAGAGGAGGAGAGAGAGGAGGAGGCTTTCAAATAGGCCCTTCAACTAGGCCCTGAAACGAGCTTTTCCATGTAACATATAACAAAACTTACTACAGATAAAGCTTGACAGGAAATGTTTTCCAGTGGCATCCAGTCCAGCTCTGGATGAATGAATCTCCAACATTTCTGGAATTGGAGAAAACCATGAATCAAATGAAGGCCCGGAATTCACCAGGCCCAGATAATATCCCTTTCGAGCTCCTACAGTACGGAGGGATGTCACTTAAGACCAGGTTGCACGGTCTCATCCTCAAGATACGGACAGCCCATCAATGTTCAAAAGATCTCAAAGATGCGGTCATCATCACCCTCTTAGAATATATATGTATATATATATGTATATATATATGTATATATATATATATGTATATATATATGTATATATATATATGTATATATATATATATATATATATATATATGAGAGAGTGATAGGTGGGGAAGGGTAAATGAAGATGGGCTTTTAGAATACGTCCTAACGTTTCGGTCACTATGACCTTCTTCAGAGGACTCGCTATGTTACATCGTGATCACAAATTTTATACTTGCAGTGGGAGGAACTCGCCAAGCTTCGAGTGTCAGGTTTTTTCCAGAGCGTTGATTATTAGGAGACTAGCTGCTTTGGAAAGGCATATAAATCCTTCTCTATCGTTGTTGTTCATTTGGGTAGAGAAGGATTTATATGCCTTTCCAAAGCAGCTAGTCTCCTAATAATCAACGCTCTGGAAAAGACCTGACACTCGAAGCTTGGCGAGTTCCTCCCACTGCAAGTATAAAATTTGTGATCACGATGTAACATAGCGAGTCCTCTGAAGAAGGTCATAGTGACCGAAACGTTAGGACGTATTCTAAAAGCCCATCTTCATTTACCCTTCCCCACCTATCACTCTCTCATTTGTCTAAAACAATTTCTAAATATATCTATATCTATCTATATATCTATCTATATGTATATATAAATATATACATATATATAT
>NC_134784.1:63368173-63375673 GCF_046742065.1 Oratosquilla oratoria
TATGTATCAATACAGAGAGATTTAAAAAAGACAATAAGAAAAAGAAAACGACAATACGAAATGAACATCGCTGAGAAATCCAAAGAGAATCCCAAAGAATTCTATAGTTACATTAGAGATAAAAAGGTTGTTAGGAATCACATTGGTCCACTATTATCTGATGACGGTCAACTTGAATATTCAAATGAAGGAATGTGTAATCTCTTAAACAATTATTTTAGCTCGGTATTCGTAAACGAAACACCTCAAAGTGAATTCCAAACTGAAACCTGTGAAAAGTCTGGGGTAAACTTACTCACTACGGTAAATATAACAAAAGAAACAATTAAAAGGTGTATAGACAAACTCAAAGTTAATAAAACACCAGGGCCTGACGGTTGGCATCCAAGAATCTTAAAGGAAATTAAAAATGAGATTGTTGTTCCATTAGAAATTATTTTCAAGAAATCCATCATATCCGGAGATGTCCCAAGAGAATGGAAGCTAGCTAACGTTACTCCCATATTCAAAAAAGGTGACAAAAAGAAACCAAATAACTATAGGCCTATTAGTTTGACTTCGATCGTAGGAAAAATAATGGAAACTATCATCAGAGATGCTATCGAATATCATTTAGAAAGTAACCGTTTGATAAATGATAGCCAACATGGTTTCAGACGGAAACGTTCTTGCGTGACTAACTTACTCGATTTCTACAACACAGTTGTCTCGAATTATGACAAAAGAAACAATATAGATTTAATATATCTAGACTTTGCAAAAGCTTTTGATACCGTCCCACACGAAAGACTACTTACTAAATTAGCTTTGCATGGAATAAGTGGTAGCCTATTAGGTTGGACTAGTAATTGGTTGAAAGGTCGAAAACAGAGAGTTGTTTTAAATGGAAAAACTTCTGGATGGAAAAGTGTTGCAAGTGGAGTTCCTCAGGGTTCCGTTCTTGGGCCACTTCTATTCATAGTATATATAAATGATATAGACAATGGACTAAAATCTACTGTTTCCAAATTTGCTGATGATACAAAACTGTGCGGAGTGGCAAATGATCACTCAAACCAATTAGATATTCAAGAAGATTTAGATAAATTACAGCAATCGTCTGAAAAGTGGCTAATGAAATTTAACACAAGTAAATGCAAGGTAATGCACATAGGTAAAAATAACAGCAAGTACGATTACAAGTTATTTGGAAATTCGTTAACAAAAGTGGATAGTGAAAAAGATCTCGGCGTAATTATCAGTAACGACCTCAAATCATCCAAGCAGTGTATTTCAGCCTCTGAGAAAGCAAATAAGATTCTGGGATTGATTGCGCGATCTTTTGATTTCAAAAGTCCATCACTCATTAACAAGCTATATAAATCGTTAGTTCGTCCACATTTGGAATATGCTGTTTCCGTATGGTCACCGAATCTCATTAAAGACATTGACAGATTGGAAAAAGTACAACGGCGAGCCACAAAACTGATTCCAAATATCAAAAATAAATCATACGAAAATCGACTTAAGCACATGAATCTGTTTTCCCTAAAAAAGCGTAGACTCAGAGGTGACTTGATACAGGTCTTTAAGATTTTAAAGGGAATTGACAACATCAAAAGTGACCAAATTTTCACATTGAATGAGAATCAGACAAGAAACAATGGTCTCAAACTGTCCGGAAATAGATTCAATTTGGAAGTAGGTAGAAACAACTTTGCCAACCGTGTAGTTAATGAATGGAATAAACTTCCTGCACAGGTAGTGCAAAGTAGTTCAGTTCGAAGCTTTAAGAATCATTTAGATAAATACCTAAGTAAGATGCTGTAATTATTATAATTTATGTTATATTATTTGTTTTTGTTTTGTTAAAATTTGTCTGTCTGATTCATTTATTATTAGTTATATGTCAATTTATTATCATTTACTATTTACCTGTTTGTTTGTTATTCAACTATACCAATGCATTTATTTATGTATTTTAATTGTTATTTACATTGTTATAGTTTGAATTTATTATTTTGATTTTTTTTTTTTTTTTTTTTTTTTTTTTTTTTTTTTCATCCGACCTAGATATGGATCAAAAGGTCTCCTGTCGGCATGCTTTGCCTTTGTAATCCTTTGCAATCCTAGATGTGCTGTGTCTTGCGACACTGTTTCTGACCCAGGGCAGTGGACAAGGTGCAGGGATGACCCGTCATTCAGGAGGTGCTAAGATAAGAGGGAGGGTGGAGGGGATATGGAGTGTATTCAGGGATGGAATGGGTGGGAATGATATTATGCCTTTTCCTTTTTGGCTACCTCCCTTGTAAGGGGAAAAAGCCTTGGTATATGTATGTATATATATATATATATATATATATATATATATATATATATATATATATATATATATATATATGTATATATATATATACATATGTATATATATATATATATATGTGTGTGTGTGTGTGTGTGTGTGTGTGTGTGTGTGTGTGTGTGTGTGTGTGTGTGTGTGTGTGTGTGTGTGTGTGTGTGTGTGTGTGTGTGTGTGTGTGTGTGTGTGTGTGTATTTATATATATGTATGTATGTATATATACTCTATGTATATGTATATATACATACATACATATATATATATATATATATATATATATATATATATATAAACTACCCAAATTACCCGCGCGTTGCTGCGAGTTCGTGAATAATCTGTAACCTAACTATACCCCACCTAACTTTAACCCTTAACCCCAACCAATTTTTTTTTTTTTTTTTTATCAAATATAGTTATCCAAGTACCTGGAGTGATAGGGTATCAGAGTATATATGGTTATGGGGTCTATCATCCAAAACCCTAGGAGTTCGTGAACAAACAAACAAACAGACAGACAGCTAAATGAAAGATAGTTATCCAAGTCCCATGGGTTATAAGGTTTCAGAATATATACGGTTTTAGGGGTCTATCTGCAATTGTTGTTTTTTTTTTGTTGTTTTTTTTAGATGAAATATAGTTATCCAAGTACCTGGAGTGATAGAGTATCAGAATATATATGGTTATGGGGGTTTATCTCCAAAACCCTAGGAGGAGTTCGTGAACAAACAAACAAACAGACAGGCAAATGAAAAATAGTTATCCAAGTACTTTGGGTTGTAAGATTTCAGAATATATATGGTTATAGGGGTCTATCTGCAAAAACCTAGGAGGAGTTCGTGAAAAATCTATAACCTAACCATTGTATTGGATTGTTAACACGACCTTAAATATCTTTGGAGTCGTTTATTGCATTTCTGCATATACATATTAATATATATATATATATATATATATATATATATATATGTATATATATATATACATATATATATATATATACATATACCAAGGCTTTTTCCCCCTTACAAGGGAGGTAGCCAAAAAGAAAAAGGCATAAAATCATTCCCACCCATTCCATCCCTCAATACACTCCACACCCCTCCACCCTCCCTCTTATCTTAGCACCTCCTGGATGACGGGTCATCCCTGCACCTTGTCCACTGCCCTGGGTCAGAGGCAGTGTCGCAAGACACAGCACATCCACAGCAAGGCCGCTTCATTAAATCGGCGACCCCCCCCCTCTCCGTCCCCCCTTGCATAAAAGGAGAAGACGGGGAGAAATCCCTTCGGGCTGTGTCAAACTTTACTCACACATACTACCTCACTCCCCATCCCCCCGCCCATTCCTCATGCATCACAACATCATCCATATACAACCATTCTCCATTCACCCCTGTCTTCTGTCCTCTCCCTTCCTTCCTCAACAGACATTCCCCTCTTCCCCAAAGCCCCCTTCACCCCATCCATCCATCTCATCCTAGGACGTCCCCTCTTGTTCACTCCCTCCACATCTGCCTTCCATGCCTCTTTCACTAGTCTTTCTTCATTGATTCTTTCCATGTGTCCAAACCATCCTAATACTCTTTCATCAACCCTATCTCCCAACTCCCTTTCCACCCTTGTTCTCCTCCTCACCTCCTCATTTCTCACTCTATCTAGACTAGTAACCCCCATCATACTTCTCAGACACCTCATCTCAAACACATCCAAACTCCTTCTTTCTTCCTCTCTTATGTTCCATGTTTCTGCCCCATACAGTGCTGTTGACACAATCACTCCTTCATACAGTCTCCTCTTAGCATCCATTCCCAAATGTCTATTCCTCATTACAGTCTTTAAACCACCAAGGCATTTACTCGCTTCTCTCAATCTACATTTTACCTCCATCTTCACTCCACCTTTTCCTGCCACATTTGCACCCAAGTATCTAAAACTATCCACTTCCTCCAGTCGCTCTCCCTTAATGCTCACTTCCAGTCTACTGCCACTTTCACCCCTTGTACATCTCATCAATTTACTTTTACCCACATTTATCTTCAGCTTTCTTCTATCACACACTCTCCCAAACTCTGTCATCAACTTCCTCAATCCCTCCTCCGATCCTGCCACAAGCGCAGTGTCGTCCGCAAACAACAGCTGGCTCACCTCCCACTTTTCTCCATTTTCTTTAACCATCTCCAATTTCTGACCCACTACCCTTGCGTTTACCTCTCGCACTACTCCATCCATGTATAAGTTGAACAGCCAGGGCGACATAACGCATCCCTAACGAAGTCCCACCTTTACCGCGAACCACTCACTCTCTCCATTTCTAATCCTCACACAAGCTCTACTACCCTCATAAAAAACTCTTGACAGCTCCCAGAAGCTTTCCTCCTATCCCGTAAATCCGCAAAACCTCCCACAGTGCCTTTCTGTCTACCCTATCATAAGCCTTTTCCAGATCCATAAAAGCCCAAAAAACATCCTTCCCCTTTCCTATAGCTTTCTCACATATCTGTCTTATCGCAAAAATCTGATCTCCACAACCTCTACCCGTCCTAAATTCACACTGTTCCTCACCAATTACTCCTTATGTTCCTCTCCTAATCCTCTCAATCAAGATCCTCCCATAAGCCTTCCCAACTACACTTAACAAGTTAGTCATTCTGAAACTACTACATTCACACTTGTCCCCTTATCCCTTGTAAAGTGAAACTATACAGGCACTCATCCAGTCCTCCGGCACTCTGCCCTCTCTACAACAAACATTAAATAACCTCACCAGCCAGTCCACCATCACTGTACCTCCTTTTTTTTTTTTTTTTTTTTTTAGACATTCTGCATGGCATCCATCCAGACCAGGTGCCTTACCTACTTTCATCATCTTAACAACTGCCTTCACTTCATCCTTCCTTATTTCTCCTCTATTTTCCTCACTCTCATTTTCTTAGCATTTCCCACTGCAGCTATCTTTCCCTCCCTATCCTCCTTCACATTTAGCAACTCCCTAAAATATTCTGCCCATCCTCCCCTTACTGCCCTCTCTTTCATTATCATCTCTCCATCTGCACCTTTTACCTTTTCTTCTATACTTGATTCGCCTCCTCTCCCTCTCTTAATTTCTTTCCAAAACATCTTTTTATTACTTTCAAAATTGTCTGTCATACTCTTACCCCACTTCACATCTGTTTTCCTCTTTGCCTCCTTTACCTTTTTCTTTACTTCTCTTTTCTTTTCTTTGTACCTCTCATATGACTCCCTCGTCCTATTTTGTAATCAATTTGTGAAAGCTCGCTTCTTCTCTTCTACGACCTTCTTTGTTTCCTCATCCCACCATTCACTACCCTTCCTTCTATTTCCTCCTGTCCTTCTTGTTCCACACACCCTCTTTGCACACTTTGTGACTCCCTCCTTGAACCATCCCCATTCCTCCTCCACTCCTAGCTCTACTCTATCCTTTACTCCCTCCCACTCCTCCTTCAGCTTCTTTCCGTACTCCTTCTCCTTTTCCTTTTCATTCAAAGAGTGCACTCTAAGCACCTCCCTACCTTTTGTCCCTTTCCTCTTTCTCCATCTATCCTCCACTCTCAACTTACTTTCCACCAAAAAAATGATCTGGTATTCCCCCACCCTCTCCCCTTAGCACATGTACATCCTTAACTCTTCCTATCATAATCCTATTTACCACTACATAATCCATTAACGCTCTATCTACCACCCTTCCATCCACCACCTTCTTCCATGTGTACTTGTGCTTGACTTTCTTCCGAAACACTGTATTTGCTATCATCAACTCTCTTTCTAGACACATTTCCACCATCAACTCTCCACTACGATTCTTTCCTGGAACTCCACATTTCCCAACCACTCCATCAATTGGATCATTTCCTACCCTAGCATTAAGGTCTCCCAGTACTATTACATTGACATTTCTCCCTAATCCTCTATGCACTCATTTAGATCTATCCAAAAGGCCTCCCTTTCTTCTACACTCTTCTCACTGTCAGGCCCATATGCATTTACAAAAACCCACATCTCCTTTCCCAGTTTCACCTTCATCCACATTATCCTTGAGGAAACCTCCTTCCACTCCACTACACGTTTACCTATCTCTTCACTTACTAGTATAGCCACTCCTTCCCTCCCTCGCCCTCTCTTCACTCCTGATAACCTCCCATTTACACTCCCAAACTTACACTCGCCCTTCCCTTTCAGCTTAGCTTCACTCAAAGCAAACACATCCATCTTTCTTCTCACAAACATACTACCTATCTCTTCCCTTTTACTCTCATCTGTACCACATCCACGCACATTAAAAGACCCAAATATTAGGGTGCTGGTCGGAAGACTCCTAGACCCTCTTATGCCTTTACTTTTTTTAGGAATGTCCCCTGTGGGGCTACAAGGAGAAGGATGCCTAGTCCCAATCCCCGTCCCTTTCTTCTCGCCTCTTACGATCCAAGTGGAATTACTTGTTGGCAGTATTCTTTTCCCCCACCACAGGGAAGGTAGGCGAAAAAGGAAATTAATATTCAGAGAAATTGTACAGGACAGTAACAATAAATCACAATAACACGTGATTCATAAAATGTGTAATAAATCCACTTGGAAAATAAAATGAAAGGTGACCGAACGTTTTTGTCTATTTAAGACATTTTCAAAAGGTCTTTTGAAAATGTTTTAAATAGACGAAAACGTTCGGTCACCTTTCATTTTATTTTCCAAGTGGTTTTATTACATATATATATATATATGCATGAGAGATCTTCAGAAGACTTGAAACTCTTCCTCGGAAACTCATCAGAGCTCAATTTGCTGTTGCATATAATTCAATATGCCTTAAAGAAAATATCTTGCCGCGTTACTCCAATATATTTATTTATATATGTATATATATATGTATATATATATGTATATATATATATATATACAGTATATGTATTTATATGTATGTATATATATGTATATGAATATATGTATATATATATATATATATATATATATATGTATATAAATATACATATATATTCATAGTGTAAATGGTCAGGAGGTTTTCCCTCAAGCATGCTTGATTAAAATGAATGGCAAGCTTGTTATGACAGAGCTTCTTGTCGTATTTTTCTCTCTTTCTTAGAGTAATCTTGCCTTCTGTAGGCAGTAACCTTAATAAATCTCCGTA
>NC_134784.1:63383173-63385673 GCF_046742065.1 Oratosquilla oratoria
CCCACAAGATATGGAAACTTACTCGATATATTTGTCACAAACCACGAAAGCATGGTAACTGATGTAGAAGTCGGTGAAACTGTTGCAAATAGCGATCACAATTCAGTTAGATTCAAACTCCTTAACAATTTTAGAATAGATACATGTGTTTCTAAAATACCCGATTTCAGTAAAGCTCAGTTCATAGGACTAAGTCAGGAGATTCAGCTTACAGATTGGAAGGCAAAATTAAGCGAAAGACCTGTAGATCAGATGTGGGAAATATTTCAAAATACGCTCACTAAGATGATTCATACTTACATTCCTTTTAAGGACAGACGTCCCCCAAATCAGGCTCGCCCAAAGTGGCTCGACAAAGAAACTGAAAAAAGTATTGCTAAAAAGAGACAGGCTTATAAGAAATGTAAGTGCTCGGGTGCATCTAATGACTATGAAAGTTATGTATCAATACAAAGAGATTTAAAAAAGACAATAAAAAAAGAAAACGACAATACGAAATGAACTTCGCTGATAAATCCAAAGAGAATCCCAAAGACTTCTATAGTTACATTAGAGATAAAAATGTTGTTAGGAATCACATTGGTCCACCATTATCTGCTGACGGTCAACTTCAATATTCAAATGAAGGAATGTGTAATATTTTAAACAATTATTTTAGCTCGGTATTCGTAAATGAAACACCTCAAAGTGAGCTCCAAACTGAAACCTGTGAAAAGTCTAGGGTAAACTTACTCACTACGGTAAATATAACAACAACAAAAATTAAAAGGTGCATAGATAAACTCAAAGTTAATAAAACATAAAGGCCTGACGGTTGGCATCCAAGAATCTTAAAGGACATGAAAAATGAGATTGTTGATCCATTAGAAATTATTTTCAAGAAATCCATCATATCCGGAGATGTCCCAAGAGAATGGAAGCTAGCTAACGTTACTCCCATATTCAAAAAACGTGACAAAAAGAATCCAAATAACTACAGGCCTATAAGTTTGACTTCAATCGTAGGAAAAATTATGGAAACTATCATCAGAGATGCTATCGAACATCATTTAGAAAGTAACCGTTTGATAAATGATAGCCAGCATGATTTCAGACGGAAACGTTCTTGCGTGACTAACTTACTCGAATTCTACAACACAGTTATCTCGAATTATGACAAAAGAAACAATATAGATTTAATATATCTAGACTTTGCAAAAGCTTTTGATACCGTCCCACACGAAAGGCTACTTACTAAATTAGCTTCACACGGAATAAGTGGTAGCCTATTAAGTTGGACTAGTAATTGGTTGAATGATCGAAAACAGAGAGTTGTTTTAAATGGAAAAACTTCTAGATGGAAAAATGTTACAAGTGGAGTTCCTCAGGGTTCCGTTCTTGGGCCACTTCTATTCATAGTATATATAAATGATATAGACCATGGACTAAAATCTACTGTTTCCAAATTTGCTGATGATACAAAACTGTGCAGAATGGCAAATGATCACTCAAACCAATTAGATATTCAAGAAGATTTAGATAAATTACAGCAATCGTCTGAAAAGTGGCTAATGAAATTTAACACAAGTAAATGCAAGGTAATGCACATAGGTAAAATAACAGTAAGTACGAATACAAGTTATTTGGAAATTCATTAACAAAAGTGGATAGTGAAAAAGATCTCGGCGTAATTATCAGTAACGATCTCAAATCATCCAAGCAGTGTATTTCAGCCTCTGAGAAAGCAAATAAGATTCTAGGACTGATTGCGCAATCTTTTGATTTCAAAAGTCCATCACTCATTAACAAGCTATATAAATCGTTAGTTCGTCCACATTTGGAATATGCTGTTTCCGTATGGTCACCGAATCTCATTAAAGACATTGACAGATTGGAAAAAGTACAACGGCGAGCCACAAAACTGATTCCAAATATCAAAAATAAATCATACGAAAATCGACTAAAACATATGAATCTGTTTTCCCTAAAAAAAAACGTAGACTCAGAGGTAACTTGATACAGGTCTTTAAAATTCTAAAGGGAATTGACAACATCAAAAGTGACAAAACTTTCACACTGAATGAGAATCAGTGAAGAAACAATGGTCTCAAACTGTCCGGAAATAGCTTCAATTTGGAAGTAGGTAGAAACAACTTTGCCAATCGTGTAGTTAATGAATGGAATAAACTTCCTGCACAGGTAGTGCAATGTAGTTCAGTTCGAAGCTTTAAGAATCATTTGTTTTTGTTTTGTTATCATTTGTCTGTTTGATTTTCATTTATTATTAGTTATATGTCAATTTATTATTATTTACTATTTATCTGTTTGTTTATTATTTAACTATACCTATGCATTTATTTATGTATTTTATTTGTTATTTACATTATTATAGTTTTTATTTATTAATTAATTATTATTCTGATTTTTTTTGCTTCCGACCTAGATATGGACCAAAAGGTCTCCTGTCGGCATGCTCCGCCTTTGTAATCTTTATTTGCTGACGTCAAGGAACTGTACGAGT
>NC_134784.1:63393173-63395673 GCF_046742065.1 Oratosquilla oratoria
GACCTATTAATGGCACTATTAAGGCAAGACTGAATAATAGGGACATGGTTATCCCAGAAGAGATGAAGGTCGGAAGCGAGGTGTCGGAGAACATTGAGAATCTTTCTGTTTTGGCGTTCGACAAGGCCATTTGAGCTTGGGTGGTAAGCTATAATATTACATTTGGTTATCTGAAAGGATTTGCAAATATTTGAAAGAATCTCATTATTGAATTCCGTTCTATTGTCAGAGAGAAGAATTTTGGGAGTGGTGAAGGGGCAAATAATCTTGTCAATGAAAGTCTTTGCAATTGTTTTAGCAGTCTTGTCTGGAACAGGTTCAAGGATGCAGAATCTGGAAAAATGGTCCATACACACAAACAGATACTGATTTCCACTAGAAGTGAGTGGTAACTTGAGAAGGTCAATCGCAACCATGTCAAAGGGCTTGCTAGGGGTTGGATATGTCAAAATGGGAACTTTACTGTGAATATGACCTTTATGGGAAGCACAAGAATGACAGGCGTCTATGTGTGCATGGATATCCTTTCTCATTGTAAGCCAAAAGTACTGAAGTCTGGCCTGTGTTAAGCATTTGTCTTTACCTGGATGTGCAGCAAGTGGTGAATTATATAAAAGGAACAGAACTTCAGGTACTAAGTCAGAAGGAACTACGAGTTATTGTACAAGTCTGTTTGGTTCATGCTTGTTTTGAAAGTGTGGTTTCGTGGTAAAGAACGTCATCGACAAGTCTGAAGTTTTCCAAGGAGGTAGGTAAGTCTGTAAGGTCTGATGTATCTCCTGACTCGAGAGAAAATATCATGTTTCCTGAATACGTGCGTGAGTAAGAGTGACTGTCTGAGGGAGGGGAGTGATAGCAGCAATATTGCGAGAAAGTGCGTCACCAACATTGTTTGTTTTACCTTGCACATAAGAGAAGGTGGGGTTGAATTCTTGAATGGTCAAGAAGCAGCGAGCAAGTTTCCCGGACAGGTTCTTGCTGAAGAAGCGCCTGGTGGTCTTTATGGACTGTAATAGGGTTACCAAGAATAATTTCTTTAAAATGCCGAAGAGCATAGATAACAGCTAAGGCTTCAATCTCAGTGACAGAATAGTCACGTTCAGATTTGTTGAGGAGTCTGCTGGCAAAGGCAATGGGGCGAAGATGTGTATCTTATTCTTGTATAAGGACAGCACCAAGACCTTTGAAAGAAGTATCAATGCAAAGAGTGAAAGGTAAGGTATAGTCAGGAGCAGTAGTAAGGGCATTCTTTAAGTCTGTAAAAGCTTGTTCCTAGGCAGATTCTTCGACGCTGTGGGCATTCCCTACAACACTTCTGACCGGCGGCTTTTCATCGACAGTTCATCTAAAAGTCTGAAGGCTGTTTTACTGCACAACACAAATCAGTGGCCCTCGATTCCTCTGGCTCATTCAGTGCACATGAAAGAAGAGTACCAGAATGTCAAAATCCTACTGAGTGCACTGAAGTACAAACAGTTCAGCTGGGAGGTTATTGGTGATTTCAAGATGGTGGCTTTCTTGATGGGGCTTCAGGGAGGCTTCACCAAGTTCCCTTGCTATCTGTGCCTCTGAGATAGCCGAAATACAGCCCTTCACTAGGAGAAGAGGAAGTGGCCACTCAGGACCAGCTATGAGGTTGGAGCCCATAACGTGAAGCAAGAACCGCTGGTGGAGCCAACGAAAATATTGATGCCACCCCTACACATCAAATTGGGCCTCATTAAGCAGTTTGTCAAACAGCTGGATCCAGAGGGTGAGGCCTTCAAGCACATCCAGAAGCTGTTCCCGAAGTTGTCGGAGGCGAAGGTCAAGGTAGGCGTATTTGTGGGCCCTCAGGTGAAGCGACTTATTGACTCGGACAGCTTTCCTGAGAACCTGTCTGATATTGAGTGGGTCGCTTGGACAAGCTTTGTTTCTGCAGTCAAAGGTTTCCTCGGAAACCACAAGGCAAAGAGCTACAGGGAAATCGTTGACGAACTTGTGGACACATACTGGAGCATGGGTTGCCGGATGTCGCTGAAATTGCACGTATTACACGCCACTTTGATGAGTTCAAAGAAAACATGGGAGACTACTCAGAAGAACAGAGTGAAAATTTTCACCAGGATGTCAGCTCTTTCAAGGAGCGCTACAAGGGAGAGTACAATGAAAGTATGATGGGGGACTATATCTGGAACCTTTTGCGGGAAAGTGAACTGAAATACAATCGCCAATCTCGTAGACAAACTTCTTTTTGATTAACCTATAACGCTAAAAAAAATTATCAATTCTGTATCAATTCTCCGGAGCAATACTCATCATAAACACTCTGCATCACTGCACTGTATCGCTGTATGTGTATTAACATATTATAATACATAATTATACCCTATTCGTTTCCTTTTTTCCTTCATTTCTAAAGAGGGGGCCTGGAGAACTTCCTTTTTTATCATTGATTTACAAAGGATTACAAAGGCGGAGCATGCCGACAGGAAACCTTTTGGTCCATATCTAGGTCGGA
>NC_134784.1:63405673-63433173 GCF_046742065.1 Oratosquilla oratoria
ATAATGCGCGTGTGTGTCTGTGTGAGTGTGGGCGTGTGTGTATAAGTGCAAGTTTTGTCTGATTTGATTAAAAATCACTGAATTTTCATCGAATTTTTACATCGAGGTCTACACGCATACCAGAATTCTCACAAAGCAAAGAAGATCCGGGTGTGGGTTAAGGCCACTTTAGAGGGGGTTCGTCGAACGCTGTTCGACAGACACGTGTTTAAAGTGATGTGTGAACGTGTGAACGGGGTATTTGGGGTTTAACCAACGTGCTCGACAACCAAATACCCCGTTCACACATCACTTTAAACACGTGTCTGTCGAACCACGTTCGACGAACCGTTAGACCGTGTAAACCCCCTCTTACAATTTGTTGTCATATACTAATAAGCTAAATGGCAAATTAAGAGAGGGTGAATACAACGTTGAAATGTTCCTAGGGAAATCTAGAATACTGTAACCATTTATCTGTTTTTTTTTTTTTTTGTTTTTTTTAGCTATTCAAATCCACAACGGTTTTTGAGCTATGTAAGTAACATACCGATTTAGGAATAGGTAATTCAATTATCCCATCTATCCACACATCCGAGAATCGACAAACCCACATCATCAGGAATCTACTGTATGTGAAACCTCGGCAAAACTGAGTAATCCTAATAGGCTCATTTCACACGCATCAATTTTTCGCCGTGCGCCGTCCACGACACGACGTCGTGCTCTCAAATAACCATGGCTGTGTATGGACGCTTCCACATGTGGTCGTGACGTGTGTAAGCGTCCAGAGACGACACTCCCCCTCCCATCCCCCACCGGGTCAATTGAGAGCGCGACGTCGTGAAAAAAAAAATGGAAATGTGTTTATAATCAAATCGAAATCTGGAGTACTAAGATGACTAGTATATGTGCATGTAAAACATGACAGTGAGGAAAGTTGAGTCCAGAACTGGTTCACCTTCACACACGCTAAACACTGAGAAAGGCAGTGACAGTTTTATTACCTCAGTAAATAGAAAACTAACGTTAACTGAGCTTCTAATTCAACAGACGAAATTTACAAATTGACTTGGTCGTTAGTGGACGCAATTTATAATGTAATTAGTTTATACTAGACAGAGTTGCCATATCCTAAGGGAATCATGTGGACAAAGAATTACATCGTGTAAAAAGTATCTACATTTTTTTTTTTTTTCATCTCCAGGAAAAGCAACATTTCATCCGTGTATTTTGTCCGCACATATGATTTCTCTTAAAAATAATTTGTTTTGAGACGTTTTATCTATACAACATAAAAAAGGGATTCAAAATTAAATTAATAACTTACGATTGGATCTGGCCGAACGGGTTAGAGCGTCGCTACTTGCGGCGGAGGTCGATGTGACGGCACTTTGAAACTGCCGCAAGCGAGTTGGACCAAGGGCATGGTTCATCCAATTCCAAACTACAAAGTCCTTTGTACGGGCCACCGTCGTACCTCCCTGGTAGATGGAGGTCGCGACGATAAACCCTATCAAGATTACACTTTATATTTTAGGTCACAAGGAATTTCCTTAATAACCTTTTGTACAGGTCGAAATTTTAAGCTCTAGTTGGATAAACACCTTATTTTTATGCTGTACTGTTGATGGCTTGTCTTTTATTTTCTTTTGTTTGTCAAGCTTGGGTGCTTATGTGTGAGTGTGTACTGCATGTATGTATCATTTATTTTTCATGATTTTTTAGTAAAAGCAGCAATGACTGCAACAGCTCTGTAGGGAAGAAGCCAAACGCAGAGTATGGGAGTCCAATATATTTTACGTTTCGCCCAGCAGGGCTTCTTCAAAAATAACATCGATGAAAAACATTTTACTCCTTATATAGCCCGAGCCTTGCCAGTAACAGTTGGTAATCGCATTAAAAGCCGAAATAAGAGCAGGGAAAATATTCATCAAGTAGGTATTTATTGTGTGCTTTGTCTAGGTTGTGAAAAGGTTTACATTGGTGAAAGTTTCCGTGGTATTGATAAGAGAATATTAGAACATTAATATGATATGAAAACATACAATATGAATAATGCCATTGTTAAACATAGATTCGATACCGGCCACAATGATGATTGGAATAATTCCAAGATTATAAAATATGAAAACCATACAATGAAACGTAGATGTTTAGAATCGGCGTTTATATCCCTCATAGAAAATATAAATCAGAATAGTGGATTTTTTACAATAAACAAACCATTGGCAATTTTAATTACAAGTAACAAGCAATTTGCGCAAACTGTGTGTACACCATTTTAATGTTTGTTTCTCCCCGCAAGGCTCGGGCTATATGAGGAGTAAAATGTTTTTCATCGATGTTATTTCTGAAGAAGCCCTGCTGGGCGAAACGTAAAATATATTGGACTCCCATACTCTGCGTTTGGCCTCTTTCATGATTTTTATTTACTTATATACTTATCTACTTGTATATCGATTTATTAATTTATTCACAAATTATTTCATTTCATTGTCTATCATTTTTCATTTTTTCATTTATGTTTTGTGTGACTTTTTTATGGGCAGAAAGATATCTTGCCGACAGCCTTTATCAATGAAGCTCAATGCAATGACTTAGCTATTGCTCTGTACGAAATAAATTGTTGAACAAAGTTAAATAATCAAATATCACATCTTCTTACTCCTTCTATAAATAAAGTTGTGGGGGGGGGTGAATGTGGGGGGGTGCGCGCGTATGTGATCGTGCATGCGTGTACAGTATGCATGTTTGCGTGTGCGTTTGTGGGTATGTGTGTTGATGTGAAATATGTGTATGGAAACAAAAAGAGACGGAGACAGACAGACATGGACGGGCATACAGACAGAGAGAGACAGACAGACAGAAAGACAGAGCGCGAGAGAGAGAGAGAGAGAGAGAGAGAGAGAGAGAGAGAGAGAGAGAGAGAGAGAGAGAGAGAGAGAGAGAGAGAGAGAGAGAGAGAGAGAGAGAGAGAGAGAGAGAGAGAGAGAGAGAGAGAGAGAGAGAGAGAGAGCGATAGAGAGTGAGAGAGCGAGAGAGAGAGAGTAGATGAAGTATAAATCCAGAGAGCTCCTGGCCCTTGTAGCTGTAAGTGAGTCCGTCATCTTGAAACAAGTGATGGGTACAAGATGACCACGAATAATAGATTGAAACTGCCAATCTACCTGCCCATCATGGGGGAGGGAGAAGTTGGAGCGAGAGAAGATTCGATTCTTAAACAATGGCCCAGCGACGGACAAGCTGGCCATAATGCCATGGAGCACCCCTGGTACGAAAACACCGGTAATTACGGGACTCGAGTAGGGCAATAATGATCGACATGTTTTAGGATATATCACACTTAGTTCTTCACTCTTTGAGGAGACACAAGAAGTGAATAAAATCATTTGGCGGCCGTAGAATATATACTAAAATAGTTCTACCTGATAAAGGATTAGATCGAGGTAA
Organism: Oratosquilla oratoria; assembly: GCF_046742065.1. Classification (NCBI taxonomy): domain Eukaryota; kingdom Metazoa; phylum Arthropoda; class Malacostraca; order Stomatopoda; family Squillidae; genus Oratosquilla; species Oratosquilla oratoria. The sequence continues at coordinate 63,409,106 of NC_134784.1, forward strand.
GGTTAAGGTCCCAGTAAAATTAGTCCTTTATCAGCAAGAAAAAGAGGAGTGCCCTGTAATTGAATAAAATCGTCTGGCGACAAACGAAAGATCAGTAAATGTGAACAAGATCGAGACACAGGATCTGCTTATCTTGCATGTAAACAGGTGAGATTTATGTTATTAAAAAATGTATTGTGAGCTTTGTCAGCGATGGAGACTTCAATGCTATCAAGTGTTTTTTACATGCTATTGTGCGTACTTCTACCGAAAGTTAGGCGTAGATTGTGAGCTATGTGATAGAATGGGTTATGAAATCTGAAAAATTAGAATATGGCGTATCGTATGAGTGAACTGTGTAAAAGAATAAATTATAGAATCCAAAAAGTGAAAATATAGCATATTATTCGAGCGAAGTAGGGCCCAAGAGCCCAAAGGCGAGAAGCCAGGAATATGTTCGAATCCGATAGTCCGTGTACTCGTAACTCAATAAAGATATATCTAGATCCCCCAAGCTCTGACAAAGGCTATCGTGCCTACCCACACCTTCACCCGGCAAAGCGAATAACTGTTGAAATGTCGAAAAGAAAATGAATGCAGGAAATAAGAACATAAGAATGGAGGAGACTGCAAGAGACCACAAGTAATGATCTCACTTGAACATATAAAGCAAATTCTCCATCCAAGTTGAGGTTTAAAAAGGAAATAGGCAAGAATTAGCTTACCAAAAGAGTAGTTAACGAGTGGAATAGACTTATTAACCATGTAGTGAGCGCTGAAAAATTGGATGTTTTAAGAGAAGAATAAATAACTTCATTGATAGGAATGACAGGTGGTAAGGGACATGGAACTGCTTAGTGTGTAGGCCTTATAGTCTCTTGCAGTCTCCTTCATTGTGTTCTTATAGAAATGAATGAATATAAGCTGAAAAATACCAGAGAAATTACATCTATAATTCTTATGTTCTTAAGAACAACATATCCATCAAAAGCAATACATAAACAAGAGACCTTGTTAACATATCACAAGTTAGCAACTCTGCTCTCGGTCTTCCACTCCTGAAGTTAATAGTTGTCTCTGGCTGGAATTAACATTTGATTAAGTTCTGAGACTAATGTTTCGAAAGTGATATGAGATCGTGAGGCCTCATTAGCAGTGATTTAAGTCCACGATGCAGCAAATAAATCTTGAACGTTAATAGACTGCAAAAGATATAACATTGTGATAAAAAAAAATTACGTTGTAACGTATTTGAGTATAAAAATCTACAGGTGGTATCTTGAGGCGTTATCACTCTGGGCTATTTTTCCTCCGACTGACGGAATAGAATTCCAGCCCTCAGTTTTTGGGAAGGACTCTGATATCCTAGAGGAAAATAATTTTCTTCCAACATATCAAATGACATTCTATGTATTTTTCTTGAGAAAACAAAATTGTTTGCCACAATGATCAATCGGAGGCTGGAGGAAAATCACCCCAGTGTGATAATGCCTGTCCCCCCCCCCTACCTACCCCTAGCTTTCTTTGCCTTAGGATGTCAGGCCATTCATTGCCCAGTGTTTAATCATGAACATTTGTTATACCGGTTACAATTCAAATTAAGAAAAAATGTCACTGGGTATTCCTTAGAGTATTCGAAAACTTGCTATACACAATTATGGAAAGTTATCGACAAGAAATCAAATCACAACAACATCAACAACAACAACGACGACGACGACGACGACGACGACGGCGGCGAGGACGAGGACGAGGACGAGGAGGAGGAGGAGGAGGAGGACGATGACGAAGATGATGATGATGATGATGATGATGATGATGATGATGATGATGATGATGATGATGATGATGATGATGATGATGATGATGATGATGATGATGATGATGATGATGATGATGATGATGATGATGATGATGATGATGATGATGATGATGATGATGATGATGATGATGATGATGATGATGATGATGATGATGATGATGATGACGACGATGACGATGATGACGATGATGATGATGATGATGATGATGATGATGATGATGATGATGATGATGATGATGATGATGATGATGATGATGATGATGATGATGATGATGATGATGATGATGATGATGATGATGATGATGATGATATAGAGTCGTAGAAGGTATGGGATGTACGAGAAATTTCGGTATAGATTATGAAAATCCAATAGTATTTACACATTTACTGATCTCAATAACACACATCACGAATGGAATAGACTCGGTAACCACGTAGTGAGCCCTGAAACAATTGGTTGTTTTAAAGAGAGTATTAGATGACTTTATGTATAGGGATCAAAGGTGGTGAGGGACTTGGAACTGCCTAGTGTAGGCCTTATGGTCTCTTGCAGTCTCGTTGATTCTTATGAGAACCAGGAGACACCGAGATGGGTAGACCTTTAGTCCCCTGAATCCCGTAGGTTGCTCTTGGCCGGCAGACAAAATCGTTTGGCGGGGGCAGCAAGGGAGGTATAGATTTGCATTTTTCGTTGTAATAGAGCTTCTGTGTTTAAACTTGTATAAATACCTAATAGCGAAAGATAAAGTTACATTTTTTCACAATAAAATTGCTGAATGTACAAATGTATTTAATGTTCATAAACAAAGGATAAACTTGCATAACTAAAGTAATGCGGACACTCAAATTTAATCCAGGCTCTAATATACAAAAATAGCTTCCAGTGCTGAGTATCCAGTAATCTATGTATAAAACAGGTATTTTGTAATAGAATATACTTGTTTCACAAACAAAATTTACTATGTATAAAACAGTTATTTTGCAATAGAATATACTTGTTTCACAAACAAAATTGACTGAATGCAACAACAACGAAAAAGACATTTGTGTAGCTTTTATGTACCATTTGGGTACTCAAAAGATCATAAACAAGGGTGATGGAGACAAAGTCATCATATTAAGACAGCAGGCCAGAACTCGAAGTAATAGATTTAAACTGGACAAACTTTGGTTTAATAAGGAAATGGACAAGAATTGGTTTACCAACAGTGTGGTTAACGAATGAAGTACACTTGTAGAGTAGTGAGCGCTGAAACAAATGGTTGGTTTAAGACAAGATTAGATAACTTTATAGATAAGGATGACAGGTGGTAAGGCCATGGAACTCCCTAGCGTAGGCCTTATGGTCTCTTGCAGTCTCCTCCATTCTTATGTTCTTATGTAATATTCGGATGTCCCCATTAGTACAAATAAATAAAAAAGTATTGTTCATGTAAGGTTTAACGTCTTATGCAATGAGCATCAATTCGTAGAATAAAGGGGCATTTAGACAGCCAAACGGTTTGATAAACCCGGTTTGTCAAACAAGTGTTTGAAGTGATGATTGACCGTGTGAATAGGGTATTTGGTTGTCAAACACGTTCAACAAATGTGTTTGATGACCAAATACCCCATTCAAACACTTGTCTGACAAACCGGGTTTGTCGAACAGTTTGACCGTGTAAATGGCCGATTAAACTCCGATGACAAGATTCTTGTCATTTGGTCAAATAAAACAAAAATTCATAAAACACCAAAATGTTTGATGAAACACCAGAAAAATATGACGTCAGTCCTCTGTTCGCGCGAGGACTGACGTCATGTTTTTCTGGTGTTTGATCAAACATTTTGGTGTTTTATGATTTTTTGTTTTATTTGACCAAATGACAAGAATCTTCTCATCGATATTTAATGGGTTAACAGTGACATCCTAAGACAGTGGTTCTCAACCTGAGAGCCATGATAAGAATTTAGGGGGGCCATGGACTGCTTTTATAAATTATATATTCCTATACAAGATGAGGAATCTGAATGGATTGTCAATTTTGTGATAAAGCAAAGAGTTTCTCTTTATCAATATTTTGTTTTTTATTTTTTTTACTTTTTGGCGGGGTGGGATTTGGAAAAAAGTGAAGAGGAGTCGCAAGAATGTTGAGAATTCATGATAGGGTGGGAATGGAGTGAAAAAAAGATGTTCCGGTGGATAACACAGGCGTTGGTGGTGATGTTGTTCCGGGAATCGTAGCGATGCTCCCGGATCCGGGTCTTCAGGTCACGGGAGGTCTCGCCGATGTATACTTTATCACATCCAGCACAGGGTATGCGGTAGACACCAGCGTTTTTTCCCCACATCTCGTCCTGGCTGTCACTCCTTCTTGAGAGCTCTTTGATAGTTCTGCTGGACTGGCCCACTACCTGAATGTTGCAACGCCCAAGTGTTATCCACCGGAACACCAACGACCCCCTGATGGATTGGGATAACGCAGAACTTCTGTTTAGTGAACCAGACAGGGTGAGGAGAAAATGCCTCGAAGCGGCCGCCATTCAAAGCTTTAAAACCATTGAGAAGAACAGAGGCATGTTTAACATCGCCCCTCCTACCATCCATCTTTTACCCGCATTAAATAAATGTATGAAATGTCCCCCTTAGTCCAATTCAACAAACTGTCCGAAATGTCCTCCTTTGTCTCCACCAAGTCCCACCCGTCCCCCTCCACCTACCACCCATCCCTCCCTGATAACCTCTCCCAGTTCCTTCCCTGTTGGCTTATATGTGCTCAGAGTGTGTGTCATGTCTGTACTTGAAAAAGCTGTAACAAGCGAAACGTAGTACCAATAAAGGTTTCGATCTCACAAGGTGTTTATTCTCACAAATCAGAGTTGTCACTATAAGCCAACCAAACGCACGAGTATTCCACTGTCTTCCATCAAAAGGGCATACATCTGCATTTCATTATGATCTCATGATTATCATCTGTTATATTTCATCCATTATCTTATCTATATTATATTATTATCCTTTATCTATCATATTTTATCTTCTATGTATTATATACTATCTATTGTTTTCTATCTATTATCTTTTACCTACTATTATTTATCTACTATCTTTAACTTACATTTATCTATTATATTTTTATTATCTATTATATTTTATTATCTTTTACCATTATCACCTTATTCCACATTGAATCCAGAGTGTTTTATTCCTTCTTGGTCACTCTTAACGAATCTTTCCCATGCAGTCATGAAAAAATACATTCATTTTTCTTCTATTTTCTGTTTTTTCTTTCTCGTTAGCAACCCGTGGCCATATTTATTTCTAAAATTTGTGTATTAGAAATTCCTTCAACTTCAGATATGTTTTTGCTTATCATTCGTGATGTATACTGTATCATTTCAGTCACTCTAACAAAACATATTGACTATCATCACTTCCTTCCTCCTTTATTCCGTCCCTTTCCCCTTCCTCCCTTCTCCCGCCCTCCACCAACCTACTTTTCCTTACTCCCTCTTTCCTTACTCCCTCCTCCCTTCCTCCCTTTTACCTTACTCCCTTCCTCCTTTATTCCCTCCTTCCTTACTCCCCTCCTCTCTTCCTTCCTCCCTCCTTCTTTATTCCCTTCCCTTCTTCACTCCCTCCTTACTCCCTTCCTTTCTTCCTCCCTCCTTCCTCCTTCCTTACTCCCATCCTCCCTCCTTCCTTACTCCTCTCTTCTCTTCCTCCTCCTTCTCTTCTTCCCTCCTCCCTTCATCCTCCCTCACTCCCTCCCTCTCTCCTTCCTTACTCCTTCCTCCCTTTCCTTTCTCACTTCATCTTCTCTCCCAGTCCCCATCCGCCTACTCCTCTTGCTATTGCAATAGAGAGCGTTTGTCACCATGAACTGTCTTTCGCTTTCTCTAGCTGTTCCCTACTATGCAATTATCACTCATTACCTCATCTCACCCCCTCAACTATCTCTGCATCACGAGCCACTATTCGCATTGATGCGAGGGCATGATTTGTGATTCTGGAATTCATCGCTACCTGGCCGACTCGCTCGTTCTTTTCTCTCGCTCCTCTCTCTCGCTTCAGTATACACACACGCATACGAGCGCGCTCAAGGCGAAGAAAGCTTTCGCTGATACCATAAACCATTACTAACTCCCTTGAGCAAAAGGATGGGTGTGTGGTGTGTATAAAAGGTCACAGTACCAATGATCGAACTGTATGAGCTCTAAGCTCCCATCCAGGAGTTTAGCAGGTGTTGATTACAAGCCCAACACATGATCCAAGACCAAAGTAAATCTCACATCACACATACATACACACACACACACACGCACGCACGCGCACACACACACACACACACACACTGAAAATAATTTGTGTCGCTGCGCTGCTAGTCGTTACTCTAACTCTCGTGGGAGGAGAGTTGGGGGGCTGTGTATATAAGGTCACAGTAGTACCCATAGATCGTTCATATGTGAGCTCTGAGCTCTCTTCCGGAAGGGTAATAGCTATCGATCACGAGTCCAATACGTGATCCAAGACCATGGTGAATCACACACACACGAGCGTAGCTCCCCTTCCCGTAAGATACAACTAGGTATCACAACTAGGTATCACACACGCGCACACACACACACACACACACACACACACACACACACACACACACACACACACACACACACACACGCACACACACACACACACACACACACACACACACACACATACATACATACACACACATAATGTACACAAACCCATGCATTGTACAGTATATACTTTTCATTGCCTACATAAATTTGTTAAATCCTAATATTACTCTACTTTTCTTCCTCCCGTCTTATCTTGCTCTCTCATTTTAGGAATGTTTTGTCCACGTCATCATTCTAAGACTTAAAATATACATAACCATCTAACAAAAGTAATAAATACACTTACTCGGGATATCCCAAACTTGTCATTATTCACAAATGCTCTTCGTAAAAGAGGTGTTGTGACTTGTACCTTTTTGCCTGTTTCAGCTCTGAGACATACGAGTAAACACTGGGTCGACAGATTAGTTAAAGAAGAGCTTCAATGTAACTCCGAGGAAAGGAAGAACATAAGCATTGCATTTTCCTTGTGAAACAAAAGTATGTAAATATTGTTCGTAAGAGAGTAGCGCCTACATGTGTACCTTTTCTTCTGTTTCAATCCAAAGAGACATAACTACCGAGTCGACAATTCAGTTAAAGAAATGTATTGCTGCATCTTTGGGGAAAGGGAGAACACAAACTTTGTACTTCTCTTGTGAAAGAAGAATGCAAATGATGCTCGTGATAGAATAGTGTTTTGACGTGTACCTTTTTCCAGTTTCAACGCCAAGAGACACAAACACTGGGTCGATAAACCCATTAAAGAAGGGGATTGCTCTAACATGGAAACTTTATGGCCGAGCGGGTTAAGGCGTCGTTATTTGTGGCATAGGTTGAAGTAATGACGGTTCGAACCCTGCCAATGGCGAGTAGATCTAAGGGCATGGCTCATTAAATTCCACGCTACAAAGTCCCCTATAAGGTGTACCGTCCCAGCCTCCTGATACAAGGGAGTTTGTGACGTTAAACCAATCATCAATCATTGCCGCAACTTCGAGGAAAGGAGGAACACACGCTTTGCATTCTCCTTATGAAAGAGAAGATTGCAAATTTGGCCCCACAGGTGAACTCGGGGTTGGCCAGTTGCCAGGTAGAAAGTTGAAAAAGATGAATATCATTATTAATAGCATCAGGGGAGCATGGGTGTTGTTGACCTGACATAGAAAAATTACAGCCTTGAAGCACTATATGGGGCCAACCAGGAGGAAAAGGCAAGTATATTTAGTCAAGTTGTTTACAAAGGATTACAAAGGAGGAGCATGCCGACAGGAGACCTTTTGGTCCATAACTAGGTCTGATGCGAAAAAATATATAATAATGATAAATAGATAAACAAATGAAAATTATGACAACATAAATAATAGTAAACAAAGAAAATAAATGCATAGGTATAGTTAAATAATAAACAAACAGGAAAAGAGTAAGTAATAATAATAATAAATGAAAATCAAGCAAATGATAATAAACAAACAGACAAATAATAAGAATAAACAAATAATATAAAATAAATGGCAGGAATTACAGCATCTTGCTTATGTGTTTATCTAAACGAATCTTAAAGCTTCGAACTGAACTACATTGTACTGCCTCTGCAGGAAGTTTATTCCATTCATCAACTACACGGTTGGCAAAGTTGTTTCTCCCCACTGACAGCTTGAGACCATTATTTCTTGTCGGATTCTCATTCACTGTGAAAATGTTGTCACTTTTGATGTCAATTCCCTTTGGAATCAAGACCTGTATCAAGTCACCTCTGAGTCTAAGCTTTTTTAGGAAAAACAGATTCATGTGTTTTAGTTGATTTTCACATGATTTATTTTTTATATTTGGAATCAGTTTTGTGTCTCGCCGTTGTACTTTTTCCAATCTGCCAATGTCTTTAATGAGATTCGGTGACCATACGGAAGCAGCATATTCCAAATGTGGAAGAACCAACGAAATATATAGCTTGTTAATGAGAGATGGACTTCTGAATTCAAAAGATTATGCAATCAGTCCTAGAATCTTATTTGCTTTCTCAGAGGCTGAAATACACTGCTTAGATGATTTGAGATAATTACTGATAATTACGTCGAGATCCTTTTTGCTATCCACTTTTGTTAACGAATTTCCAAATAACTTGTAATCGCACTTACTGTTATTTTTACCTATGTGCATAACCTTGCATTTACTTGTGTTAAATTTCATTAGCCACTTTTCAGACCACTGCTGTAGTTTATCTAAATCTTTTTGGATATCTAATTGGTTTAAGTTATCATTTGTCATTCCGCAGAGTTTTGCATCATCAGCAAATTTGGATACAATATATTCTAGTCCGTGGTCTATATCATTTATATACACTATGAATAGAAGTGGCTCAAGAACGGAACCCTGAGGAACTCTATTCGTAACATTTTTTATCTAGAAGTTTTGCCATTCAACCAAATACTAGTCCAACTTAATAGGCTACCACTTATTCCGTGTGAAGCTAATTTAGTAAGTAGTCTTTCGTGGAGGACGGTATCAAAAGATTTTGCAAAGTCTAGATATATTAAATCTATATTGTTCCTTTTGTCATAATTCGAGATGACTGTGTTGTAGAATTCGAGTAAGTTAGTCACACAAGAACGTTTCCGTCTGAATCCATGCTGGCTATCATTTATCAAACAGTTACTTTCTAAATGATGTTCGATAGCATCTCTGATGATAGTTTCCATTATTTTTCCTACGATTGAAGTCAAACTTATAGGTCTGTAGTTATTTAGTTTCTTTTTGTCACCTTTTTTGAATATGGGAGTAACGTTAACTAGCTTCCATTCTCTTGGGACATCTCCGGGTATGATGGATTTCTTGAAAATAATTTCTAATGGAACAACAATCTCATTTTTTATTTCCTTCAAGATTCTTGGATGCCAACCGTCAGGCCTTGGTGTTTTATTAACTTAAGTTTTTCTATATACCATTTTTTTTTTTTTTTTTTTTTTTTTTTTTTACCGTAGTCCGTAGTAAGTTCACCCTAGATTTTTCACAGGTTTCAGTATGAAGTTCACTTTGAGGAGTTTCGTTTATGAATACTGAGTTGAAATAGTTGTTTAAAATATCACATATTCGTTCATTTGAATACTCAAGTTGACCGTCAACAGATAATAGTGGGCCATTGTGATTCCTAATAACTTTTTTATCTCTTTAGATCTATAAGCGATATTCATTTCGTATTGTCGTTTTTGTTTTCTATTGTCTTTTTCAAATCTCTCTGTATTATTACATAACTTTGATAGTCATTAGGTGCACCCGAGCACTTGTATTTCTTATAAGCCTGTCTCTTTTTAGCAATTTTTTTTCAGTTTCTTTGTCAAGCCATTTTAGCCGAGCCTGATTGGGCGGGCGTCTGTCATTAGACGGGATGAATGTATGAATCATCTTAGTAAGCGTATTTTGAAATATTTCCCACATCTGATCTACAGGTCTTTCACTTAATTTTGCCTCCCAATTTGTAAGTTGAAGCTCCTGACGTAGTCCTATGAACTGAGCTTTACTAAAATCGGGTATTTTAGATACACAAGTATCTATTCTAATTTTTTTAGCAGTTTGAATGTAACTAAGTTGTGATCGCTGTTTGCAATAGTTTCACCAACTTCTACATCGGTTATCATGCTTTCGCGGCTAGTGATTAATAGATCGAGTAAATTTCCATATATTGTGGGCTCTTTATTGCACATACATCCAACCCTTTCAAACGAAACATGATTCTTTACGAGTAGATGAGAACATAAGAATGGAGGACACTGCAAAACAACACATAGTCTACACTAGGCAGTTTCATGTCCCCCTACCACCTGTCATCCCTATCCATAATCTAATCTTCTTTTAAAATAATAATTTGTTTCAGCGCTCAATACATGGTTACTAAGTCTATTCCACTAGTTAACCGCTCTGTTGGTAAACCAGTTCTGGCCTATTTCCTTCTTAAACCTAAATTTGTCCAATTTAAATTCTTTACCATGACTCCTGCCCTGCTCTCTTAATATGATGATCATGCCTGAATCACCCTTGTTAAAGCCCTTGACCCATTTTATTTCCTGAAGGTTTTATTCTGAGTGACATCAAACAGCTTTATTCATAAAAAAAAAAAAAAAGTTAAAACTCAACTCTGGAACCAACAAATCCGTTCGATGTATTTCATGTTGGACGTCAGATTGACATTTTTTTACCTATTCTGTCAGTTCTCTTTGCTGAGATTTTTTTTTTTTTAGAATTTTGAAATCTTCGAACATTCGGGAGAAAAATTACAAAATCTGGAAGATACCAGAATAAAAGAGAGAGAGAGAGAGAGAGAGAGAGAGAGAGAGAGAGAGAGACCTGTGACTGGGCTGAAGAAGAATGCCCGCAGGCACCGGATGCTCGTTAACGAAGCTGGGTCCACTTTCGGATACACCAGGATAATTTGCTTCAACGCTTTCATCCCGGTAACCTATTTCATAGGAGGTTTTTTCCGGCTAAGGGCAGCTGATACGAGTCGTCCAGAAACAGAGGGGCATCCCCGCCACTCCGGTCGTGGCGCGAGGAAGGGAGGGAGGGAGAGAGGGTATTTGCTGACTCCTTCTCTCTCCTCCTCCTTCCAACTCATCATCATTTAATTTATTATGAGAAAGTATTTGTTTTCCATCATTCTTACCCGAGACTATTTTTATGTAAATTGAATTTATCAATAATCTGTGGAGACGGTAGATAGATTATTTGAGTTTATTAAAAAAAGATAAAAAAAAAATAAAGATATATGATAAGTAGGCTACCTACATAGAATAGAATAGTATGATTGTAGGTTATATAATTAACCCTATCGAACATAGAGAAAAAATGCTTATTAAATCACTGAATGCAACAAATCAGCTAGTAGAAGCTATGAAAATTAACGGGGGTCCGCAGAATTAACATCTGTACCGAGCTGCTCGGCAGAAATCGAGTGTAAATTCTTATTGGAATGGAGTATAGGAGACAACGAAACACAAGTTTCTGAAACATCTCACTAATTTTCAGTGCAACTGCCTTTTGCACCAGCCAGCCAGCCAGTGAGCTCGTCCTTTCTTTCCTTTTAACGAGATTTTTTTTTTTTTTTTTTTTTTTTTTTTTTTTTTCCTCGTCTTTCACTCGGGGGGCTTTTTCGAAAAAGGAAAATTCAAAACGTTTTCCTTTCACCGTCACTTAACTTCAACTCTTTGATCCCTTTGCTCATTTCTTTCAGGAGCGGTGCTATGCGGGTACTTTACTATTATACTTTTGTTTATTTATTTATCTATTCATCTATTTACTTGTTTATCTATTTATACATTTATTTTACCCTTCAGCTTAGGCCACATTTTTTGCACCCTTCACAAAATTCAACAATTCCTCAACATTTCCATCACCAGCGTTTCTATCTTTGATAACACTACAGAGCTGACTCCAAAGTTGCAGCATGACAAAATAAAGCAAAATGACGATTTGGTCGCAGCTACGCGCCTCCTGCCTCTCACAAAATCTGCTGCGGGAATTACTATGGGGAAATCTGTTTCGTTGGATATGTGCGCTGGTGGCATAATCGGAAACATGCTGATCTTGCATTCGCTTAGTTGTGGGTTCGAATCCCGCACTCCCCCACACATAACCTCGCAATTCTTCCTTGACTGTGCGGTCCCACCGCGGTTTCCACGCGGTTCAAACCGCTAGTGTGAACATGGCATAAACCCACCCTTTCTTCTGAAGTCTGTGTGAAAATATCTTAAACTTGTTATAGATTTTTTTTTATAAAAAAACTTCGTTATTGATTATCGAAAAAAATATTCATACATTTTATATTTTATTACTTCTTTTTTTCTGAAATAAAAATTGCCAAGGTACAGCCCAACAACATAAGTGGTTCATCTAGCTACGCAAATGTCACATCAGGCTAGATAAATGCCTGATTCACTGAGTGGAGGAGAGGGTTTTATGTCGTCACGATTTGTCTTAATGGTTAATTATAAAATTTTGAGAAAAATCAAAGGGGGAAAATTCCATTACCTTTATTGCTTATCCATCTCAAATATTATCTTTGAAATTTTCCCACTTCGTTTTTTTTTTTTTTTTTTTTTTTTTTGCCATGACTCGTGTCATAGATCTTACAACACTTATTTCTATGCATTTAATTACGTAGTGTAGGTTCTATTCAACTGAAGTTTAAGAATGAAATAGTCAAGAATTATTTTATCAACAGAGTGGATAACGAATGGAATAGAATTAGTAACCATATAGTGAGCGTTGAAACTATTGGTTGTTTTAAAAGAAGATTAGATAGCTTTATCGATAAGAATGATAGTGATGGACATGTAGCTGCCTAATGTAAGCCTTATGGCCTTTTGCAGTCTCCTCCATTCTTATGTTCTTGGGTAAATAACAAAAAACATCAAACGCGATAAAACTTCTTTAGTTTACAAATTATTTTTGATCTGCGAAGTCATTCACGATAATAAGTTGTATGATACAGGAATATTTATTTGATATTCTCCTAACATCCTCTGAGGGCTGACTGAAATACTTTCAGTATCATTGCGCTGCGAGTCGTTATTCCAACTCTCGTGGACGGAGAATTGGGGGGGTGTGCGTGTAAAGTCACAGTAGTACCCATTGATCGGTCTGAGTTTCGAGCTCTCTTCTGTCGATCACGAGTCCAACACGTGATCTAAGACCATGGTGAATCACACACACACACACACATACACACACACACACACACACACACACACACACACACACACGTATGTTGAGGATCCGTTCCTACGGACACACACACACACACACACACAATCTAACTCATTCTAATCACTCTTCTTCCTACCCCACTTTTCCTTCTATCCCCTCTTCCTCTTCCTCCTCGTCCTCCTCCTTCTCACTCTTTGTTTTCCTCTTCCTCCTCCTCCTCCTCCTCTTCCTGCTCTTCTTCTTACCCCTCATATTCCTAACCCCTACCTCTCCTACCCCCACGTAACCCTTCCTCTTTCCCTATTTTCCTCCTTCTCCCCCTTCCTCCCCATGACATCGGTGCGAAATTGTCCACAAGGTAAACTACACTTCATAATAACAACAAGCCGCCCCTCTCCTTATCATCTTCTCTTAGGCCTTCCTCTTACCCTTTTCTTCTCTCTTTCTCAGCCTCTCTCTTTACGTGTTGAATAGAAGTGTCATCGAGGATGATGTGAGAGAATGTGAAAGTGAGACGGGAGATAAGGGAGCTTGTGAGTACATATGGCAACTGATTCTCAACCTGAGGGCCAATGTCCCCAGGAAAACCATAATAAGAATTTAGGGGGAACCATGGCATATTGTTCCAAATTATACTTTCTATACAATGTGAGGTATCTGAATATAAAATAAAAAAAATCCATCACTCTGTCCTGGTGAAAGAAATATAAGATAATTATGATTGTCAAATAGGCCTTTTTTTTGTGGAATGAGATTTGGGTCAAAAATGAAGGGAAGCCACACGAGTGTTGAAGATTTACGATTGGGAGAATTGGGTGAAAAAGGTTGAGAACCACTGACATATGAGCACAGTAGGGAGAAAAGCGAAAAGAGAGAAGAGGGTAGAAAGTTTTGGGAATGTAAAGGTAATGGTGTGGGTGGATTTTAACAACAGTGTAGAAGATGAGATCATGGAGTAATCGAACGGTTTAGGGTGGTAAAAAGAACTATATCAAATAAACGTTAGATATATGTAACGAAAGGGATTTTGTGGTCACAACACAGTAATCATGAAGAAAGGTACATGTGAGCCAGGGTGGTTGGTGGAAGAGTAGTTGAGAGGGCATTAAGGGGTCTAGATCCTTTCTAATGAGGTTGGATCCTTCTTAAGGTGATTGGATTCTTTTTAGATGATTCAGATCCTTTAAGAGGAACTCAACCCCATTAAGAGGGATCAAACCCCATTAGAAAGGATCTACAGAGTTAACCCTAGAATGACAAACAGATATTAGTGTAGAAGACAATGATGAGAAAGAGTACAAAAACATAAGAGAATTTTTAAATTTTACTATAACAATTGGAAGTACTTCTGTATTACCCATCATTTCAAGTAAAGTATTCAATAGACCAATTCAAATATTTACTGATATGGGATCTGTAGTAAATGTTATAACCAGCAAATTTTTAAACCAATTGAAACCAGGAATGGAAATCTTGGAACCAATCTATTACTCATTGTAAGGGGTTACAGGAAGTCAGTTTAAAAAAATTAGGTAAGACTGAGATGTTATTTTGTATAAAAATGAGCAGTTGCACATTCCGGTGATAGTTGTAGAAGAAAATGTCTTCCCAGGAGATTTATTGATAGAAATTGCAACTATAAGAAAAGAGGGTATGATCATATGCACGGCTTAGTTAGGGATCTTAGTGAAATCACAGTTAATCTCATTTTTAAATAAACCAGACTTAGAGCCAGTATCTGTGATTATAGAACCTATTGCGATAGATGGGAAAGATAACAATGTTAGATTGGTCTATTCAAGAACAGATAACACAAGAGGAAGAAAAAGGCACACATAGTGAACACAACCCAGGTGTTCAAGAAATACCAGAAATTAATCAGAATTCATCAACTCCAAATGAAGCTTTGCTAATTGGGGAAGGTGGCATAATAAAGTCGACGTTATTGCACTCCAGAGTAACTAACAGAGTAGAAGTGCAGTTAAAAGGCACACAAAAACGAGGTAGAAATATTAGTGATTAGTACCTTGAATAAAGACATAGTCTTATGAAAAGGTAAACAAATAGGATATTTTCAAATCTGTGAAAGACACATTAACATTTTAAAAGAGAGCCCTGAAAAGATGGAATCACCAATTTCATCAATCTGTTCAGTTCAGGAAGACAGATTTGGGAGAAATATATAAAAGTCAACTAGAGCCTACTTGTTGTCCTGAGTTAGAATAAAGTTTAATTGCATTGCTTGTGAAGTATAATAAAACAATTATTTTGCCGGGGGACACCTTGGGCAAAACAAATGTTTTAAAACATCAGATCAAATTAAATTCTCGGACTCAACCTTTTTATATACCTGCCTACAGATTATCACATTCCAATCTAGCCATTGTAGATAAATTAATCACTAAAATCTTATCAAAGGATGTCAAAGAACACAGTCAAAGTGAATAGAACTTCCCATTGATTCTGGTACCAAAACCAGATGGTACCATGCGTCCAGTTATTGACTATATGGAATTGAATAAACAGACATTACTTGATCGACTACCGTTACCTGTAAAAGCAGATATATATCGTAGTTTGGGACCCGAGAATCGATATTTTAGCATTACAGATATTAAATCAGCGTTCTGGCAAATCGAGCTGCACGAAGATTCTCGAGATTATACAGCATTTTCTACAACAACGGGGCACTACGCGTTCAAACGAATGCCATTTGGGTTATGTAACAGTCCATTAACTTATATGAGATTAATGAATACAGTACTAGATGGGTTATTAGGAAACACAGCCAGTTTAATTTTTAGATGATATTTTAATAGCTTCACAAAGAGCAAATAAGCACTTTAAGAAATTAGATTTGGTATTCTCAAAACTAGTTGAAGCAGGGTTGAAAGTGAAACCTGAAAAATGCAAGTTTTTGTAAAACAGTATCATTTATTTGGGACATAAGATAGTCATGGATTTAGTACGGTGAACTCAAAGGTAAAAGAAATAAAGAACTACCCAGTACCGAACAATGCAGAGAAGGTTAGAATTTTTCGTGGATTGACAGGGTACTATAGAAAGTTTATTAAGGGATGTGCAGACATAGCTAATTCATTAAGTTCTTTGTTAAGGAAAGATTCAAAGATCATTTGGGGACCTGATCAGCAACAAATTTTTGACAAGTTGAAAGATAAACTTACTAGTTCTCCAGTTCTCATTTTTCCTAATTATGATAAAGAGTTCATTCTTTCTACTAATGCATCAGACATAAGGTTAGGAAGCATACTGATGCAAGAGGGAAATAGAAAATTGCAACCGATAGCTTTCACATCGAGACTTTGTTACAATGCAGAGAGAAACTATTTCATTACAGAAAGAGAAACATTAGCAGTGATATATTCACTAAACGTTTTGGAGATATGATACTGGGATATCCAATCAGAGTGTGTACTGATCGCACAGCTATTCAGAACTTATTCAAACATAAGAATCTTAAAGGCAGATTAGCCAGGTGGTTTACTACACATCGTTTTTACGAGGTTCACTTTTAATACATTCCAGCTAAGAGGAACGTTGCAGCAGATGCACTATCTATGAATATTATCCAACCAAGGACAGGGGTGATTAGTTTTATCTGCGGTATTAATGAACTAGTATTGAATGGGTAACCAACTACCGCTGGTCCCCACATATTGGATAGGTAGCCGTTTGGAAAGAAAGGAGACACGGGTTCTTCAACGTCGTTCAATTTGCCAGTCCACTTTCTGACTAACTCTGCGTCCTTCCTGGGCACACAGGTAAACTCTCTCTAGTTGCCAATTTCTCAATTAGTTTCATTTATTCCC
Source organism: Oratosquilla oratoria (assembly GCF_046742065.1). Classification (NCBI taxonomy): domain Eukaryota; kingdom Metazoa; phylum Arthropoda; class Malacostraca; order Stomatopoda; family Squillidae; genus Oratosquilla; species Oratosquilla oratoria. The sequence continues at coordinate 63,426,041 of NC_134784.1, forward strand.
TTTTACACAGAAAACAACAGACACTCAAAATAATATGATAATATAGATATATGTACAAAGATATGCTATTATACATTCATCCCGCTTTCACATTACAAGAATTGAACTGATCAATATATAAGCATTCAGGGATGTTGTTCAACTACAGTTTCACGGAAACTTAGAGAATTGTTACACATACATACGAACATACACACCTCCAATTACGCATTATTTTCATAATTCCTAAGGCTGAATATAGTGAAGTTATCTATGAAAATTAATATACAATACCAGTAACATTAGATGAGGAATTGATAATAACGGAACAAAGAAGAGATAAGACTTGGGAAAAATAGCCTAAAATTTGATGAGCACAAGAGGTATTCCTCCAAAACTACCAAAGGGGTATAAAAAAAGAGGAATTTCATTTAAGCAGTGGACTTTTGTATAAAAAAAATTGTCAGTGAGAATAATATTTCTAGGGGCCCAGTGAATAAATTGGTAATTCCAAAAAATCTTGTACTAGAGGTGAATTAATTTCCAAATTTCTAGCAAGAATAGGGATGGAAGTCGTACACTCCTCAGGACAGAAAACACGGGACATTTTATCCAGTAACCAACACACGGAAGAGAAAAATGAAAAGAGCGTGGTTTACAAGATTCCATGTGGTGGATGTGATGCAGGTTATTTTGGAGAAACTTCAACAGGAATCACAAAAAGATTATACGAACACAAGAATGACATGCGACACCACAGGACATCTAATTCGTTAGTAGTACACGCTACACAACACGGACATATGCCTAATTGGAACAACACCAAAATCCTACACACCGGTATGAAAAAGACGACAAGAAAAACTATTGAAGCTGCATATATTAATACTTTTAAATCAACCAATCATAGAGAAGGATTTGTAAATTTGGCACACACAACAGCAAGATTAATCATCGAGGGGGCACAAACGGCGGACTCTATCCCAAGGCGACCTGTGAGATGACCCGCTTAGTATATAGACAATGTATTCCAATTTGCCTGTACTATTATCTCTCTGAAGAAGACTCTGTCGAAACGTTAGAGAATAAGATACTTCTGCTCCTTCCTGGAATTTACCTATACCACTCTTGCCATACTTTTGGCTAAGCATGAAGAGAGATATTTACTTACATAATGATAATTGCTTGAAATGTGCTAAGGTAAAAGGAAATACACATATAAAACTGCTCCTATGCTATCATATCCCATACCACAGAAACCTTGAGAAAGAGTTCACTTAGATACTCTAGAGTTACCTATGTCTGAAAATTGATATAGATATGTATTTCTTGCCATTTATCATCTTTCAAGATTTTGTATTTTACAACCCATTCCAAATAAGCGGGCTGAAACAATTGCTTCAGTAATATATGAACAAATCATATGTAATTTCACTACTCCCGAGATCTTAGTTTAAGGCAATGGTACTGAATTTAACAATAAACTCTTGGAAGAATTGTGTAGGTTATCTAAGATAAAAAAAATAAGTCAATCACCCTCAGAACAATGGGGTTGTAGAAAGGTTAAATAAAAAATATATATATCACTTGTCTTAGAGGTTTGATAAGCCCACATAGTATAACTTGATATACTTGGATTCCTTGCGTTAAATATGCACTCAATACAGCTACAGGTGAAACTCCACACTGTATTATCTATGGGGAAGAACAAAATTCTCCCATATGAAATCTTAATTGCAGAACCGAAGCTAGCGTATAACATAAATGATTACATCTCAAATAGGATACATAGATTCCAAGCCATACACCAAAGCGTTAGGAAACACATGGAAGATTATACACAAGAGGTGAAGAAGCAACGACATAAAATGGCACACAAAATAGAATTACAAATGGGAGATTTGGTCATGGCCAAAATGCATACAATCAGTAAAAACTTTCACCCATTTACTCCGGTCCGTATAGAATAATTGGTTTTCCAGGTGGAAATAAATACAAGACCTTACACTTAGAAACTAGGGAAGTGTCAGTTAGATATGTAGATGATTTAAGAAGGACTATGATAGAATTTGATAATGATGATAATTGTGACAATGAGGACTGTAAGACAACAACTCCTTTTAAGGAAGAAGAAAAACAAGATACCTACTCTATACATTGTATTGGGGAAACTTTGGGTTCTGAAGAGTATCAGGAATACATTGATAGTATTGTGTATCAACTTCATATTAATACAACCATTGTTTACAGATAAGAAACCTGTACGACCTGGAACCTTGGCAACGTATAAAACATTTCCATTTAGTGTTGCAAAATCATACTTTTCCTTTTGTGTTCTGTGAAGCATTGAAAAAATCTTGTGAGGCTTCACTAGTTAAGAATATGTCTATAATGCAGAATTATCACTCCAAAATTATATTTGTAAACCAGGTTACTCATAGTAACATAGGAGGTTCACATTTCCTATTTTCCTAAACAAAACCAGAATATCTATTATCTGTCCTGAAACAGGTCCTAGATTAAAATCAGTTGAAGGTACAATATCAGTTTTTGACAAGTGTGAAATTTATACAAGGACACTCTCCACTATTGCTAACACCCGTAATACGGTGCATATAACCGATAAAACATCATTCACTAATTTCGACATTACCTTACCAAAAAGAATCCAACACATTTGAATTTAAGAAAGTTACATCCATTAAGATCAAACAAGAACAACTCTTATAATAACTATGTTAGTTTCTTAATTGTTCTTTTCTACTCCTTAGTTGTCGCTGCCTTAACATCATATATTGTAATCACAAGGATGAAGACATCAAAAACTATTCGAGACTTCCCGGCATAAAATTTGTAGTATGCCGGAGCCCTGTATGAGGCTGATAGAAATGGCTTGGTCGGGACGACCAAGTGGTAGCTGCCAAGCCCTGTAAAAGTCTGTTAGATAAGAGGGTAGAAAGATGGGTAGAAGACGGGATTTACATTTTATGGGTTAGGTGTTTATGAAACAATATAACTGAGTGAGCTGCCTAAGTCCGCCTTTCCGCCTTATTTATAAACAATAACAAGGAGCTAGAGTGTATTGCTGACTTGACATTCCTTTGTAACCTAAGTGAGAATTATGCAGAGATTCGAGATTATTCTAAGTAAACCATATTGCCGTATAGACTTGTAACAACGAATCTGATTGGTGAAAGGATGGAGTAGGAGAAAATTCAATTGGTTCACGATTGTAAGATCACGCCCTTTGGGGAGAATCTTAGATATAAAGATCATTGGACTAAAACAATTACGACGTTACTCGAAAGTTCACGTAGGATCTTGCATACGTGCTTTCGTGGGATTTTGTGAGTGTACCTCCGAGAAGTACACTGTACAAGTACTAACGAAAAAAAAATACATTTTCATTCTCCTAGACAGAAGATTATAGCTAAAACTGAGTTGTCATATCCATAAGTGAGGACCACAAGGATGATTACAGTGACTACAGTGTTGACAGAACTAACAGAGGCAAGACAGGTAACAGTGAGCAACACAGACAGTGATAATAGGGGCGACGAGAGTCAACAGGGATGTATGAATATAAAAATTACAACAAATGTTCTATTTGGCGGTTTGTGCTTATAAGACGCATATGTACACGATGAATTCTGAACTTTTAACATTTCAGCGCTGAAGAGAAAAAGATACGAATTGGTGTTTCCTGATGGATCCAAAATTTTGATCCACCTTGTACTTCAGAACAACGCTTAGGTGAGGTATTTATTTTTGTGTAATTGTTACTTTTGAGCTCACCATCCCACTCCCACTTAGTTGAAAGTGAGAAACCCTGGTAGGGGAAGCCCTGTCAGCTGCAGCAGTCCGCTGGGTGTTTTAGGCCGATGTTTGGATTCCCTCCCCGCCTGGCCAGGGCTCTCGGGAAGCAACGCAGGAAGCACGCAGCGGGTCCCGGGAATCGAAATCACGACCACCTGCTCATGAGTTTGATACGATATTCACTGAGCTACCGCGCGGCCCAGTGTAACACTGTAGAAAAATATATGCGTTCCTTGGGTGTTAGATCGCGCTAGGAAAGGGATAACTGGGAAATCAACAAGAAAATCCCTACGAAAGAAATTTTTGAGCTGGGGTACTCCTCGACTATGAAAGACTCTTTCTAAGAAATACGACCTTCATAGTGAAAGAAAAGAGGGACGTTGTAAAGATCAACAACCCAAGAATACTCATGTAAAGATTATACTGGTTTACAGAGAAATTGAGGCAAGCATAAAAATAGTTATTATAGCCTAATTTTTAGGTGCTGATTTCATATTTGAAACCAATTTTTACTCATTACCTCTAGTTTTCTCCTTTTTTTTTAGAGCCAGCTGTTGTTTGCGGACGACACTGCGCTTGTGGCAGGATCGGAGGAAGGATTGAGGAAGTTGGTGGCAGAGTTTGGGAGAGTGTGTGATAGAAGAAAGCTAAAGATAAATGTGGGTAAATGTAAGGTGATGAGATGTACAAGGGGTGAAAGTGGCAGTAGACTGGAAGTGAGCATTAAGGAAGAGCGACTGGAGGAATTGGATAGTTTTAGATACTTGGGTGCAAATGTGGCAGGAAAAGGTGGAGTGAAGGTGGAGGTAGAATGTAGATTGAGAGAAGCGAGTAAATGCCTTGGTGGATTAAAAAGTGTAATGAGGAATAGACATCTGGGAATGGATGCTAAGAGGAGACTGTATGAAGGAGTGATTGTGCCAACAGCACTGTATGGGGCAGAAACATGGAACATAAGAGAAGAAGAGAGAAGGAGTTTGAATGTGTTTGAGATGAGGTATCTGAGAAGTATGATGGGGGTTACTAGGCTAGATAAAGTGAGAAATGAAGAGGTGAGGAGGAGAACAGGGGTGGAAAAGGAGCTGGGAGATAGGGTTGATGAAAGAATATTAGGATGGTTTGGACACATGGAAAGAATGAGTGAAGAAAGACTAGTAAAAGAGGTATGGAAGGCAGATGTGGAGGGAGTGAACATGAGGGGACGTCCTAGGATGAGGTGGATGGATGGGGTGAAGGGGGCTTTAGGGAAGAGGGGAATGTCGGTTGAGGAAGGACGGGAGAGGACAGAAGACAGGGGTGAATGGAGAATGGTTGTATATGGATGATGTTGTGATTGCATGAGGTGGAATGGGCGGGGGGATGGGGAGTGAGGTAGTATGTGTGAGCAAAATTTGACGTAGCCCGAAGGGATTTCTCCCCGTCTTCTCCTTTTATGCAATGGGGGGACGGAGAGTTGGGGTCGCCGATTTAATGAAGCGGCCTTGCTGTGGATGTGCTGTGTCTTGCGACACTGCTTCTGACCCAGGGCAGTGGACAAGGTGCAGGGATGACCCGTCATCCAGGAGGTGCTTAGATAAGAGGGAGGGTGGAGGGGTGTGGAGTGTATTCAGGGATGGAATGGGTGGAAATGATTTTATGCCTTTCCCTTTTTGGCCACCTCCCTTGTAAGGGGGAAAAAGCCTTGGTATATGTATGTATGTATGTACCTCTAGTTTTGAGATATACATGTATTTATGTACACAAATGTGTACATGCATTCAGGACTGCCAGATGTGTCCTATATAGGACATTTTGTGCGTTTTTTTAATTAGAATTTTTATGAATTGTGGTCTTTTTAGAAAATTTACATGTCCTATTTTTACTAAAAGCATCTGGCAGCCCCGACATGCAATCCGGGTGGGTACACCAGTAACTTGTTAGCGGTGAGAGCAGAAGGTTATTGCTGCTCGACATTCATATTACACAACCATTTTATATATTGGATACATGTTTATATCATGATTTTGCGACAATTCACATATCCATATATATTATCAATGTTTATTTTGTTTTCCAGATTTTTTTTAGCCGATACATATCTCTACAATGGCTTCAAGCACTTCAGAACACCGAAGATGCTTCAACAAGGCAAATCCATTCTGCTACGTTTCTGGGGATTTCACGACAGTTGAACAGCGCCGAACAATTTCTTTCCTCCTGAGAATTGCTTACTTTTATTATTTTGACTGTAAAATTGGGGATCAGGACAAATCCTGGGCCCCACACATCTATTGTAAAACCTGCTACAATGTACTAACTGCATGGTTTAACGGCAATAAAGTGGCCTTCAACTTTACTGTCTGGAGAGAGCAACGAAGCCATGGAGGTGATTTTTATTTTTGTCTAACAAATATAACTGGGTTCAATACTTCTTCTCGAAAAAAAAAAATATCCCAACCTTCCCTCAGCTATGAGACCTGTTCCTCACTAAGATGATCTCCCTGTCTCTACACCTCCAGCAAATATGGATCTTCTTCCTTTATCAGACGAAGAAATGTCTTCAGTGGTAGAATCTGCCAAGTCAATCTCTTCTGAAGACAATGTCTCTGTTTATTCAGGAGAAAATGGTAACGAGCCCCACTGAATCACGCATGAAGACCTGAATGACCTAAGCAGCGTTTAGAGCTCCTGACATCCCGGCTTAAGCAGTGGAACCTAGTGAAGGCAGATGTAAGGATCACTAGTTTCAGGACACGGAGCAAAGACTTTGCTTCATTACTCGACATGGAAAACAGGTTGTGCTACCGCACAAATATCTTTGGTTTGTTCACCTTCCTTGATTCCCTACACAATCCCTCAGACCAGGTGCGCCCGCAGACGGACGCACCGGACGCACGTGCGTCCAGTTTGGACATTACAAGCATACAAGATCCCCTATTCAAACATTTTTCCCTTCTAAAACCCTCAACTTTCAATGAAAAATGTAGAGGTTTTACATACATTAGAAACGTGGTAAAGCATCAATGTTAAAATTATGTATGCACTAGAATACATGTGGATCTATGTAGTATATAAATTATAAACAGAAGAAAACGCAAACGAAAAATGTGACATTGTGGTTGTCTCCCTATAGCCCTTTATACCTTGTGCGTCCACCACAAGAAAGTCTGTGGGCGCCCCTGCCTCAGACTGGCGTCTTTTCATAGATTCTTCCAAGCGAAGTCTCAAGGCTGTGCTCCTACACAATGGGAATAAATACCCCAGCATTCCCATTGTCCACTCAGTCTATCTGAAGGAGTCATATGATGATATGGAAGTCTTTTTAGAAGCTCTCAAGTACAACAGTACCAGTAGAGTCT
>NC_134784.1:63448173-63455673 GCF_046742065.1 Oratosquilla oratoria
GGGTGTGTGGGTGTGTGGGTGTGAGTGGGTGTGCGTGTGGGTGTATTTACCTAGGTGTATTTATCTAGTTGTATTTTGCGGGAAGGGGAGCTATGCTCGTGTGTCCCGCCATTGTATCTCGCAGTGTCTAGTTTGCTTTTAAACTCATGAATGAATTTGCGCATACTATTTCATTATCCAGTTTGTTCCAAGTGTCCAAAACTATATGTGGAAAACCGGTTTTTCTTCAGTTCTCTTCTATAGCTATGTTTTTTTTTATTTTCTTTCCATGTCCTCTTGTGTTTCTCTTGTCCCAGTTAAGTAAGTCCTCTGTATCAAGTATCTCTGTGCCTTTCATGATTCTGTATATGGTCAGTAGGTCACCTTTCTCTCTTCTTTGCTCCAGTGTTGGTAACTCCAGTTTAGCCAATGTCTCCTCGTATGATAGGTTTGCAAGTGCAGGTGCCATTTTTGTAGCTGCTCTCTGGATTATTTCTATTTTCTTTATATTCTTTTTGGTACTGGGGGACCACAATGTCGCCGCATACTCTAGTCTAGGCCTTATCAATGTAACTAATATTTTTTTTTATCATGTCTTCGTCCAAGTATGCAAATGCCACTTTTATTGATCTTAGCAAGTTGTAAGTCTCCCCGACAATTTTGTTAATCTGTTTATCATAGGACAAGTCGTTTGTGATAACTACTCCCAAATCTTTTTCGGATCCTACTTTCTTTACTTCCTTGGTTCCAATTGTATATTTTCCTGATATTCTGTTTTTGCTTTTTCCAAAAAAAGCAAAAACAGAATGTGTGTGTGTGTGTGTGTGTGTGTGTGTGTGTGTGTGTGTGTGTGTGTGTGTGTGTGTGTGTGTGTGTGTGTGTGTGTGTGTGTTTGTATGTATGTATGCATGCATGTATGTATGTATGTATGTATGTATGTATGTATGTATGTATGTATGTATGTATGTATGTATATATGTATGTATGTGTGTGTATTTATGTATGTATGTATGTATGTGTGTATGCATGTATGTAAGTATATATGTATGTACGTATGCAAGGTAACCACCATGAAATATATGTATATATATATATATATATATAGATATATATATATATATATATATATATATATATATATATATATACACTCACTCCGGTGGTGGTCGGGCCACTTGCTGACCCCTCACCGCTAGCACCAAATGCCTCCAGACTCTACGGTCCTGTGCCACTGTCATCCAATCCTGGATATCTGATCCAGCCCTTTCCAGGTCCTCCCTCACGTTGTCCATCCATCTTCTGCGTGGTCTTCCTGGGAAACGTCTTCCCCCTACCATCCCATCCATTATCACTCTCATTGGTATTCTTTCTTGTTCCATTCCTGCAATGTGGCCGGCATACTGCAGTCGCCTTGACTTTATGATATTCATGATATTTATTTGGCCTGATGTTTCCCTTAGCTCTTCATTATGCCGCCTTCTTCATTCTTGGTCTAGTTCGTCGAATACTGGGCCCAAAATTTTCCTTAGTACACTGTTCTTAAATACAAAAAGACTTGTTTCCATTTTCTTAGTCAGGCTCCAGGCTTCGCATCCATATAATAGAATGGGTCTTATTATTGTATCATATATTCTTAATTTGGTCTTTGTTGATATGCTCCTTCTTCCCAGTGTATTTTGGAGGCTGTAATAACATCTGTTGGCTGAAGCAATTCTTGATTTCATTTCAGTGTCCATCAGGTTTTTGTCTGTTACGATTGATCCAAGATACTTAAAGTTTCTGCATACTTCATATCTCACACCATTGATGTCAATATGTACTTCTCTGTGATTGTTTTTGGTTAGATGCATTAACTCTGTCTTCTTAGTATTCTCCAGCAGTCCTACTCTGTTCGCAGTCTCTTGGAAATCTCCAAACATGTCTTTTATTCCATCTATGTTCTTGTGATAAAATAGTTCTTAAGGCCCCATGCCTATTCTTCTCTCAAGCTTGAAGGGTGAATTAATTAGGGTGATTTTGGATCTGTTCATTCTGCTACTTGGTCTTGTGATCTACACCCAGAGTCCCCTTGGAATCCCTCTATAATACGTCGAGCCACCTTCGTTCTGACGTCACTATTTCATTCATCCGATATCCTTTTACTTTTCAAACAAGTGCCATTCCTTAAGGGCGTGACTTTACCTCCCTGTGCCAATAATTTTTCTCCTCCTTCACCTTTTTCTCCAATCAGAGAGGCTGTTATACTGTTTCAAACTATATTACTACGTAAGTATCATGTCGCAACGGAAATGGCTTGTACGTTTACAATTTTTTGCTACATCAGCGTTATTTACAATCAGTCACCTCTGTTTATTAATACCAGACGCACTCTCCGTCACTCTGCAACTCAGTACCCGCAGTCGGCCACTGTATCATAACAACCTAATAAAAAAAAATTCTTCCCTTCCTCCTACCTCTTGATCTACTTCGATCTACCTTAAATGTCTACCTCTATCTACCGGCAGCTACCTTTGGTCGTCCCGACCAATGATTTCTGTTACCCTCTTCTTATAATGACAATTATTCATCACAGACACATTTCTGACCAGAGAAGCTTCACATGAATTTTTTAAAGCTTCCCGAAACACAAAAAGAAAAGAATGGCAAAGATAAAGATTCTTATTAACTCTTTTATAATCATTTAATTTATCATTAGAGATCATTCTCTCTTTTAGATTGTCTACAGAAAGGATGTAGTTGATTGGATCTGCAACTGGAATATCCACTACATAATATGAATTGTTTACCTTCATAGGGAAGGGTATCAATTTAAATAAGTTAAATCTTAGATTGGAAGAAAAGGGAATTTCTATTATCACTGAAGTAACATTTAAATGTGAATTCAATAATGGGTAATATAATGCCACATTAGCTTCATCAAAGAAAGGTTCAAAGTTCCAATCCCTCCTTGCTGACTTAATTATTTTTATAAGTTGAGGTATTGGGAGAAGAGAAGATGTTACTTGACCTGAATTTGCTAGAACTAAATCTTGTACAAATGATTCCAACTGAACTTGCATCTCAGATAATTTCAAATGCATAGTATTGAGTAATAAGAAAAGTTGCATTGTATTCTCCTGTTCATTTTGTTTTAAACTGAGATTCTCTAAGTTACCTGAAATTTCAGAGATCATTTCCTCAATGGTTTTTTTTATACTTTTATGTAAATCATCAATTTTTGTAACTTTCTCCTTCAATTTATTCATAGAAATTTGTAAATCAGCAAGGAAGGCAAAATTGGATATTCCCAATCCAGCAAGAGCTCCTAAAGCCACTACTAACATATTTCTCTTTTGTCTACCATTTCTTTTGAAATTTGAATCTATGACATCAAGTTTATGTTCCATGTCCTCTATCTTATTTTCAAGTTTCTTTTGAACATTCTTACTGGAAATGTTCTCTTTTAACAATTTCAACTTCACTCTCAAGGAGTCAATATTATCTTTAATTATTGTTACATTCTTATAATCAAGAATTACCCTTATAAGCTTGTCAACCAATATTAGGTTACCTTGATGTTGTACCCAATGCTCCAGGACGAATTGGATTCCAGTCCATGGCACTCACCAAGCATAGAAAAATTAATATTGCAGCCTTCATCTGTAAAATGCATCAAGATTGATATTCAAATCACAAAGAATATTATTGAACTCTTCTGGTTTATCAAAATTGATACATAGGGTATCACAATAATCATCTTCATAGATCTACAACCTAACTTTTTCATATCATCCAAATGGCCTATCAATTCTTCCCTTGTTTCTAAATTGACGACTTTATATTTATTTCCACCTGCAGAATCAATTACCCTATATGGACCTGAGTACCTTGGTGAAAGTTTATTATAGGGTGAATGTAGTTTGATCATGACTAAATCTCCTATTTTCAATTCTAGTTTATGTGCTATCTTGTGTTGTTGATTTTTCATCTCTTGTGAATACTCCTGCATATGTTCCCTAACTCTTTGGTGAATAATTTGAAAAGTATTTATTCTGTTTGATATATAATCATCTATATTATACACAGGTTTCTGATCTGCAGTCAAAATTTCATATGGAAGAGTTTTGTCTTCACCAAAAATTATAAAATGAGGTGTATCCCCTGTTGCTATATTAATTTGGTTGTTCAGAGTACACTTAACACAAGGAATCCAAGCATCCCAGGTTATACTATAAGGACTTATCATACTTCTAAGACATGTAATTATTTTCTTATTTAACCTTTCTACAACTCCATTACTTTGTGGATGATTCACTTTCTTGATCTTAAATACACTACATAATTTTTCCAAGATTTTGTTATTGAATTCAGTTCCATTATCCGAAATTATGATCTTAGGTGTACTGAAATTACAGATTATCTGATCATAGATTACTGAAGGAATAGTTTCATCTTTCTTATTTAGAATGGGTTGTAAAATACAAAATCTTGAAAAATAATCAATGGCAACAAATACATATTTATATCCACTCTCAGACATAGGTAACTCCAATGTATCAATGTGAACTCTTTCCCAAGGTTTCTTTGGAATGGAATAAGTAAGTATAGGAGCAGGTTTTGGAGTATTTCCTTTCACCTTAACACATTTGAAACAATTTTCAATATAATTATATATATCGTTCTTCATACCTGGCCAAAAGTATTTAAGTTGTGCTTGTCTATAAGTTTTATCCTTTCCTGGGTGTGAGCTACAATCACTACCATGAAGTAACTTCAATATCTCTTTTACAAGAGTTTGTGGTATTACTAACTGATTTACTGAAACATCTAGAAATATTTTTTCCACTTACAATTGTTTTTCTATACAAAAGCCCATTAATCAATTGAAATTCCTCTATCTTATACCCCTTTGGTAGTTTTGGAGGATCTCCTCTTGGGTTCATCAAGTACTTGACTAATGAATCGCATGTCTTCTCATCCCTTTGTTCTCTTATTAGCATTTCCTCATCTAAAGTTACTAACTCTTCTATAATACAAACAAAATTAATCAACCCTGTCATTTGTTGGCTAATATTTCTAGAAAGTGCATCTGCCGCAACATTCTCTCTACCCGGAATATATTCAAATTGAACTTCATAGCACTGAAGTATCGCAAATCATCTAGCAAGTCTGCCCCTAAGACTTTTATGCTTAAATAAGTTCTGAATAGCTGTATGATCAGTCCAAAATCTGATTGGATATCCTAAGATCATATCCCTGAAACTTTCTAAAGAATAAATTATTGCTAAAGTTTCTCTTTCTGTTATAGAGTAGTTTCTCTCTGTACTATTAAAAAGTCTTGAAGTGTAAGCTATTGGTTTCAAAGTTCCATTTCTCTCTTGCATCAATATGCCTCCTAATCCTATGTCAGATGCATCAGTGCAGAGAATGAATTCTTTTTCATAGTCAGGAAATGTTAAAATAGGTGAACTCTTGAGTTTATCTTTCAACTTGTCAAAAGCTTGTTGTTGTGCAGGTCCCCATATGAACTTTGAGTCCTTCCTCAACAAAGAACTTAATGGATTAGCAATGTCAGCATATCGTTGAATGAATTTTCCATAACATCCTGTCAATCCCAAAAAGCTCCTAACCTTGTCTACATTGGTTGGAACTGGAAAATTCTTCACTGCCGCAACTTTTGAATTCACTGTACTAAGTCCATGTCTATCTATCTTATGTCCCAAATAAATAACACTGTCTTGCAAGAACTTACATTTTTCAAGTTTCACTTTCAATCCTGCTTCAACTAGTCTTGAGAATATCAAATCTAATTTCTTAAAGTGCTCAACTGCTGTCTGAGAAACTATTAAAATATCATCTAGAAATACACTGGCAGTGTTTCCTAACAATCCATCTAGAATTGTATTCATTAATCTCATGTAAGTTAATGGACTATTACATAACCCAAATGGCATTCGCTTGAACTCATAATGTCCCGTTGGAGTAGAAAATGCTGTGAACTCTCTTGAGTCTTCATGCAACTCTATTTGCCAAAAAGCAGATTTGATATCTATTGTGCTAAAATACCTATTCTCAGTTCCCAAACTTCTCAAAATGTCACCGATTACTGGTAATGGTAACCTGTCACGAATGGTGTGCTTATTCAATTCCCTATAATCAATAACTGGGCGCATAGTACCATCTGATTTTGGTACTAAAATCAAAGGAAAGTTCCACTCACTTTTACTATGCTCAATAATATCCTACGATAACATTTCAGTGACCAGTTTATCTACTACCGCCAATTTAGAGTGAGGAACTCTGTAGGCGTGTATGTAATTAGGTTGTGTTCCTGGTTTTAATTTAATCTGATGTTTTAAAACAGTTGTTTTGCCTAAGGCGTCCCCCGGCAAAGCAATTGCTTTATTGTGCTTCACAAGTAAAGCAACTAAACTCTCATCCAACTCAGGGCAATTTGTAGGCTCTAATAGATCTTTGTAATTTTTTCTTAAATCTATTTCTTCTTGAACTGACCAGATTGATGGAATTTGTAATTCTACTTCCTCACTACTCTCATTTAAAATCTTAATGGGTTTTGTACACACATGAAAACATCCTATTTGTGTACCTTTCCTTAAAACTATATCTTTATTCATAGTGTTAATTATTAATATTTCTACTATGTTCTTATTTGACTTATAAATCCCTGAGTCCAACTTCAAACCTTTTAATCTAATTGATTCTGGGATTGTAATTATTTCAGAGTCTACAATAACTCCCTTCAACTGTACATTTACCCTGTTAATTACTCTGGGGTGTAATAACGTCGACTTTATTACGCCACCATCCACAATTTGCAAGGTTTCATTTGTAGTTGATGAATTTGTAATTTCTGGGATTTCCTGAACATCTGAGTTGGGTTCACTACAAGTTCCTTTACTTTCTGTTAGTCTGGACCGCTCGGCCTCGTTATCTAAAGTAAGAATTTTATATTTCTTATATATGTCCAGGGGTTCATTGATTCCTGTCACTGGTCTTAAGTCTGTTTGATTTAAAAATGGGATTAACTGTGATTTCACTAGGATCCCTAAGTCAGCAGGACATATGACCATGTTCTCTTTTCTCATAGTTGCAAATCCTATCAATAAGTCTCCTGGAAAAACAGATTCTTCTACAACTATCACTGGAAAGTTCAAATGTTCATTTGTATATAAGATAACTTCTAGCTCAACCTTACCTATTGTTTTTAACTGATTTCCATTTATTCCTTGCAATGAGTAACGGATTGGTTCCAATATTTTCACTCCTGGTTTCAACTGGTTTAAAACTTTACTGGTAATTACATTAACAACAGATCCTGTATCAATAAATATTTGAATAGGCCTATTGAACACTCTACCAGCAATGAGAGGTCCTACAGAAGTTCTTCCAATAGTAATTATTAGTTTTTCAGTTTCTTTTACCCTACTCTTATTCCTATATTTAACACAATACCGTCTATCGGTATATATGTGGGAATTTCTAAAATATTGATTTATTCTGTGTCTGGCGGTTTTTTTCTTA
>NC_134784.1:63460673-63515673 GCF_046742065.1 Oratosquilla oratoria
CCTCATTCACCTTCCCTCTTTCTCCCCTTCCCTCCCTCCCTCCTTTTTTCCTTTCTTCTTTTCCCTCCTTCCTCCCTCCTTCACTACCTCCATCCCTCCTCTCTCACCCACTTTCCCTCCCTCTCCCTATCGCTTCCTTCTTCCCTCACTCCGTCTCCCCTTCCCTAATCTTACCCTCCACTTTCTCTCTCCTTCCTCCCTTCCTTCCTCTCCCCTTCCCTCATCCTTCCTTCCCCATCCTCCCACCTCTCTCCTTGACTACCTCTCTTCCTTATCGCTCCCCCATCCCCGTTTTCTACATCCTCTTAGTTATACAGTCATTAACTTCATGGATTTTAGCTACACTCGTAGGGGCAAGAATCACACGCCATTCTTTCAAAACTGAAGACTAATATCTGCTGAAAGATGAATGATGATTACTTTTATCTTCTACAACTTTTTTCTGTTACCCTTCTTTCATCTATCCTTTACCATCTCTTCCGGACGATGTTGTCCCCGAGTACAGAAGTCCTAGGAAAGGTAAAAATATCAAAATATTACTTGGATTGACACAAAAGTCGACATGTGTGTGTTTATACATATGAACGTTGGTACATTGTGACAGGTTGAAGAAGGCGGAAAAAGAAGTCACGGGTCTAGTTCCGAGTTTCTGAGTTTATTCCTGACCGGTTTCGCTCTATGTTTCTTCAGAGGAAGAAGTATAGAGCGAAACCGGTCAGGAATAAACTCAGAAACTCGGAACTAGACCCGTGACTTCTTTTTCCACCTTCATCATACATATGAACACATATATAAAGAAATAAAATTAAGTAAGATGCATTAAGAGCCTTCGTTCCAATAATTTATCATCAGATTCCAAAACATGGCAAATCGAGTTCGGGAACGATTACTTGAGGACCGCAAGACTTCAATATTTAAGGAAAGCGAGCCACAAGAGAGAACACATCTCATGTAGTCAGGGCCGGTGATAATGATCGCGGAGCCCAATTAAAAATTCGAAAATGGTGTTTTATTTTCATATAGTATGCCAGTCCTAGCCAAAAAGCATTAACATTTTGGTACACTAAATACTGAATTACATATGAAAGTTTCAAAATCTTTATACAAGTCAAGACAATTACAGACATACTGTTTATACATGGATCTTAGATTCTTTTTTTCTTTCTTTTTTTCTTTTTTTGCAGAACCTTTCAAAATAATCTTAAAGTCAATGGGTTTATTAATGTCATTTTCTACAGACTGCATCGTCAAATTGTTTCGTTTCTCTTGTAAAATTGTTAACCGTATGTTATAATTTCCGCGTGAAACCCAATTTGATCAAATCGGTCAAATAGATTTAAAACCGGCTGGCCAAGTGGCCAAGAAGTCTCCAAAAATAAAGAAATCATCAATACTATCTGCATCGATATCCTACATCAGACCAGGCTGATAGCTGTATATATTGCAATGAAACCAAACACACAAACTAGACTGGCTAGCTTAGCTAGTTCCAAATGAATACAAGGGTATTATCCTTAATACGCCTTCTTTTCATTACACTGCACTTCATTTGGACCTATACTATATGGACCTTGTTCCCTTCTAACTGTAAACACGACTATTCCATTTAGAAATAATATTTTCGAGGAGTATTCCTCACAACAAGTTCCTTCTTACAACACTGTTTTGAATTTCTTATACTTATAAAACATATTCTAATTATATTTTCTTGTGAATTGTAAACACTTATCTTTCAAACCATAAATATTGTATGTACACATCTCAACACACTGGTTGTACTGGACAACAAATGCTTTTTCAGCGCTTTCCTAAGTATTATCTGAGTAGTAAAAATAAAGATAAATTAAAATTGACACTAATTAAAATTCACACTACATCATGGAAATAAACCAAAACAAAATAAACATTGCATCTTACGTTTACTTGAAGGTTCTGCATTATAAATCAAAGAAAACGGAAGAGCAATAAACGAAAATTGGATAAAGATGTATGTAAACAAGCAAGATGGGGTAATATGAATTACAAATCATCCTTCGATTCAATTATTCCATATATATTAATGAAATCATGTCAGAAACAATCTATATATTTCATGCTGCAAGGACTACATCATCAACCTAGACATGCATTTTAAGATAGAGAGAACGGGGAGATATTATGTAGTTACCCCTGAATTTTTAAATGTTGCCCGTTCAAGTTTGATCTTCTAAGTGATTATTAAGGAAATCCTACACACTTTTTAAAGGAAGCGACAAGGGTCATGGGGGAGGGTAGTGGGGGAAGGTAGTTAAGGAACCGGGGAAAGAATTAGGAGAGGGGAAAGAGGGAGGGGTCAAGGGGCAAGGAAGAAAGGTAGGGGGAGGTGGAAGGTAAGAGGAGGTGGAGGAGGACGAGGCAGAGGTAGATGAGGAGCGGGACGAGGAAGAGTGCGAGGAAAAGGAAGAGGAGGAGAAAGACGAGCAAGAGGAGGAGTAGGAAGTGGGAGAGGAGGTGAAGGAGAAGGAGGTGTAAGAAGTTATAGAAGGTGGTGTAGGAGGCAAAGAGGGAGGTGTAGGAGATGGAGGTCGAGGATGGAGTGGGTTAGGCGGAGGGAGGAGGAAATAAGGATGGAGGACGGAGGAGGAAATGAGGGAAAAGAGAGAGATGAAAAGGGTAGAAGGAAGGAAGGAAGGAAAGAGGAAGCAGAGGGGAAGGGAAATGGAAAAAGCAGGAAGAAAGGAGGAAGCAGGAGGGTAGCAGGAGGGAGGGAGGAAGGGAGGAGTAAAGAAGAAAAGGAGTAGTGAAGGATAGAAGGAGGAAAGGAGGAGAAAAAAAGGAAATTATGAGAAAAGGAGGAGGAAAGGGGGAGGGAAGGAACAGAGAAGGATGAGAAAAGGAGGGAAAGAGGAGTGAAGGAGGAGAGAGTGATGAGGAGGAGGAGGGAAGAAAGAGGGAAGGAGGGGAAGAAGAAGGGAAGGAGGAGGAGGAAGGTAGTAGGAGAGAAGGAGGGCAGCCTGAGGGAAGGAGGGAAGGAGGAGGGGAGATGGAGGGGAGGAGAAGGGAAGGAGGAGGGGAAGAGGACAAAAGTGGGAGGGGAGGAGGGAAGGAAGGAACACAAAGGAAGAACAAACAACAGCAGGCCTACTGGCCCTAACGAGGCTGTTTATGTTTACTATACTAAGCTACATTTAAGAAAACAGGGTAACTAGGCGATAGAATATGAACTAACACTACTGCTACCACTATCCTATCCTATTCCAATTAAATGCCGGGCTGTCAGATCTTCTTTTGCATGTGATGATATTTTATTTGTGGATTCGAGTCTAAGTATTTATCTAGGCGATTTTTAAATGTTGTTATTGTGTTACTTTCAACGAATTCCACGCATTAACAACCCGGTTAAAGAAGAAATGCTTACTTTCATTAGAAGAAAATATTTTAACAATTACTTTAAAATCGTGATGTCTTCTTGTATATGATTGATCTAATGAGAAGTAATCTTCGACATTGATGTTGTCAAAGCCTTTGAACATTTTAAAAACCTCGATTAAATCTCCTCGCATACTCCTTTTTGAAAGTGAGAATGAATTTAGACTTTTAAGTCTTTCTTCATACGGCAGATTTATCAGCCTTAGTATCATTTTGGTCATTCTCCGTTGCACTCTTTAGTTTATTAGTATATTTCTGGTAGTATGAGGACCAAAACTGTACACAGTATTCGAGATAGGGACGGACCAAAGAATTATAAAGGTTTAGCAATATTTTTTTCTGAAGAGGAGAAGGGAAGGTGGGAAGGAGGGAAGTAGAAGGTGAGGAGGAGGGAGGGAGGAAAGGAGAGAAAGAGGAGGGAGAAGGAAGGGAGTTGGAAGAAGCGGAGAAAGAAGGGAAGGGGCTAGGAAGAGAAAAGGGAAAGGAGAGGAAGGGAAGTGGGAAAGGGAAGGGGAGGGGAGGAGAAGGGAAGGTGTGAGGGTGAGAGCTAGGTGAAGGGTGCGGATGAGGGGAGGGGTGTGGGTTAAGGGAGGGGCGAGGGATGCGGATGAGGGCGGAGTGTGTGTGAGGGGAGGGGTACGGATGAGGGAAAGGGTGCAGGTGAGAGTGAGGGGAGGGGTAAGGGGAGGGGAGGGTTAAGGGTAAGGGGAGGGATTAGAGGGAGGGGAGGCATGAAGGGGAGGGAAGGGAAGGAGAAGGTACAGAGGAAGGAGATGGAGGAGTGAAAGGGGAGGGGGTGAAAGGGGAGAGGAGGGGAGGAAAAGGTACAGAGGAAGGAGATTGGTGTGAGGAGAGAGGGGAAGGTGAGGAAGGGGAGGGGGAGGGAGTAGATGGGGAGATGGGGAGAGGGAGAAAGGTGGTAGGGGAAGAGGAAGGAGAGGAGGGAGGAAGGAGAGGACAGGGGAGGAAGGTGTGAAGGGGAGGATAAAATGGAGGGGAAGGAAAAAGGAGTAGGGTGTGAAGCGGGAGCGTGTGAAGGGGGAGGGGGTGAAGAGGGAGGGGCGTGAAAGAGGAGGAGTGTGAATGGGGGAGGGATGTGAAGAGGAGATGGGAGGGAGAAAGGGGAGAAAGGGGAGGAGGGTGTGAAGGGGGAGGGATGTGAAGGGGAGATGAGAGGGAGGAAGGGAAGGAGAGGGGAGGAGATTGTGAAGAGGGAGGGGTGTGAAGGGGAGATGGGAGAGAGGAAGACGAGGAGAGGGGAAGGAGAAGTAGGAGAAAGAAGAGGTGGAAGAGGAGGAGGAAGTGGACATGGCCAAGGGCAAGGACGAGGACGAGGAGGTGAAGGAGGAGGAAGAGGAGGAGGAAGTGGACAAGGACGAGGACAAGGACGGGAAGGTGGAGGAAGACGAGGAAGAATACAAAGACGAGGACGAGGACGAGGACGAGAACGAGGACGAGGAAGATGGTGAGGAAGAGGGTGAAGTGGATGGGTGAAAGGAGGGGTGAGAGGAGGAGGTGGAGGAGGACGAGGACAAGGAGGAAATGAGAGGATAAAGGGAGGGAAAGTAGATGGATGATTACTGTTCTCTAGCACCCGTTATTCCAGAATATGTGAACAACCAAACAGCCAGACAACCAGGCCGCTTTACTGTTGGGACTGAGCCATGCAACATATCACTGAGTGTAGAAAGAAAATATATGGCGAGATGTTTAGGGATGGGTAAGTTGGGAATACCCACATAACATAACATAACATAACATAACATAACATAACATAACATAACATAACATAACATAACATCACATAACCTAGATCTTTCAAAAGCAGAAAAGAAGTTAAAAATGTTTTCGTTATACTGGAATAAAACCTAATGCTGAGTCAATACACTTTACCATTGATACTGATAGCTTAAAGCCGAATTTACTTACATTCCCAATTGGAATGTGAGCTGGTTGTCCTATGTTGGTGCCTTGTACTATTGAGTCTCTTTTCTTCTTTTTCTTCTTTTTTCTTTCTTACTTTCTTTCTTTCTATTATTTTTTTCATTCTCTTTCTATTTACTTTTTTGCGATTTAAACACTGTCGGCAAAGTTTCTAAAGTTTTTATCAATCAGTCCCCGCGCATGTCAGAATATGACTAATACACAATTTCATGAGCAAATACACCTTGTTATACTGACGATCACGATCACCAGCATAAAAAAACACTCAGTATACATTGTTACTTTACTGGACAGTCACCATAAACTGTCAACTTTGTTATATATTAATGAATAATGATTATAAGGTAGTGAGAAAAGGGGCGGAAGTAAGAGGGGGGGGATGATAGGTGAAGGTAAAATTTTGAAAGTGAAGGAAGTGTTAGGGTAAATACTATGGGGCGGACCCACTTGCGTTGTTCGTTAGTTTCTGTCCTACCTGTACTCTAATTCAGTTATTGTCCTAGCTAGCTAGTTATATTTTATGATTTTGTATGAAGGAAGTAAGCGTGTTTATGTATTCCCTTATGGGATTTTGATTAGTATTTAATTTGGTGGTTTTTTGTATATAGTGTAGTGTTTGAATATATATCACGCGTACTTTCTTCATGTGCATATTATATAACACATATTTACGTATTTACATACATATGTTGGGAACATGTGTGACTTTGAAGTGGGACATGTGTCGTGAAAGTTATTTTAAAAGTTTCGTGTTGTCTATAATTACGTTACGTTTGGTCATTATTGTCACAATTGTTCTCAGTTATTTTTATATTATCTTTTT
Organism: Oratosquilla oratoria; assembly: GCF_046742065.1. NCBI lineage: Eukaryota > Metazoa > Arthropoda > Malacostraca > Stomatopoda > Squillidae > Oratosquilla > Oratosquilla oratoria. The sequence continues at coordinate 63,466,849 of NC_134784.1, forward strand.
TTTCTGGTATTCTGTTTTTGACGTGTCGTATTCCTTGTGATTTTATGGTGAGGCCCAGGATATGTGCTTATTTGTTGTATGGTATTATGCTGTTGTTTTTTCTTATTGGTGGTGGCTGTCGTGCTGATATGTTTAGGAGTTGAAATTTGTATATATTTGTAGATATTTTCCATTGTTTTTCGTATATGTTGATTTTGTTGATTTCGTGTTCTGTTTTTCTGCCAGACATTAATTTTCCTGTTGTGTTTGGATATGTGATAACTTGTGTGATATCGTTTGCATATTGTTTGGTGTAGCTTCCGTGTGATGGTGGCGGGATGTCTGCCGTGTACAAGTTAAAAAGTGTTTGTGAGAGACGAGAGTACGCTACCTTGTGGAACTCCGCTTTAGAGTGGGAAGGCTGGTCTGATGTGGTGATTTATTTTTATTTTTGCTGTTCTGTTGTCTAGAAGGCTACAAAATGTTTTTATGATGGTGTCTGGAAGGTGTATTTACCTAGTTGTATTTTACAGGAAGGGGAGCTATGCTCGTGTGTCCCGTCTTCATATCTCGTTTTATCTAGACTGTTTTTAAATTCGTGTATCGTTTTTGCACACACCACTTTCTCATCTAACTTGTTCCAAACGTCTATTACCCTGTGGGGAAAGCTGTTCTTTTTCAGGTCTCTTCTATAACTGTCTTTCTTGATTTTCTTTCCGTGTCCTCTTGTACCTCTACTATAAATAGTTATCAAGTCTCCTCTCTCTCTTCTTTGCTCTAATGTCTGTAGCTCAAGTTTTGCTAGTCTCTCTTCATATGATAGTTCTGAGAGTGTTGGTGCCAATTTCGTAATTGCTCTTTGTATTCTTTCAAATTTTGTTATACATTTTTTGTACTTGGTGACTACGTCGTCGCTGCATACTCCAATCTTAGTCTTATCAAAGTGACTAGTATTTTCTTTACCATTTCTTTGTCCAGGTATGTAAATGCCACTTTGATTGTTCTTATTAAATTATAAGTTTCTCCAAGAATCTTGTGTATATGTTTCTCAGGGGACATATTATTCATAATAATGACTTCCAGGTCCTCATTTTCTACTTTTTTAATTTCTTCTTCTCCCAATTTATATGATCCCACTATTCTTTTTTTACTTCTTCCAAATTCCATTACACTACGCTACTTAATATTGAATTCCATCTCCCACTTCCTACTCCATTCCCATATTTTATTGAGATCACTCTGCAGTGACTCACAATCTTCTACAATGTTCACTTTTTTCAACAATTTTGTATCTTCCTCAAAGAAGCTCATATAACTTTCAATTCCTTTATCTTTATCATTAATATATATAGCAAACATTATTGGGGCCAGAACTGTTCCTTGTGGAACTCCACTAATCACTTCATCCCAATTAGACTATTTGTCTCTTATCACCACTCATTTTTCTTTCATGCAAGAAGTCTTCCATCCATTTCAGCAGTTTGCCTTGTATTCCTCCTGCAGTTTCTAATTTCTTTAGCAATTTCTTAAATGGCACCTAATTGTGTTTGTAGTACTTTGTATTTGAGGCATTCGTGCCATACTTTGTCGAAGCCCTTTGAATTTGTCTCGTGATATTATGTTGCAATACTTGTTTGTGCCTTGGGTGTCTGCAATTGTTTCGTATAAGGTGGCGAGTGTTGTGTGTGTTCCTTTGCCAGGTGCGAATCCGTGTTGGTTCGGGTTAATCATGTCATGTTCGTGTAGATGTGCCATTAGTCTGTTTGTGATTAGTGTTTCGTATATTTTGCCTGGTGTTTCTAGTACTGATGTGGGTCTGTAGTTATGTATTTGAGTGATGTCTTTGCCTTGTTTCGATATGAATGTAACCATTGAGTTTTATAAACGTTGTGAGAAGTAACTGTAATTTTTTTTTTTTTTTTTTTTTTTTTTTTTCGTAATGCCTGACTGTCCAGGTACTTTTTTATTTTGTTGGTGTCTTCAAGTTGTATGGGTCGTGCGATGTAGTTGTCGATGTTCAGTCTATTTAAGTCAATGTATGATTGTGTGTGTTGGAGGTGTTGTGTTATGTGGGCGAGTATTTTTGTTTCGTGGTTTGTGTCAAATTGTACGTTTTCTTCTGGTGTTATTTTGAATATGTTTTGCATAATGATATTCAATGCGTTTTCTTTGTTTTCGTCGTCGTGTAGTTTGTTATTGTTATGTATGGTGTGTTGGTGGTTTTGAATCCTAGTTGTCTTTTTATTGTGTTCCAAAAATTATGTGGATTTTTGGGACTGAATTTGATGTTTCATATTATATTATTCCATGTGCCTCCGTAGTTTTTTTTTTTTTCTCTAGTATTTGTGTTTGTATTTATCTTATTGTTTCTCTTGTGTGTGGAGTCCAGTTGTTTTCTAAAATGGCTCTGATTTTTATGTTTGCTTGCCATACTAGGTGTTTTAGTTTTTTGGAGGTTTTTGGTGTAGGGAGTTGTTTGTGGTGTGTTTTTGGAATACTCTGTGTGACTGCGTTGTTTATTAGTTTGTACCAGTTGATTAATTTATTGTCTATGTAATCTGTGTCTTGAGTGTTTGTGTTGGTTTCTTCTTCTGTGGGGATGTACTAGTTGTCGTTTCTGATATTGTTTTATTTTTTTCAGTCTGCTTTTTGTATGATAATCTAGGCTGTGTGGGGATAGTTATAGCTGTGGGGGAATGTGTGAGACTGAGTGATATCTGATCCGAGGAAGTTACGTCTCCTGAGTATATCCTGTCAGTGAAGTGGCGGTGTCGGTTGGTGAATATCATGCCTGGGTTGCTTGCTCCGCGGGGTGTTATGCATGTTGAGATGTCTGGGCCGAGGAAGATGAGGTGGTTTTGTGTTATGAGTTGGTACATGTTTTTTTCTGTTTGGTTATTGTATGTGTGTTTCAGTGTTTTGTGTTTTGCTTTAAGATCTCCTATGATATATGTTGGTTGTGTTTTTTGTGTGGTTTTTAATATATTTTGTGCTGGCAGGTATGGTCTTCGTGGTGGGAGGTATAAAGTGGCTATGATTATGGGTCCTCTGTGTGGATTTCTATTGCTAGTAGGTCTTCGTCGAAGTCGTCTAATAGTTTGTATTTTATGTTGTTTCTTATGGATATGGCTATTTCTGCGCTGTCTTCGTTGTAAGTTTTCTTTGTGTGTGTTGTAGTTGAATATCTTGGCTTTATGTTTTCCTGTGGAGTTGAGTAGTATGATGTCTGGTATGTGTGTTATGTAGAAGTTGCTTAGTTGTTGTCGTCTGTGTAAGGTCCAGGATCTTACGTTGTGTTGTATTATGTGGATGGTGTTTATGTGTGTTTGTTTTATTTGCACTTTACTGTCCAGTGTGGTGTGTCTGCTGGTTTTTGTTTGCGTATTTCGTAGTATCCTTGTTGTGTGTGTGTGTGTGTGTGTGTGTGTGTGTGTGTGTGTGTGTGTGTGTGTGTGTGTGTGTGTGTGTGTGTGTGTGTGTGTGTGTGTGTGTGTGTGTGTGTGTGTGTGTGTGTGCATGCATGTGTGTGTGTTTTGTATCTTGTTTCTGGTAGCCTTTGTATTGGTGCTTTTGTCAGACCTATTAGTCCTTCTTCTACCATCGTCTCTACTGTGTCTTCTGGCATTTCCTTTGAGTATACGTATTTGATTTTTCCAGCTTGTAGAAGTGTGTGTGCATTTTGGTGAGTTGTGTTGTCTGTCATGCTTGTGGTGTCTGGTGTTATTATTTGGATTGGAACTGTTTTGTGTTCCCTTTTCTTTGTTTTCGTGGGTTGCTCTGTTTTTGTTGAGTGCTTAGTGTTACATGGTCTTTTGTGTCTGTGTTCTTCTGTTTCCATTGCCTCGGTTTGTGTTTGGGAGTGTGGAGTGTTATTTAGCATGTTCTGTGTGACTGCAGCGTTGATGACGATGGGTGGGATCGTGACAGTGGGGAGTCCATTGGCTTTGTGTATTTCATTCAACGTGTTTTGGAGTGTTCCGGGTGTGGCAGCTTCTATTATGTTTGTGTAATATGATGGATGTGTTCATGACTATCAAGTGTTTCAGAGTTGTTGGGTTGGGTGTGGAGGAGGGTGGAGGGGAGTGGAATATATAGGAAATGGAATGGGTGGGAGTGGTCTCTATGCCCTTTTTCTTTTTGGCTACCCCCCGTGTAAGGGAGAAAAAGCCTTTGGTATATGTATGTATGTTTGCATATGTTGTGGTTCTTGTTGTGTTTGTGTAAGTGGGTGGATGTTGTTCTTTTTCCTTCTTTTTTTTTCTTCTTCTTCTTCTTCTTCTTCTTCTTCTTCTTCTTCTTCTTCTTCTTCTTCTTGATCAATTATTTCTTTACGGGGCATCTTGCTGCATATATTGAGTGGTTCTGTCCGCATGCAATACATTTCTTAAGGACGTTCGCGCAGTTGGCTACTTTGTGCTCTATGGAGCAGCATGCTGAGCAGATTGTGTATGTAGTTGGGTATGTGCAGTGTCTAAGTGTGTGTTCGTAAGAGTCGCAGCGTGTGCATTCGGGTAAATGTACGTATATTTCTTGAGAGTGTGTATGGGGGGGAAGGATTGGCTGAATATCAGGACGCCACTTTCCAGGCTCTTAACCATAGTGGATGTTTCTATTTTAACTTTCATTACTGTCTTGATGTTGGGGAGCTTGATGATCTTCGTGGTCTTCATGTAGGTATTTAGTCTTTCCATTTCTTCCTTAATTTAGTTTAGTTTATTTTCATGAATGTGTTCGTCAACTTTCTTTATCATGAGGATCCTCTTGGCGTTGAGTTTTGGTGGTTCTACGATGTCAAATCCTTCTTTTACAAATTCTGTCTTCGTTTTCTTCTTTGTCATTTCTTCAGTTATGGTGTCATCCTCGATCGCTATGTGTTGGGTCCCTATGATCATCAGTTTTTGAACAGGAATTTCCAATCCCGTTAAAATCTTTCAAATCGTTTGTCTTCTTGAGGGGCCAGCCAAAGGTCGGTTTTTCCTTATCCTTACTCTGCCCATTGCGCCAGAGAGCGTTGGACTTGTACGTTCGTGTCTATGTATTTATAGGATTGTGTGTTTGTTAAAGAATAGAGAAGGAATAAGGGGAGGTGGGAAATAATTGTAAGGGTTCGGTGTGTGGAGAAGTGTGTTATTATCGGCTGGTGGTAGTCAGGGGAAAGCGGCTGGGTAAGCGGGTGCCCGAGTGTCTATTCGCCGCGCCCACGGAATGGCTCGGTCGCCGGGTTCTGTGAGTTTTATGCCGGTTCCGCTTAAGGAGCAGGAGACCGTTTTTGTTTTTGTTTTTCTCTCTCTCTCTTTCTCTCTCTCTCTCTCTCTCTACCCCGCCAGTTGACCAAGCAAGTTTTAAGACCGCAAGGACTATGCATGGTCGAAAAGGGGGGATTAGTAGGGCATACACTAACAGAGCGATTGGCTTAAGAGCGGTCTTGGCTCGGGTGATGGATTCTAGTCGCTGGGTATGATGAACGTAGGTGGAGAGTTCGTCTCGTGTTCAGCGGGTGGTACCGGAGAATCTGGAGGCACGTATTCACTCTACAAATTCTTCCTCAATCTATGTCAACTTTTTGACAGACGAAAACACGCATTTGTAAAACGAAAATACTTATTTTCCATAGCTGATAGATTATGTAAAATTTGTCCCAAAATATCTATGATAGTTGTTATATGAAAAGAAACAAATTCACATGATGATGATACCATTATTTTAAGGACAAATGCCCAAAGATATTGTAAAGACAGTGATATGTTGATTTTTGCATGGGAACCTGAATCATATCTTAAACACTGTATTACACGTATTTGTGTAAAAGTAATAAAGGTGGCTGTTCTCATGTATCTTTAAACACTTTTATATGTAGTAAGGTTTGAATTAACTTCTGAATTATCAGCTTCGAGTGTGTGTCGTCTTTCTGTTTGTGACACTTTCTAAACCAGAATAGGTAGTATTCCGTAAACAAGTCAAAGTAGTGAATCTACCGTGATTTTTTTAATGTACTATCATTACATATATAATTATATGTAAAACACTTAACGTTTTTGTGATATTCTCTTTCAAAAACGTCACGTTTTGGAAACATTTATTCTTGAAAAATTATGAGGGAACTTGGTCAAGCATGAGATCGAAGTGATTCTGTCGACATTACGTCAGTTAAAACACGAGTGGAAGTGCTGTTGCTCAAGTGAATTTGTGATCTTGATTTTCAATCTCAATAAACTTGCCTGAGCACAGAGTGTGAAACCATGCTGAATAGAACTGCTTGATGATAACCAAATATATACATATACATATATATATATACATATATAGACATATATATACACGTGGAGTTAAAAACGACAGCATTGTTGTAGTTGTTCAGTCTTTTCTTCGTATTCTCGATTTTCCTGATAAGAGATTTTCCATTGACTGGGTGGATTGAAACTAGGTCTCTATATTCTTCCATTTGTTCTTATTTGATATCAACGTTTCGTCTTAAACAAGACATTATCAAGATATAACTGAAATAACAAAAATTACATGGTAACCGTAAAGGTACTAGACAATAACAAGATATAACTGAAATAACAAAAATTACATGGTGACAATAAAGGTACTAGACAATATCAAGACACAACTGAAATAACAAAAATTACATGGTAACAGTAATAATAAAGGTGACAAATTTATAAAAAAAAAAAATACGGAGACTTGTGTATTTAAAGAGAAGGAAGGGTGTGACAGAGCTGGGGATGACAGAAGAATATATACCTAAGATCAGGTCAGACCAAGGGGGGGGGATTAACAGACAATAAGGACCTCAGAGGTCAAGGGTAAGGGGGGTGGGGGGTTGGGGGGGAGGGTTAGGCGGGTGCGGTCACCGAGGGTGGGGGAGGAGGTGGAGGGAGACAGAGAAAAGGGGTAGAGGGAGAGGGGGGATTTTTATTTCTAAATAAAGGAATAGAGGAGATTACATTGCATTGAATGTTAATGACCGGATTTTTGTCCTTAATGTGAAAGGCTTCGAGTAGTTGTAGTCTCCTAGGGTCATTGCTTGATCCAATAATTTTGGTGTTGTTGATCAAATCATCTCTCCTGAGTGCAGCGTTATGGGAACTCCTATGATGTTCTTTGATTGCCCCCTCTTGTAGGTGGAAAGTTAGGCGACGGCTGACTTTACATCTAGTAAAACCAATGTAAGAATGGGGGAGGAAATTACAATTTCCTGTAGAACATTTATATTCATATACTACATTAGTTTTAGATGTGAAGTCCGATCGCTTAGACAAATTGTTTGTCATGATCAGGGAGGAAGTTTTTGGGTTTGATAATATATGAGAACTCTGATTTTGTTGTTCTCATTTGTAGGAAGGCAATTTTTATAAATGATGTCCCTGATGACTTTTTCATCTTTCTTATAATTACTAGTGAAGGTGTTTCTGTAGTAAATGTTAATGGAGTTATGATTTTGTGGTTCTTTAATTGTGAAATGGGATTCAAGCATTTTGGAGGTAACAGAATCAAAGTCAGTGTTAGAATACCCATTATTTGTGAGCATCTGTCTCAGGTGTTGGAGTTCACTGTATAAAGCTTGCCATGAGGAACATACTGAAATGGCTCTTTTTATATATGCTCTAATGACACCTTTTTTGTAGTTGTCTGTGCACTCGCTCTTACCATTCATGCACTTATCCAAGTTGGTGGGTTTTCTATATACACTAGTAATGAAGTTGTCGGAAGTAGAATCGACCAGCACATCCAGGAAGGGGAGTAGACCATTGTTGTTCATTTCAGTGGAAAAAGTTAAGCCTGAAATTTCCTGAAGTCAGCACCGTATATTTTCTAACAATTCAACTAATATAAAAATCCCCCCTCTCCCTCTACCCCTTCTCTCTCTCTCCCTCCACCTCCTCCCCCACCCTCGGTGACCGCACCCGCCTAACCCTCCTCCATTTATAGAAAACCGAGTGTTTTCTTATATTCATTATTACTCTGAACACCAAGATAAAGTAAAAAAAATCTGTATTTTCTTCTATGTTCTTACGTGCCTTGCGGATATGCAGCCCGGAATTCATTGATGAGGAATTTGAGTCTATTGTTAACCTAGGTTTAGGATTAAAGTACCCTAGAACATTTTTAGATAACGCTCTCTCTTTGGCGAAAAAAACTTTCATAGGAATCAACCCCCTCCCCTTTTTGACATTAAGAATCTTTTAGTATTACCTTACAATAACAATCTTTCTCAAGTTCCTCATCTACTTAAAACATGGAATGTTAAAGTAGTGTTTAATAACCCATGCACTTTTAAGAAATTAATAATAAAAAATTCTCCCGCTGATTCCGATGGTTGCATATACAAAATCCCTTACAGAGATTGTGAAAAGTATTACATTGGACAAACGGGCAAAGAACTATCAACTAGAATTAAACAACATAAATATAGTGTTAGAACAGCACAAGAATCCAATGCTCTATTTGTTCACATGAAAGACTTCAATCATTGTATTAATTGGACTAATGCTTCCTCTATCATTTCTTGTAATTCATTTGTCAATAGAAACATAATAGAAAGTAGTATTATAAAAAATTCTGAAGGTTCTACTCTTAATATCAGTAATGGCATTTATAAATTAGATAAATTCATCATTAACAAAATTTGTAATCAGGTTGTATGTGACCAAAATTAATTTGGTGAATTGTGCTGTTCTCTAGATTTCTTTTTCTTTGATGACTTTGTGTACCAAGACTTATTCTTATTTCATATGTGACTTTTTGTCCTTCACCGGTTCCTTTCCTAGTGTAATATTTCGTGTCATCTTGTGCTATGCCAGTTCCTTTCCTAGTGTTTAATTTTGTGATATCTCACACCTTGCCTGTTCCTTTCCTAGTGTATAATCTTGTTATTTTTAAACCTCTTTGTAACACAACTTTTTCTGTATTCCCCTGAAGATGTGAATTACACGAAAGCGCTTGGGATATACTGTTTTCTTCCGATTTCCTTTGTGGTTACCAGCAAAATTTGTGGATCACGTGTTGTTTATAGTGATCTTTCTGCATATATATATATACATATATATATACATATATATATGTATACATATACATATATACATATACATATATATATGTGAAGGCGGCAGCCACCACCTAACAATAAAGGTATCTGTAACTCAATTACCGGATTACCGGGAAGGAGGGCGGTTGGTCCTCAATAGAATAAAATCGCCTGACGGCAGCTAGAAGAAATCAGAAGAAAATATGCAAGAACGATCCGGGTTAGAAATGAAGTCTCATCGAGGGTGACGACGGTGGCATGATCCCCACCCCCGAATTCTTAAGATGGTAATGAAAGTTGTCTTGTGCTCCACCCTTGGGTGTGGGAGGACGCGGAATGCAACAGGCGGCCTGCCAAAGACGGACAGATCGGACCTCTGCCCGTCGCGACCCAAAATTTCAAATCATTCCGATTATATTCAAGCAGACGATGGTGATAGCATCCTCGTCTCCGAAACAAGTATTCATAGATTTTTTCAGTCGCTCTAGAAGTCTCTGCAGACACTAAGGTTGCACGACCAGGACGCGCAGATGAAATAAATTGCACTTTTTGGCTTACCAAATCACGTGTTTGTTTGGATAAAAAAAATATATATACAAAACCTAACTTATTGTTAGAACTTTGTGTCTTTATTTCTATGATAACAATTGGTGTTATCTTCTGTCACTAATGAAATTGAATTTGAACAATTATGTAATTTAAAAATTCAAGGGTGACTTAAGTAAATTTTCCCATTTTCTCTCTTACTTCATATGAATGTACAAGTTGATGATAGTATGGGCCTTGCAGCATTGTATGTTTTTTAATTACCTCTAAAATTCCTGTGTTTCTATACATTGCATATCAAATGAAATGTTATTTTATTTCCTTACGTATATTTTCAATTAAGTCTCGCATATTGATCTTACGTTTTCTTTGATTCATTGTAAATATTTTTATTTGCTTTTCGTTTGATTTTATGAGGTTTTGAATTATCTTAATTATTCTTTGTAATTCAAATAATACTTGTAAGTTCATTGAAAAAAAATCATTTGTTGCCCAGTACAAGCGTGTAGAGAAAAGTGCACATACAAGTTTTAGGAATGGAAATATGTTTACGATAGGTAGTCTTGCCTGGTGGGCTTTCCAGGCCCATACCTGTTCAGGAGGGTCTATAAAAGCCATAAACAACTAATGCGCCAGTCACAAGGATTAAAGTGAGAAAGAGAAAGGATAGCTAACATGTGTTAGGGCTGAAAAGTGTATCTAGAAAGAATGAGAAGTAAAATAAAAATTTATATTCTGCAATGGAATGGGGAATTTTGACAAAAATCATAGGAAAACTCGCAAGAAAATAATAATAAATTCATCTTAAAATCTATGGTGTGAATGTGGCACGGACGGGGACGAGCGGTTGGCACCCTCCGGTAGGGGGTGTCAAAGGGCGCCCGGGTCGGTGACCCCAGAAGGGTCACGGGTGTGTGAATGTGTGTGTGCGTGGAGGAAGGCGGGAAACCCACGAAAGGGGTTCGTGTTAGAAGTTAGATGGTAGGGAAATTAGCATAGGGACCGTGCTGTGTATATCCAAGGAAGGTTAAGGACTGACCCAGAAGCAACGGGATTTCGACGGAAAACAAGTAAGTAAATCACCTTTCCCAACTACAAGCTATCTAGGTGCCGAGATGACAGCAGCCACGAGCTCCAAGGAGCCATTCAAGATGAACACTATCATCCTAAGGCCGTTTGACGGCAATGGAGACGTCGCCGGGTGGCTTACAAAGGCGGAGTTGGTCGTAAAGCTAACGGGAGTGACGGACGTGGCAAGTTATAGCCCTTAATTTGGAGAACGACGCGTTAGCCATCTATCTGGAAATGACGACCGATAATCAAGCAGATGCAGGGAAGGTGAAGAAAAGGTTAAAGGAGGCTTTCGGTGAGAGCCCGTTTGATGTGTTTTGTCAGCTGCAAAGAATGCGGTGGGTAGGTGAACAGGTTGATATGTTTCCAAAACATCTTTTTATTACTTTAAAAAAAATTCTGTCATACTCTTACCCCATTTCACATCTGCTCTCCTTTTTGCCTCTTTTATCTTATGCTTTACTTATCTTTTCTTTGTACCTCTCATATGATTCCCTAGTCCTATTTTGTAACCAGTCTTCTCTTCTACAACCTTCTTCGCTTCCACATCCCACCACTCACTACACTTCTTTCTATTTCTTCCCGTTCTCCTTGTTCCATACACCATCTTAGCACACCTTATAACTCGCTCCTTGAACCATTCCCATTCCTCCTCCACTCTAGTTCTACTCTATCCTTCACTCCCTCCCACTCCTCTTTCAGTTTCTTCTTGTACTCCTCCTTTTCTTTCTCATTTGAGCAGTTTACTTTAAGCACCTCCCTACTTTCTGTCCTTTTCCTCTTTCTCCATCTATTCTCTACTCTCAACTTACCTTGCACCAAAAAAATATCTGATATTCCCCCACTCTCTCCCTTTAGAACATGTACATCCTCAACTCTTCCTACTATACTTCTGGTTACCACTATATAGTCCATTAACGCTCTATCTGCCACCCTTCCATCCACCACCCTCTCCCATGTGTACTTATGTTTGACTTTCTTCCAAAACACTGTATTTATTATCATGAACTCTCTAGACACATCTTACCCTCAACTGTCCACTATGATTTTTTTTCCTGGAACTCCACACTTCACAACTACTCTGTCTATTGGTTCATTTCTTACCCCAGCATTAAGGTCTCCAATACCACCACATTGATATTTCTCCCTAATCCCTCTACGCACTCATTTAAATCTATCCAAAAAGCCTTTCCTCTACACTCTTCTCACTAACAGGCTCATATGCACTTACAAAAGCCCACATCTCCCTTCCCAGTTTCACCTTCATCCATATTAACCTTGAAGAAACCTCCTTCCACTCCACTACACGCTTACCTATCTCTTCACTTACTAGTATAGCCAGCCCTTTTCTCCCTCGTCCTCTTTTCACTCCTGAGGACCTCCCAACTCACTCCCAAACTCAAACTCGCCCCTCCCTTTCAACTTAGTTTCACTCAATGCCAACACATCCATATTTCTTCTCACAAACATATTGCCTATCTCTTCTCTTTTACTCTCATCTGTACCACAACCCTATTATGCCTTTACTTTTTTTAGGAATGTCCCCTGTAAGGCTACAGGGAGAAGGATGCATAGTCCTATCCTCGTCCCGTTCTTGTCGGCTCATACGACTCAAGTGGAAAGACTTGCTGAGAGTATTCTTTTCCCCCACCACAGGGTAGGAAAAAAAAGGAAATGAATATTCAGAGAAATGGTATAGGACAGTAACAAGGGGTTGGGGACAGAATAACGAAGGGACAGTCACATTATAATAAAAGAGTCATCATTTCTCTATGAACAGAGTCCCCCTCTATCACAGACAAAATTATGTGTGACTCTGGTCCATAGGGGCATTCCATATAGCCCCTAAAGTATCAGCTCCATGCTACTTAGCAGCTTTTAACCCCTATAATAACCTGCAGCCAATACCCTAGATGGGGACCTAGAGGCAACAATTATTAATACAATGTCTTCCAATTTCCTCTTTTTGTAATTTATTAATGTTCTCACACTTAATGACCCAATTGCTAGGGTTCTAGTGGTATTTGTGAAGTTTTGTCTCACCCGCTTGCACAGCAATTTGTATATCTTAACTCCAACAACTTTTCTTAGTAATGTTTCTTGTGGAAATTGATATCCAGGGATGATGAAAAAATAATTCCCTCAACCTTCCTGCTACCCACCGTCTCATCTCATCCGCTCACATAGCAATTTGTATATTTTTTGCATCTATACTACAACAACAACTATTCTTAGTAACGTTTTTCCTGCAAATTATTATTAAAAGATGGTGAAAAAATCCATTTCCTTCCTGCTACCGAATTGGTTCAGTGTTCGGTTCAGTGTGCAAGATGTACATCTGTCCCTGTATGCATTTTTAGGTTAGGTTACGTTAGAATAAGGAGAAAAAACATGTTTCACGAAAAAATAAACGATGCTCTCAACAAAAATGGCGCTTCGGTGTCAAGTAGTGGGAAGTTCGAGGTAATTATTTTTCCCCATCCCTCGGTACTAATTTCTGCAGTAAATTTTACTAAGTTGTTGGAGTTGTCGTAATATAAATACAAAAAATATATAAATTGCTGTGCGAGCGAGACAAAACTTCACAAATTCCATTCTGGTTTTAGTCCTCACAAACTGACATGCATAACACAGTGACAGCATTCTTTTCCTCCTGCCACAAGGATACCCTTGACTGGGTCATCTTCATTGCAAATGTTCAACACTTGTATGTAGATTGTATTTTTCCTTCTATATCTATGGTCACTTTTATTTGAAAGTGGTCTGAGAGAAAGTCATGTATGGTTTCCTATGTGTCTGAAAGGAGGGCAAGCACATTGTCAGGCGATGTTGCTTGTTGGCAAGTTGAGAAGTTGCATGGTGGGATTTGATATGATTTGGCTGGTTATTTGTTCTAGAATTTTGTTTCCTCTTTGGTTTATTCTGTATTTACCTAGTTGTATTTTACGGGAAGAGAGCTATGCTCGAAGTAACCCGCTTTTGTATCTTTCAGCATCCAGTTTGATCTTAGATTCTTGTATAGTTTTTGCACTCACTGTTTCCTCATTCGTTTTGTTCCAGATATCCACCACTCTATGCGGGAAGCTATTCTTTTTTCAGATCTCTTCTGTAACTATCCTTTTGAAGTTTCTTTTCATGTCCTCTTGTTTTCCTTTTATCCCACTTTAATAAATAATCTCTGATACAAATTCCTGAACAGTGGAAGAAGGTGGTAGATGAGGTGGTGTGGGTAACACGTACCTTAAGTGATTGATGAAGGGAGGGGGAAGATAGCTGCAGTTGGGGAACCGAAGTCCAGGCGATTTGTATCACATCTCGGGACCACTCGCCTTCCCTCCAAGGCAAGCGTGAGAGTAAATCAAAGAGGGGGGAGGGGTATGATGGGACAACTCATTAAGTGAACCGTCCTAGGCTAATGAAACCCAGAACTCCTATTGTGAGTTTTAATGAATTGAATAATTAAACACTAAAAATATGCTACTTGACATTAAATAAGGGTTTTAACAGTTGGATTCACACATACATCCTATCTATCCTATCTCCCTGCGCGCCTATCTAGGGGTCCTATCTATTAAATACTCTTTGTTACTTGCTATTATCCTTAGAGGGTCTCTGCTGGGTGAGGGGATGACTTCCATGGGGTACTGTTCCTCGTTCTGGCAGGATGCTTTTGCTATTGAAGTATATCGTTGTTGTCGATCACGGCGGGAACCCAGGTCATCCTTTGTGATTAGCCTCGTGGAGGGGGAGCAGGATTGAACACGTAGGAGGCTTCTCGTGTACGCTATCCAGTTCCTTTCAGGTCAGTGTCCCGAGGAAAGGGGGTACAGATACGTACGTGACCCCTTGATACACAAATGTTTGGTTCACTGGAGGCTGGATGCCTCTAGTCACTATGATAGTCGGGATGATACACACAGCACTCCACCTGATAAGTTCGGAGGGGGATTTGACCCGCTAATACTCCTTTAAAGTCCACAGTGCGTAAGCGCTCACTTAAGGATGTAAATCCTTAATAACCACATGAGGGAGGATAGGGCGCGATTGGGCTCTCCAGGACGTGAGCGGCCCGAACCTCCCTGATTGACTTTAATGGGTAGACTGACCTCTGTCTCGCGGCATGTCAGGTCGTGATGCTCGCTAGCCGGCTTCCGACGTTGCCAATAGTTCTATGTCTCCGTCCCTAGTTGCGAAGGGTACTACGAATAATGTTCATGCGGGAGGGTGACACAGTTCCAAGTGTTCTTTGAGGTAGACACTGTTCACGAGCGGGTTAGACACAATCCTAATTATTCTAATTGCCTAGCTTAAAACAAATATGTGGCAGCGCGCAGGGGGGGGAGGGGGGGTGTTTGGGCGCTTTGTGTGGGCGCGAAAACCGTTGAGCATGGCTCTGAGAACACAAATCAAAAGGGGGGGGGTGTTTCTAGATAATTAGAAGTCTCTCCCTTTGTTAAGGCACTGAAATTGATTGTCAAAAATGTCATGACAGATGAAGAGGATAACGAGGAGGAGAAAGGACAGGATGTAGCTACTAGAAGTCTTAAGGACTCTGGTAATTCCCCTGAGTATAGGGAATGAAGGGCTGAAACGGTGAGAAATCAGACGAGAAAATGGTAAGGTGAGACAGCGAGCCGGGTGTCACAATTTCAAAAATTGTGACAATCTCTATCAAGGACTTTCATCCCTTTCATAACGTTGTAGATGGTTAGTAAATCTTCTCTTTCTCCTCGTTCCAGTGTTGGTAGTTCGAGTTTGGCCAATTCTTGTTCGTATGTCAATTTAGAGAGTATTGGTGGCATCTTTGTAGTTGCTCTTTGAATTCTTTCTAATTTCTTTATATTCTTTTTAGTACTGGGTGTCTATAGTGTCGCAGCGTACTCCAATTTTGGTCTCATCAATGTAACTAATATTTTCTTTTACTATTTCTTCATCCAAGTAGCCAAAGGCCACTTTCATTGATCTTAGTAAATTTAATGTTTCTCTGACTATTTTGTTGATGTTTGTCCCTTTTCGAGTTAACTTTTTTAATTTCCTTTGTACCAATTTCATATTGTCCCAATATTCTATATCTATTTTTTTCAAGATTCCATTATACTACATTTCTTGATGTTGAAGTTCACTTCACACTTTTGACCCCATTCCCAGACTTTGTCCAGATCATTTTGTAATGATTCATAATCTTCCTCTATACTTCCTTTCTTTAGTAGTTTTGCTTCATCTGCAAAGTTCATATAAAATTCCACACTTTCATCCATGTCATTTAAATATATGACAAACATTATTGGAGCCAATACAGAACCCTGCAGAACTCCACTTATCATCTCTTCCCAGGTCGAGTTCTTGTCTCTAAGTACCACCCTCATTTTTCTCCCGTTCAAGAAATCTTCCATCCATTCCAATAACTTTCCTTGTACTCCATATATTGTTTCAATTTTTCTTAGTAGCTTTTTGTGTGATACTTTATCAAATATTGTTGTATATCTAAGAAGGCACAATCTGCCCATCCATCCCTTTCTTGCATTATTTCTATCAGTCTTAAGTAAAAGCAAATCAAGTTGGTGGCAGATGATCTTCCACGTCTAAATCCAAATTGTTTTGAATTTTGTATATCATTTTCTTCCAAATATTTAGTCCATCTACTTTTGAAAACTTTTTCGCATATTTTTGCTATTGTACTTGTAAGGGAGACCGGTCTATAGTTGGTTGGATTTTTCTTGTTCCCTCCTTTGTATACTGGTACAATATTTGCATTTTTCCAATTTTGTAGTACTTTTCCTTTCTTGAGTGAGAAATCAATTATCTTGTGTACTTTGTCAGTTAGTTCTATATTAACTAACGGATTCTTTTAATATCCAATTTACAATTCCATCCGGACCGTGTGATTTTCTGACGTCGAGGTTTTTTATTCGGTCTTTTATTTATTTCTGTGTCACAGTTATTTCTTTCATTGTGGGGTGGGGGATCTTTGCCCTTCCTCCCAATTTTGTGTACTTTCGATTATTATTGCAGATTTAAAATGTTTGTTCATAATTTCAGCCATTTCTACATCATTTATATATTCGTTATTTCCTTCACGCAGTTTCACTATTTCATGTTTATCTTTTAGTTTGTCATTCATATACCTGTAGAGTAGTTTAGGTTGGTCTTTGCATTTTTCTATTATGTCCTTTTCATAGTTTCTTTTTTCTTTCCTTCGTATTTTTACATATCCGTTTCTTAGTTTGATATATATTTGCCAATTATTCTTTTTTTTTCCATCCTTTGCAGACTTTGTTTCTTCTACACACTTTTGGTGTACCAACACTTTATGTACATATTTGTCTATTCCCTCCTTGTCATATCAATATGCTCCATTTCTCTTCCATCTTTGTTTCTTCATTTAAGAAGTTTTCCCAGTTCACATTTAAAGAAAAATCTGAGTTTCTCAAAATCCATTTTGTTATATAATAGTACTCCTTTTCAATGTTTCTCATTTCTTTTCAAATCGATTTTTTTTTTTTTCAAACTCTATTAGTATGTGGTCACTCTTCCCAATTGGTGTCTTGTAATCCATTTTATCCATGATTTCAGGCTCTGATGTAAATATTAAATCGATTGACGGTTCTTCATTGTTTATATACCTGGTATTTTCCTTTACCCGTTGAGTCAATGTGTATTCAATGGTCATATCCAGTAGAATATTTCCCCAAAGTTCTTCTCCACCTTTCACTGCCATTTCTTCCCAACATATTTCGTTTGAGTTAAAGTCACCCATGATTACTAAGTTTCCTCCTTTCAGTAATTCAATATATTCTTTGTGTCTTCCAGTATTTTGGAATAATCACTATCTGTCCAAGCCTGTTTTGGGGAGCTCATATATTACTACAAAATATCTATTTATGTTTCTGTTTTCAACTTTAGTCATAATCAATTCCACATTTTTTTTTCCTTGTTATCTTTGTCACATCTAAACCTTTCTTAGTCAAAAACATGGCTCCTCCACCCTGTTTCTCCATTCTATTTTTCACCCAATAGATGTATAGACCTTGTCTCACAATATTTAAAGATAGTGGACCTTTTAATTTTTTCTCTAAAATTCCCATTATGTCTGATTTCTCTATTGACAGTCGTTTGATCCATTTAGTCCTGAAATCATGCCGTCTATGTCACTATATGTTATTTTTATTTTTATTTTATTCTATTTTTATTTATTTTATTTTTTCTTTCTTTTTGGGTGCGTTTCCTTTTTTTATGGATTTTCTAAGCCTCAGGTCACAACTAAAAAAATGTATTCTTTTCAGTTTCAGTTCTTCTCACTTATTTCATTTGCTTCATTTCTAAGTGTCTTTTCTTTCTCTTTTTCATCATTCATTTCTTATTTATCCATTTCTTATTTATCCTCAGCAATTTGTATTTATTATTCCGAACTATGTGTTCTTATCATTATTTGCACTTCATGTACATTGATTCATTGCCAAATAAAGTCTATCTATCTATCTACATTTTTTTAACTTTCACTATTTGCCAGCTTTGCTGCCTTTGATAATACTTCTTCAGCTATCATTTGATACCTTAGTTTCATTTATAGTGGCCTGTAGTGTTTTTCTCTACAGTACTGTCCCATTCTACAGGGTGGGGCAGAGCAACTTGCTTATTTGAATATGGCACCCTGAAGCGATGGTTGCTTCGAGGAGGGTGGGGGTAGGCACATTCGAAAGGGCGGGGCGTAAATTTGTACTGGGCCGCTTTTTCAGTTAGCATCATGGAATGGACGAAGGTGGGGTGCGCGTTCTCTGTTGAGGTATACTTTTCCACCGGTCGTTCAATCATAGCCACGCAACTTGCATTCTGTACGCATTTCAATATTGGGCCCCATGGTCGTGTTCCTGGCCGGCAGTCGATTGTTTCATAGGTAAACAACTTAAAGGAAAATGGTGATGTAAAAAACAAACTGGCATTCCACAAACAGTAAGGTCACCCCAAAACCTTGTCGCAATAAGGCTTTCTGATTTGCAATCCCCTCAACGCTCTGCCCACAAACATGCAGCTGCTGTTGGGTTGTCTACTCATTCTGTGAAGCGAATCCTTCATGAAGAACTAAAATTTCATCCCTACAAATTGGCTGTGGTGCAGGAACTTAATCCACACGATTTTATTGCTCAAAAAAATGAATGTGAGGGGCTTCTTGGCATGCCTCACAGCACACTTGTTTTCTTCAGTGATGAGGTTCACTTCCATCTTTCGGGATTAGTAAACAAGCAGAACATGCACTATTGAAGCCCTAATAACCCCAGACAATTTCTCCAGCGTCCCCTACATTCACAACTTGTAACTGGTGTGCATTATCACGAGTTGGAATAATTGGTCCATGGTTTTTTTTAAGAAAACAAACAGACAGTTTCAGCGACTTCTGACTGTTATGTCCACATGATTCAGGAGTTTTTCGTGCCAACACTCAACCAGTTGGATGAGGGAGATGCATGGTTCCAGCAGGACGGTGCCACGGCATACACAGCGAATGTGTCAATGTCTGTTTTCCGGTAACATGTCCTAGGACGCCTCATCTCCTTGAGGGGTGATCTGCAGTCGCCAGATTTAACACCCTGCAACTATTTTTTATGGGGCTATCTAAAATCACTTGTTTACAAAAATTGTCCTAGGACCCTGGCTCACCTGAAGAACAACATTCGTCAAGCTGTTGCCAACATACCCATTGATGTGCTTGACAGAGTTGAACGAAACTTCCGATTTCGATTAAGGCAGTGTATTGAGAATAATGGATGCCATCTGCCTGATATAATCTTTAAAACTGGGAAAACAAAATTTAAATGTTAAACTTGATGCTATTCAAAAAATTAAATATCTGCATTACTTTCGTTTTAATTGACTTTCCAAATAAGCAAGTTGCTCTGCCCCACCCTGTATGCTCTTCTTCAATATCTTTGTCCATTTCCTGTCCTTCCTCTAGTATCTTTTCCAGAATTGCCTTTGCAATTTCTCTTCTTTTTCTCTTTGGTATTTGTATATATTATGTTTTTCTTTAATACCATAAACTACAAAGCACTTTTTTTATCCACTGTCTCTTACCCAGTTTTCCTTTTCTTTAATTACTGTTTCTTTAGGAGGATAGTGAAGGAGGATAGGGAAGGAAAGATTGCTGCAGTGGGAAATGCGAAGAAAATGAGTGATGAATGAGGAGAATGGAGGAGAAATAAGGAAGGATGAGGTGAAGGCAGTTGTTAAGATGATGAAAGCAGGTAAGGCACCTGGTCTGGATGGATGCCATGCGGAATGTCTGAAAAAGGGAGGTACAGTGATGGTGGACTGGTTGGTGAGGTTATTTAATGTTTGTTGGAGAGAGGGTAGAGTGCCGGAGGACTGGAGGAGTGCCTGTATAGTTCCTCTTTACAAGGGAAAAGGGGACAAGTGTGAATGTAGTAGTTTCAGAGGGATTAGCTTGTTGAGTGTAGTTGGGAAGGCTTATGGAAGTATCTTGATTGAGAGGATTAGGAGAGGAACAGGAGTAATTGGTGAGGAACAGTGTGGATTTAGGACAGGTAGAGGTTGTGTAGATCAGATCTTTGTGGTAAGACATATGTGAGAAAGCTATAGGAAAGGGGAAGGATGTTTTTTGGGCTTTTATGGATCTGGAAAAGGCTTATGATAGGGTAGACAGGAAGGCACTGTGGGAGGTTATGCAGATATACGGGATAGGAGGAAAGCTTCTGGGAGCTGTCAAGAGTTTTTATGAGAGTAGTAGAGCTTGTGTCAGGATTGGGAATGGAGAGAGTGAGTGGTTCGAGGTAAAGGTGGGACTTCGTGAAGGATGCGTTATGTCGCCCTGGCTCTTCAACTTATACATGGATGGGGTGGTGCGAGAGGTAAATGCAAGGGTAGTGGGCAAGGGATTGGAGATGGTTGAAGAAAATGGAGAAAAGTGGGAGGTGAGCCAGCTGTTGTTTGCGGACGACACTGCGCTTGTGGCAGGATCGGAGGAGGAATTGAGGAAGTTGGTGGCAGAGTTTGGGAGAGTATGTGATAGAAGAAAGCTAAAGATAAATGTGGGTAAAAGTAAGGTGATGAGATGTACAAGGGGTGAAAGTGGCAGTAGACTGGAAGTGAGCATTAAGGGAGAGCGACTGGAGGAAGTGGATAGTTTTAGATACTTGGGTGCAAATGTGGCAGGGAAAGGTGGAGTGAAAGTGGAGGTAGAATGTAGATTGAGAGAAGCGAGTAAATGCCTTGGTGGATTAAAGAGTGTAATGCGGAATAGACATTTGGGAATGGATGCTAAGAGGAGACTGTATTTTACCTAGTTGTATTTACCTAGTTGTATTTTGCGGGAAGGGGAGCTATGCTCGTGATGTCCCGCCTTTGTATCTTGCAGTGTCTAGTTTGTTTTTAAACTCATGAATGGTTTTTGCGCATACTATTTCATTGTCCAGTTTGTTCCAAGTGTCCAAAACTCTATGAGGAAAACTGTTTTTCTTCAGTTCTCTTCTATAGCTATGTTTTTTTATTTTCTTTCCATGTCCCCATGTGTTTCTTTTGTCCCAGTTAAGTAAGTTCTCTCTATCGAGTACCTCTGTGCCTCTCATGATTCTGTAGATGGTCAATAGGTCACCTCTCTCTCTTCTTTGCTCCAGTGTCGGTAACTCCAGTTTAGCCAATCTCTCCTCGTATGATAGGTTTGCAAGTGCAGATGCCATTTTTGTAGCTGCTCTTTGGATTCTTTCTATTTTCTTTATATTCTTTTTGGTACTGGGGGACCACAATGTCGCCGCATACTCTAATCTAGGCCTTATCAATGTAACCAATATTTTTTTTATCATGTCTTCGTCCAAGTATGTAAACGCCACTTTTATTGATCTTAGCAAGTTGTAAGTCTCCCCGACAATTTTGTTAATCTGTATATCATAGGACAAGTCGTTCGTGATAATTACTCCCAAATCTTTTTCGGATCCTACTTTCTTTACTTCTTTGGTTCCAATTGTATATTTTCCTGATATTCTGTTTTTGCTTTTTCCAAACTCCATTATGCTACACTTCTTAGTATTAAAGTCCACTTCCCATTTCTGACTCCAGTTCCATACCCTATTTAGGTCTTCTTGCAGTGCTTCACAGTCCTCATCAGTTTCTATTTTCCTTAGCAGTTTGGCGTCATCGGCAAAGAAGCTCATGTAGCAGTTCACGTCCTCGTCCATGTCATTCATATAGATAGCAAACATTATTGGTGCCAGCACAGATCCTTGCGGTACTCCACTGATCACCTCTTTCCAATCTGAATATTTTTCTCTGAGCACTACTTTCATCTTTCTACCAGTCAGAAAGTACTCTATCCATTTTAGTAGGTTTCCTTGTATTCCTCCTATGTGTTCCAGTTTTTTTAGTAGTTTTCTGTGTGGTACTTTGTCAAAGGCTTTTTGCAAGTCTAGGAATGCACAATCAGCCCATCCATTTCTTTCTTGCACTATGTCTATTAGTCTTGAGTTAAAGCATATTAAGTTTGTGGAGCATGATCTTCCTTGTCTGAATCCGAATTGTCTTGGGTTTAATATGTCATTGTCTTCCAGATGTTTTACCCATCTATTCTTGATTATTTTCTCACAAATTTTGGCTATGGTGCTTGTTAGTGATACTGGCCTATAGTTGGTGGGTTCTTCTTTGTTTCCTCCTTTGTGTATTGGTACAATGTTAGCATTTTTCCAGTCCTCGGGTATCTTTCCTTCTTTGAGTGAGCTGTTTATTAAGATGTGTATTTTGTCTGTTAGTTCTTTGCACTCCTTTAGAATCCAATTTGCAATACCATCCAGGCCATGTGATTTTCTGACATCCAGCCTTGATAGATGTTCTGATATTTCCTTTAGTGATGCTGTAAACTCATTCATGAGGGGAGATTTCTTGTTTTTATCTATGTCACAATTTGGTATTTTCTCTCTGGTGAAAACAGATTTAAAGTGATTGTTCATGACTTCGGCCATCTCTAAATCTTCTGTGTATTCTATGTTTCCTTGGCATAGTTTCACCATTTCCTGTTTGTTTTTAAGTTTACCATTCACATAACGATAGAATAGTTTGGGTTGCTCTTTGCATTTGTCTATAATATCCTTCTCATGGTTCCTTTTTTCCTCTCTTTTCACATTAACATACTCATTTCTATAGTTAACATAAATTTGCCATTTGCTTTGTTTTTTGTCTTTTCTCCACTTTTTCCAAGCTTTGTCCCTTCTGTCTTTTGCCTCACTGCATCTTTTGTTGAACCAACATTTAATGTACTCTCTCTCTCGCTTTTGTCTTGGTACATGCCTGTTTACACCTTCATTGTAGTTTTCCATCAATATATTCCATTTCTCTTCCACTGTTGTTTCTTCCCTGTAAAATATTTCCCAGTTTGTATTCCGGAAGAATGTCTTTAGTTTTGTAAAGTCTGTTTTGTTGTACATCAGTCTTCCTTTCCTGTGCTTTTCGTTCCTCTCTATGTCTATTTCTTCCTTTAGTACAGTTTCGATGAGTACATGGTCACTCTTTCCAATTGGTGTCTCATACTGGACTTTATGCACTATTTCAGGTTCTGTTGTAAATATTAGATCTAGTTTCAATGGCTCTTCATTATTTCTGTACCTTGTGTTTTCACGGACCCATTGGGTCATTGTGTACTCCATGGTCATATCTAGCAGTACATTGCCCCACGAGTCATCTCCTCCTTGCACTGTCATGCTGTCCCAACAAATTTCTTTGCAATTGAAGTCCCCCATAATTACCAGATTACCCTTACCCATTAGTATCTCATTTAGTGATTTTCTTGTATCATCTAGCATTTTTGTATGTTCGTTTTCTTTCCAAGCGCTTGTTTTTGGAGGCACATAAGTCACCACAAACTTTCTACTTTTCATATTCTTGCCTTCGACTTTTATCATGATCAATTCAACATTACCTTTGCCCTCTGCAATTTTTGTCACCTTTAGGTCTTTCTTGGCCAAGAACATGATTCCCCCTCCCTGTTTCTTGTCCCTGTTTTTTATCCAGTATGAAGGAGTGATTGTGCGAACAGCACTGTATGGGGCAGAAACATGGAACATAAGAGAAGAAGAGAGAAGGAGTTTGAATGTGTTTGAGATGAGGTGTCTGAGAAGTATGATGGGGGTTACTAGGCTAGATAGAGTGAGAAATGAGGAGGTGAGGAGGAGAACAGGGGTGGAAAGGGAGCTGGGAGATAGGGTTGATGAAAGAATATTAGGATGGTTTGGACACATGGAAAGAATGAGTGAAGAAAGACTAGTAAAAGAGGTGTGGAAGGGAGATGTGGAGGGAGTAAACATGAGGGGACGTCCTAGGATGAGGTGGATGGATGGGGTGAAGGGGGCTTTGGGGAAGAGGGGAATGTCTGTTGAGGAAGGACGGGAGAGGACAGAAGACGGGTGAATGGAGAATGGTTGTATATGGATGATGTTGTGATTGCTTGCATGAGGTGGAATGGGCGGGTGGATGGGGGGTGAGGTAGTATGTGTGAGCAAAATTTGACCCAGCCCAAAGGGATTTCTCCCCGTCCTCTCATTTTATGCAATGGGGGGACAGAGAGGGGGGGTCGCCGATTTAATGAAGCAGCCTTGCTGTGGATGTGCTGTGTCTTGCGACACTGCTTCTGACCCAGGGCGGTGGACAAGGTGCAGGGATGACCCGTCATTCAGGAGGTGCTAAGATAAGAGGGAGGGTGGAGGGGTGTGGATTGTATTCAGGGATGGAATGGGTGGGAATGATTTTATGCCTCTCTCTTTTTGGCTACCCCCCTTGTAAGGGGGAAAAAGCCTTGGTATATGTATGTATGTACTGTTTCTTTAGCATTTTCCTCTACCTGCTGTGGTACTATTTCTTTAAATGTTATTTACTGATTTTCTTGTTCTAACTTCCATTGATTCTTTATTACTAGATCCATCTCCTTAATTGATTATCCAACTTTTTCAGTCACTACTTGTATTTGTTCTTTGACCTCTTTTCCAATGCTTCATTTTCATCTTCATTTTTCATTTTATCATCACTTCTGACCATATTTAATTTTCTACATCATTGAGCTCTCTGTTCACCTCATCATTAGTTTTTCGTAGATAGTTTATCTCTCTGTACATTGCTCTATATTCAACTTTCAAATCCATTAGTTCTTCCATCAAATCAGTAATATCCCAATTTCTTTGTACATTGTTATACCTAGTTTCTCTTTCTACATCTAAACTTCTACCTAATTATCCTCTCTTGGAAACCTTGAAAAAGCATTGGTGTCCACCTTTGAGTTGACTTTGGGATATCATACAAGATTTTTTCGGTATTACCCCCAATGGTGACTTGACTCTGCTAATGTCCAAACCTCTTCATTGGCTCACTTTTTCTTCTTTCTTTTTCATTCTCCATTTTGTGTGTTTAATACACCATATCAAACAAACTTATTTTGTCATTGCGGTCACACAAAAACCACCAGTTTCTCTTTCGTAAATACAACTTAGGCATTTCCTTGTGTGTTAGACAAGTTGGGTGGTGAACATTTAGATCACTCATGAGTATGTTGTTTGTTAAGAATTGAAAGTTTGGAATAAAGTGATAAATCCAGTTTTCCCATCCTCCAATACTGTACAAACCTGAGCACTGGTCCAAAGTTGTTACAGTTCATATTACCAGGTCCCAAGTCTTGCTGGGCAACAGAAATTAGATACACTATCAATCTGTTTAATCTTCTGTCATGAAATTTGATGGGTAAGGAAATAATACTAAAAATTTAATATTTATTTGTTGATAACTGCACACCAATATGGCAGCTCAAATTAAATAGCACCAGCTTGGGTAAATGCAGCTTAAATCTGATGCATATTACAAACACCAGCTCCATAGCTTTCAGCAAATATATGGAAGCTTCTGAAGCCAAAGCCACAAACCAAAGCAAAGAATAGAAAGGTAAATAATTAAAGAACTAACAACATAATCCACTTATAAAAGGCAATATTTGGACCTTAAAAAAAAAGAAAAAAGAAAGAAAAGATACAGGAGATTCAAAGAGCTAGTAGTTGGAGGAATCATAATATACATTTAATGTAAAAATCCAATACTCTCAAGTCTTTCCATACCTTGTAATTATTGTCATCAATATGGAAACCATCTGTTATGAACAGATTACTATTTCTCCCCATTACCTCTTAGTCTTAAATGTCTATTACCCTAAAATAAAAAGTTCCTTCAAAATCTGGAATTCCTTCACCATAGCCCCTCAAGGACACTTTTCTGCATTTGAATTCCGGCAGCACAAAGTAATTTCAAAACAAGAATAGTATTCCAGGACCAATTATGTAGTCCCAGGGAATGAGCACTGATAACCTTCATCCATCATTACCTACTTCCCATCAACATCACCTGTAGGTGTAACCCTTATGTGCCAGCATTCTGCAAAACTAGCCACAACAATTAGCCAATTTACAATGGTACACAGGTTGTTTACACTAATATAGCAATCACCATTCATTAAAATTTTACAAACTTCACATATTCCTATTTACATAAAAACATATGTAAGACTAACTTTAAAATTCCCTTTACCACTCCTTGATTATATCACTTCTCATATTATGATTGTATCAATTGTTACCATATTATAAAACATATGTTCATGCACATCATATTTTCTATTAAATCATCTACAACTTTACTTCAATAAAAATTTTGTATACACAAGTAGCTAACTTAAAAATGTCCTCAGTTTCATTGCTGGAAACTAAAATTGCCCTTAAGGGGTAAAATTGATCTTTAACCCATTCAACTCCGATGACAAGATGTCTTGTCATTTGGTCAAATAAAACAAAAAATCATAAAACACCAAAATGTTTGATCAAACACCAGAAAAATATGACGTCAATCCTCGCTTCGCTCGCAGCGAAGCGAGGATTGACGTCATATTTTTCTGGTGTTTTATGATTTTTTGTTTTATTTGACCAAATGACAAGACATCTTGTCATCGGAGTTGAATGGGTTAATGTAGGAGAAATAAAAATGGCACTTGTCAAACATGTGCTAACCAAATTTCTTGTCTCTATCCTATGTAAAAAGTAGTTTCATATACTGATTATACAACTTTTCCATAATTCCTTGTCAGTATCTAGATACTAGTCCAGCTCAGTCACTCTATACTCAATCAGAATGCCCTCACTTTTCGAAGCTCGACAGGCAATCGTAAGCGATTTTCAAGTTCTTCAAATACAGCAGAAGAGTAGCGTGAGCCCTTGATGGAAGATCCAATGTCTTGAATAATCTCTACAGTTTCAGAACAAGTTCCTTCAGCTTTGACTTCTTCAATGATACCATGGTAAGACTGGAAAGAGGAAGTTATGCAATATCTGAGCATTTGGCAGAAAAGAAGACTGAACATGAATATTCTAACTTTGTCATTACTGGTCTCTCTTGCATCTCCTTCACCACAGAACAGAAATGAATTGTGATGCCTAGTATAGTCTTAATTACTAAACTACTGTGGAAACTTTCATGTGTATCAAGCACTAAGGTATTGAATGCAGTTATATGAATTCAATACCTGTGGGATTTTCCCCCACACCTTGGGAAAGGGGGTGTCAACCTTATGGTCCAGAGCCACACATATTTGATCAATACTTCTGATGTGCTAGCTTTATCACTCATTACTCTGTCATACAATGTTTTTTCCCTTTGTACAAATCATATTGCTATCAACTGGATTGCCTTTTTTGTTCTGGTCTGTTATCCACACATATAAAGCAGATTCCATCTTAGATATAGCACTGCTTCTTACCTGCGACACTTGCCTAACAGAAAGAGGAGCAGTAGCTGCCAGTGCTGCCCTAATGTTCACCTCGTTTTTCTTTATTGAACACACTGTGCTCTCATTTACATTAAATAGCTTTCCAACAACAGATTTGCTCATATTACTCGCCCTACACTTGTCTAGCAACTTCACTCTCTCCTAATTCATCACTTTCTTTAACCACTTCCATACTGTGATGCCTACGTAGGCGGCATGAGGAGCAAGTGGGTACTCAATGATGCCGACGTCACCATCTTGATTATATTTATTGTAGTCGTACCTACGTAATTTCCATTCTCTCTAAACTGGCTTCATCAATTTTCTATGGTTATCAAAATACACGGGTGAAAGAGAACGAACAATTGAGCACTGACTATTTTTTATAATGCGATTATTATGACGCAACAACGCACGTCGGGCAGCTAATGCTGCCAGATGTGCGATGTGCCCCGGAGTGAAGAGGTTTATCATTTCAGAGTACTGTAGACTCATTACAACAGGTTGCTGCTCACTTGAGAGCCATAGTTCACCACACACACACGTGAACTGGAGGACACACAAAGTTATAGCAATCACTTCAAGCTGACTGAACTGCCGCCTGGACAAACAAGACAATGATTGAGACAGAGTGGCAGAGTGGCAGACTGGCGGGCTGACGGTGGAGGGGATGAGCGAGGTAGTGACATGGTGATAGGCTGCTTTGTTATTTTTTCACATTAATTTTGGTGACACACTGGTGGGCTGATGATGGGGGGAATGAGGGAGGGAGGGAGGGTAGTGATGCAGTGATAGGCTGCTTTGTTATTTTTTCGCATGAATTTTAGTAAATATGTTTGTGTTGCTGGAAACTCACGAATGTGCGAACCTCACGAAAGTGGAACTCACAAATGTTGAGGGCCTACTGTGTCTTCTTTTTTGTCATTTTAAGAATTTCATACATTAACAAAGAGAATAACTCACTTAACAACAAATGTGCTTAATAATGGGGTTGCTGGAACAGAACCCCATTGTTAAATGAGGAGTACCTGTAGTGTTGTCCCTCCTTTCTGTTGCCTCCTCAGGTCTATCCTTTGCCATTTCTAAGTCTCCACCCATTTTTTTTTCCTATGTCTCTTGTGGTGATGGTGGTATGTTTGCAT
The DNA here is from genome assembly GCF_046742065.1 of Oratosquilla oratoria. Lineage (NCBI taxonomy): Eukaryota > Metazoa > Arthropoda > Malacostraca > Stomatopoda > Squillidae > Oratosquilla > Oratosquilla oratoria. The sequence continues at coordinate 63,495,407 of NC_134784.1, forward strand.
TGGTGGAAGTGGTGGCAGTGATGGTTACGTTGGTGGAGCTGATGGCAGTGGTGGAGCTGGTGGTAGTGGTGGTGTTTGTGGTGATTGCAGTAATTGCAGTGGTAGCAGTGGTGGTGTTGGCAGTGGTGGTGGCAGTGATGAGTAGTAGTGGTGGTGGAAGTGATGGTTGTGGTGTATGGCAACAGTGATAGTGACAGTGGTGGTGGCAGTGATGGTGTTGGTGATTTGACAGTGATGTTTGTGATAATGGTGGTGGAGATGGTTGCAGTGGTAATGGTGGTAGCTGTGATAGTTGTGGGGGTGGTGATGGTGACAGGTGCATTGGTGGTCATGGTTATGGTGATGGTTGTGATGGTTGTGATGATGGTTGTGATGGTTGTGGTGATGGTGGTTGTTGCAGTGGTGGTTGCAGTGGTGGTGGTGGTTGCAGCGGTGGTGGTGGTTGCAGTGGTGGTGGTGGTTGCAGTGGTGGTGGTGGTTGCAGTGGTGGTGGTGGTTGCAGTGGTGATGGTTCCAGTGGTGGTGGTGGTTGCAGTGGTGGTTGTGGTGGCTGCAATGATGATGGCTGCAGTGGTGGCTGTGATGGTTGCAGAATTGATGGTTGTAGTAGTGGTGATGGTTGTAGTGGTGGTGATAGTTGTGGTAGTGATGGTGGTGATGGTTGCAGTAGTGGTGGTGGTGATGGTTGCAGTAGTGGTGGTGGTGATGGTTGCAGTAGTGGTGGTGGTGGTGATGGTTGAGGTGGTAGTGGTGATAGTTGCAGTAAAGGTGGTGGTGATGGCAGTTGTAGTGGCGGTGGTGACAGTTGCGGTAATGGTGGTGGTGATGGTTATGGTGGTGGTGGTGGTGATGGTTATGGTGGCAGTGATGGTTGTGGTAGTGGTGGTGGAGATGGTTGCAATAATGGTGGTGGTGATGGTTGTGGTAGTGGAGATTGTGGTAGTGGAGATGGTGTTAGTTGTGGTGGTGGTGGTGCTAGTGTTAATTCCAGTGGTGATGGTGGCAGTGGCAGTTGTGGTAGTGGTAGTTGCAGTGGTTATACTTTACATGTATACATACATATACCAAGTGCTTTTTTCGCCCCTTACAAGAGAGGTAGTCAAAGTCAAACGGCATAAATCCACTCCCACCCATATCATCCCCACATACTCCACTCCCGTTCACCACCCCCTCCCACTTTTCTTGATTCCTCCTGGATGACGGGACATCCCTGCATCTCGCTCACTGCCCTATGTCAGAAGCAATGCAACAAGACAGCAAGGCCTCTTCATTTCATCAGCTACCTCCCCTCTCAGTCCTCTTGTGTAGAAAAAGAGAGGACAGGGAGAAATCCCTTCAGGCTGCATCAAAATATCCTTCAATCATACTACCTAATGCCCCTGCATCCTTTAGCCACTCCCTTCTATGCATCACAGCATCATCCATACACAACCACTCTCCACTCACCCCTATCTTCTGTCTTCTCCCCTCCTCCAACAGACATATCCTTCCCTCCCAATGCCCCACCTCACCCCATCCATCCATATCATCTTTAGTTGCCCCTTTTGTTCACTCCATCCACCTCTGCCCTCCACAATTCTTTTACCAATCCCTCCTCACTTATTCTTTCCATGTATCCAAACCATCCCAATACTCTTTCATCAACCCTATCTCCCAACTCCTTTTCCACCCCTGCTCTCCTCCTCACCTCGTGTCTCACTATCTACCCTAGTAACCCCTATCATACTTCTCAGACATTTCATCTCAAATACATTTAAACTCTTTCTTTCCCTCTTATGTTCCATGTTTCTGTCCATACAGTGCTGTTGGCACAATCACTCCTTCACACAAACTCCTCTTAGCATCCATTCACAAATGTCTATTTCTCATTACATTTTTTAATCACCCAAGGCATTTACTTCTCTCAATCTACATTCTACATCCACCTCCACTCCTCCCTTTCCTGCCACATTCACGCCCAAGTATCTAAAGCTATCCACTTCCTCCAGCCTCTCTCCCTTGAACTCTTCCAATTTGCTGCCATCCTCTCCTCTTGTACATCTCATAACCTTCTTTTATTCATATTTATCTTCAACTTCCTTCTTTTGCACACCTCAAACTACACCAATAACTTTCTTAATCCCTCCTCTGATCCTGCTACAAGCATATTTGCCATTTTTCTCCTTTTTCTTTTAACCATCTCCAATCCCTGGCCCATTACCCTTGCATTTACCTCTCATACCACCCCATTTATGTATACACTGAACAGCCATAGCAACATGACACACATCCCTGGTGAAGACCCACCTTTACCTCAAACCACCCACTCTCTCCATTTCTAATTCTAACACAAGCTCTACTACTCTCGTAAAAACACTTGATTGTTCTTAACAGCTGTCCTCCTATCCCATATATCTGCAATACCTCCCACAGTGCCTTCCTGTCTACCCTGTCATAAGCTTTTTCCAAATCCATAAGATCCAAAAAACACTGTTCCCCATCAATTACTCCCTGTTCCTCTCCTGACCCTCTCAATCAAAACCTTCCCATAAGCCTTCCCAACTACAGTCAACAGACAGATCCCTCTGAAACTACACTAACACTTGTCTCCTTTTCCCTTGTAAAGCAGAACTATACAGGCACTTCTCCAGTACTCTAACCTCTTTTAGACAAGCACTGAATTACCTCATCAGCCAGTCCACCACCACTGTACCTCCCTTCTTTAGACACTCCGTATGACACCCATCTAACCCAGGTGCCTTATCTGCTCTCATCATTTTAATGACTGCTTTCACTTTTCTTATTTCTCTTCCATTTTCCTCATTCATCACTGTCATTTTCTTAGTGCCTTCCACTGCAACCACCTTTCTCTCCTTGAATCATCCTCATTCCTCCTCCACTCCTAGTTCTACTATCCTTCACTCTCTCCCACTCTTCTCTCAGCTTCTTCTTGTACTCCTCCTCCTTTTCTTTCTCATTTAATCACTTGGGTACAATGATGCCTACATAGGCATCATCAGGTGCAAGTGGGTATACGAAGATGCCAGTGTCGGTGTCTTGATTATATATATATATTTTTGTAGTTGTACACGAGTTACCTCCAGATTCTGTGAACTGATCTAATAAAGTTTTCTGTGTTTATTATTATTCAGAGTAAAAGAGAATGAGTAGTACAGCAGTGACTTTATATTTTATAATGAGAAGTGTGATACAAATTACATATGGGAGCCGATGCTGCGCACAAGAATTTGAGTTGTACTGAAATTGTTAAGCAGTTTACTCCAAGCACCTCCCTACTTTGTCCTTTTCCTCTTTTTCCATCTATACTCCACTCTCAACTTACCTTCCACCTAAAAGTTATCTGATATTCCCCCACTTTCTCCCCTAAAAACATATACATCCAAAACACTTCCTATTCTTCTCCTGGTTACCACTATATAGTCCATTAAACCCATAACTACCACCCTTCCATCCACCACCCTCTCCATGTGTACTTATGTTTGACTTTCTTCCTAAACACTGTGTTAGCTATCATCACCTCTTTCTGGACACATCTCCATCATCTCTCTACTACACTTTTTTCCTGGCACGCCACATGTCCCTACCACTATCTATTGGTTCATCTCCTACCCTAGCTTTGAGATCTCCCAATACCACTATATTAACATCTCCCTAAATCCTCTATACACTTATTTAAATCTATCCAAAAAAAAATTCTCTTTTTCTCTACACTCCTCACTACCAGGCCCATATGCACTTACAAAGACCCACATCTCCCTTCCCAGTTTCACCTTCATCCACAGTAACTTTGAAGAAACCTCCTACTCCAACACATAATTACCTATCTCTTCACTTACTAATATAGCCACCCCTTCTCTCCCTAATCCTCTCTTCACTCCTGACACCCTCCCAAACTCAAACTTGCCCCTCCCTTTCACTCAATGCCAACATATCCATCACAAACATACTGCCTATCTCTTCCCTTTTACCCTCATCTGTACCACATCTACACACATTAAAAGACCCAAAACTTAGGGTTCTGGTTTGAAAACTCCTCCCAGACCCTCTTATGCCTTTTCTCTTTTTTAGGAATGTCCCCTTTGGGGCTACAGAGAGTAGAGTGCCTAGTCCTATCCCCATCCTGTTTTTGTTAGCTTTTACGATTCAAGTGGGAACACTCTGAGGCAGTATTCTTTCTCCCCTATCACAGGGTTTGGCAAAAAATGAAATGTATATTCATAGAAGTGATACAGGACAGTATTAAGAGTGGGGGGACAGCATAACGGTGACAGTTGCATTATAATAATGTAGCACCATTTCTTTATGAATAGATATTTCCTCCATCACAGACAAAATGATGTGTGGCTCTTGTCTGTAGAGGCTCCCCCATATAGACCCTACAGTATCAGCTGCATGCTACTGAACAGATTCTAACCTCATAACAACATGGAGCCAATACCCCAGAAGGGGTTATATCTCAAATTAATTAATTTGCAACAATACTTTAATCAGATATCTCACCTGCACAGAGACCAGGACATCTCCACCAGAAAGGCTCTCAGGAAGGTGAAGACGACGTGTAACAGTGAAACGAGGTGTTTTACCATACAAGAACTGCCAAGACTCCATCTCTGCTTTGATGCCACCCAGACCTGGAGAACAAGGATCAATTAGTCTTTGATGTTGATTTGTACACTTCATCATGCCAGATAACTATCAATTTTTAATTAGTTTATCTCTAGATATCTTTATATAAATCACTTAAACTTTCAAATTATCAACAGAAATAGAATTATGGCAATGAAAATAATTCATGAAGAGATTAATAAAAAAAATCTATTGCCTTGGTTATCTTTAAATGGATACACATGCCCTGAAGTCAATCAAAAAGACTGTTGCTGTCTGGAAGTAACAATTAAAACACAAATACCAAGTGTTTTGTGTCTTCTGTGTGGTGGTTTCATATAAGTCAATTGGTGTCTTGCCAGGATAATTCTGTGTTGAAACTGTTCTAATATGGGCAATGACCTGAACATAAGTGTGTCAGCATAAATCTTGCTTGTCTTTGGAGCGATTTCTTCATGAGTTGATATTTACGGTAAAGTGTAGAATGTATCAGTCTTTTAGAGAGAGCTTCTGTGATGATGATAATGTGTACATGTTCTTGTATGGATGTACTGTGGGGGTATTGTTAGATATTTGAGCAGAATATTGCTTGGGGTCTTTGTTGCATTAAATAGGCTGTCCATGTAATGTAATGTGACATGGAGTGGACAGGTTTGAGGCCTCATTCAAAACTATGTGCCTATCATTCTCACTTGCTGTTTTATGAGAAAGGGTTTGATTTCTGAGTTTAAATACAGCCAATAAGCATTCGTATGGCTTTATTTTGCATTTGTATGCCATCTTGTTTTCTTTATGAAATATCCCTCAAACCCACCCACCTCCCTCATCATATCACCCAAACAGCCCATTAAACACAAGTCCAGCAGTGTTCTACTCAAAATATCTACAATAACCTGCTCCTAGTATCTCTCAATATATCAATACAAAAGCACACTCAGATTATAATACAAATACTATATAACAGACTGCCAGTCATTTAATCAAATCCCCAGAAATCATAAAAAATAATAATAATAAAAACAAAAAATAAAATAAAATACATACATACACCAATGGCTTTTTCCTCCATACAAAGGAGGTAGCCAAAGAAAGGCATAAATCCACTCCCACCCATTTCATCTCCACATACTCCACTCCCATTGACCATCCCTCCCTCCCTCCCTCTCTTCTTGGCTCCTCCTGGATGATGGGTCATCCCTGCATCTCACCCACTACCCCGAGTCAGAAATAATGCAGCAAGACAAAGCACATCCACAGCAAGGCTGCTTCATTTAATCAGCGACCCCCACCCTCTGTCCCCTCGTACAGAAAAAGAAAGGATGGGGGCAAATCCCTTCGAGCTGCATCAAAATATAATTCCTATATACTCCCTCACCCCACCCATCTCCCACCCACTCCTTTCCATGCATCCCCTTTCCTTCCTCAAGAGACATTCCTTTCTTTCCCAATGCCCCTTTTACACCAACAATCCATCTCATCCTTGGTCATCCCCTCAAGTTCCCTCCTTCCACCTCTGCTTTCCACACCTCTTTACTAATCTCTCTTCACCCATTCTTTCCATGTGTCCAAACCATCCCAATACTCTTTTGTCAACCCTATCTCCCAACTCCCTTTCCACCCCTACTCCCCCCTCACCTCCTTGTTTTTCACTCTATCCAGCCTAGTAACCCCTACCATACTTATCAGACATTTTATCTCAAACACATTTAAACTCTCCCTCTCTTATGTTCCATGTTTTTGCCCCATACAGTGCTGTCAGCACAATCAATCCCTTCATACAATCTCCTCTTAGCATTCATTTCCCTCCCCCCCCCCCAAAAAAAAGTAAATAAATAAAGCAATAATTGTAATGGTCACTACCCTGCATTAAATATGCCAATACAGAATCAGACTGGCAACAGACTTCAATTGCCCTTCACCACTTTTTCCAGACAGCAACATCTCTTGAGTGATTTATGGGCTGAACCAATAAATGTTTGGTTTCCAGGGGGCTGCTGGTCTTGTAAGAGAGAACAAGGGCAATGGACCAGTTCACTGAGCTAGGTTACGATAATCATCACAAATCTTCAACACCACTTCTTACCTGGGAACCAATCATCACTTGGGTTGATAAGGGTAAATCCAAGAGAGCACTGACTTCTTTCCATGACTCCCATCTCCAGGTACTTCTTTCCCACACTTTCCAGAAGCTTTTCAACACTCAAGTCTTCATTCAATGCCTTCAAATTTTGCACTGGTGATGGAATGCTTACAGTGGCCTTGGATGTGATAGACTGTCAAAGTGAAACATTAAGATTAGTAAAAAGTTTGAAAAATATCAAGGGGTTTCACATATATTTTGTTTATTGATCACAATAACAAGTTTCATGTGTCAAAATAATCTAAATTGAGGTACTGATCTGACCACAAATTGAACCTGTCTTAGGGTGTAACACCTTTTCATCAATTTATGCCACCAAATTTAGCTTTTACGATAATTATATGATAGCTACCCTGCAGCGGAACTGTGTAACATTTTACCATTATCAACACAAAGAGATTATACAATACTAAACACTTGCTAACCTTGTCCCCCTGGAGAGCCAGCTTAAGTTGATTACTGTCTGCATCCACTAAAACTGTGCAGTGGTGATATGCAGTCTTTCTTCCAAGCTTAGCTGCTGTGCCAGAAACCTGAAATAATAAAACAAATTAAAACACCACAAATCCCCAAGGTTAACCTCCCCTTTTATAAGGGAGTGGCAGAATTAATATTCTTTTTCATCCTCATAATGAGAGAAGAGTCTCATCCCCTCATTCTGCTAATCTTTGCCACCTATTACAAAATAATTGCTGGTACAGGATGAAAATCAACAAAAGATTGTAAAAAAATTGATAAATCAAACTTGTTTATTATTATTATTTTTTTTTATTATTATAGGTTTATTCAACAATATTAAATACAATTAGACATACATATATACATTTTTTTTTTTACAAAATTGGTAGTTTGAAAGATGTCAGGAAGCACAGCTTTCCACATAAAAATGTAGATTTGTGGATCAGGTTGGATGAAAACATAATCAAAGCCAACACTATAAATGAAAGTTTTTTCACAACAAGATCTGTGTGAAGGACTGAAAACCACTAACAGCTACTGTGGGGCTGCAGGTTTTCCCCTTGGTGAAACTAAAGGCAATGATTATTACTATAAATATTATGACAGACTTAAAGTGGACAGAGAATGACCAGTTCCACAAACTACATATTTCAATACTGCTAACATTTCATCCATTAGGATACAGCACCTTAAAAAATATACAAATAAATAAATAAAAATAAATATATACATATATATAGCACAGGTTTTTTCCCCTTACAAGGGAGGTAGCTAAAGTCAAAAGGCATAAATCCACTCCCACCCATTTCATCCCCACATAATCCACGCCCATTCACCACCCCTCCCTCCCTCTTTTCTTGGCTCCTTCATCTCACCCACTGCCCTGGGTCAGAAGCAATGCAGCAAAACAAGACATACACAGCAAGGCCACTTCATTTAGTTGGTGACCCCCTTTCCTTCCCCTTATGCAGAAAGAGAGAGAATGGGGAAAAATCACTTCAGTCTGCATCAAAATAACATTCACACATACCCCCCTCCTTCCATGCATCACAGCATCATCCATACAAACCATTCTCCACTCACCCCTATCTTCCATCTTCTCCCTTCCTCCCTCAAGAGACATTCCCCCTCTTTCCCAATGCCCCTTTTACTTCACCCATCCATCTCATCCTTGGTTGACCCCTCATGTTAATTCCATCCACCTCTGCTTCTACACATCTTTTACTAATCTTTCTTCACTCATTCTATCCATGTGTTCAAACCATCCCAATTATCTTTCATCAACCCTATTTCCCGACTCCTTTTCCACCCCCGCTCTCCTCCTCACCTAGTTTCACACTCTATCCAGCCTAGTAACCCCTATCATACTTCTCAGACATTTCATTTCGAACATATTTAAACTCTCTCTTCCCCTCTTCTGTTCCATGTTTCTGCCCCATACAGTGCTGTCAGTACAATCACTTCTTCATATAATCTCCTCTTAGCATGCATTCCCAAATGTGTTTCTCATTACACTTTTTAATCACCCAAAACATTTACTTGCGTCTCATCCTACATTCTTCCTCCACCTCCACTCCCTTACCCGCCACATTCGCCCCAAGTATCTAAAGCTATCCACTTCCTCCAGCCTCTCTCCCTTGATACTTCCAATTTGCTGCCATCCTCTCCTCTTGTACATCTCATCACCTTACTTTTACCCACATTTATCTTCAACTTCCTTCTTTCACACATCTTCCCAAACTCTATCACTAACTTCCTTAATCCTTCCTCTGATCCTGTTACAAGCTGTGTCATCAATAAACAACAACAGGCTTATCTCCCATTTTTCTCCATTTTCTTTAACCATCTGCAACCCCTGGCCCATTACCCTTGCATTTACCTCTTGCACCACCCCAAAAAGTAAATAAATACATAAAACTATATAAAAAAATTACCCATACCATTTTCCCTTGACCTACTCACTACTTTTGTATACAGTGGAGGTTTTCCATGTTTTAAAGTGGTGTGGTGTCACTTTCTCTCATGACTCAACAGGGAAGTGAAAACTGATATCAAAGGATGTGACTGGAACAATCCCATGGAGGAAGGAGGTAATATGTTATGAAGGCAATAATCAGAAAATACTGTGAAGGAAGAAAAGGTATTAATAAAGATGACAACTGTTGCCTCACTATAATAGTCCTCAGACCCTCCCATAGATCTTTCTAGGAAGAAATGTTACTGTTGTCTGTATTGCAATGGTGGTTTATGGGTTTAGCTTGGAGCATGCATACATACATACATATACCAAAGGTTTTTCTCCCTACACAGGGGGTAGCCAAAAAGAAAAAAGCACAGAAACCACTCCCACCTGTTCCATTTCCTATATATTCCACTCCCCTCCCCTCCCTCCCCCCTATCTTGGCACCTCCTGGATGACAGGTCATCCCTGTATCCTGTCCACTGCCCTGGGTCAGAAGCAGTGTCGCAAGACACAGCACATCCACAGCAAGGCCACTTCAAAAAATCGGCGACCCCCCCCCCCTCTCCGTCCCCCCATGCAGAAAAGGAGAAGACGGGGAGAAATCCCTTCGGGCTGCGTCAATATTTTTCTCACACATACTTCCTCACCCCCATCCCCACCCACTCCCCCTCATGCATCACAGCGCATCATCTATACACAACCCTTCTCCATTCACCCCTATCTTCTGTCCTCTCCTGTCCTTCCTCCACAGACATTCCTCTCTTTTGTAATGCCCCTTTCACACCATCCATCCATCTCATCCTAGGATGTCCCCTCATATTCACTCCTTCCACCTCTGCCTTCCACACTTCTTTTACTAATCTTTCTTCACTCATTCTTTCCATGTGTCCAAACCATATGAACTTTTAATCTGTTCTAGGAGTTGATGCATCTATGTCAAAAACTGTCTTGACATCTTCCAGATGTGATGTCTTCAACTTGTTGACCTGAACTATGTATTTACCTAGTTGTATTATACAGGAAGGGGAGCTATGCTTGTGGTGACCTGTTTTTGTATCTCGCAAGATCAAGTTTGTTCTTTAATTCTGTAAATGGTCAACAAATCACCTCTTTCTCTTCTCTGTTCCAGTGTTGATAGATGTAATTTCTCCAATCTTTGTTCGTATGTCAAATTTGATAGTGTAGGTGCCATTTTTGTTGCTGCTCTTTGAATTCTTTCTAATTTCTTTATGTTTTTTTTGTGCTGGGTGCCTATATTGTTGCAGCATACTCTAGTTTAGGTCTTATTAATGCAACCACAATTTTCTTTACCATTTCTTCATCCATGTAGTCGAAGGCAATTTTCATTGATCTTAATAATTTAAAAGTCTCTCCAACTAATTTATTAACATGTTTATCAAGGTATTAACTCACTTGAGATGATCACTCCCAGGTCCCTTTCTGAATCGACTTTTTGACTTCCTTGTTACCAATTTTATATTGACCTGATATTCTATTTTTGCTTTCTCCAAATTCCATTATACTACATTTCTTAATGTTAAAGTTCATTTCACACCTCTGACTCCATTCCCATATTTTGTCCAGGTCTTCTTGTAGCAATCTGGAATCTTCTTTTGTGCTTACTCTCTTGAGTAATTTGGCATCTTCAGCAAAGAAGTTCATGTAACACTTCACTCCCTCATCCATATCATTTATATATATGGCAAAATTTAAAGGAGCCAATACAGAGTCTTACAGGATGCCATTTATCACATCTTCCCAGTTCGAATTTTTGTCTCTAAGTACCACTCTCATTTTTCTCCCACTTAAGAAATCCTTCATCCATTCCTGTAGTTTACCTTGTATCCTTCCTATTATTTCAATTTTTCTTATTAACTTTTTATGTGGTACTTTGTCAAAAGTCTTCTGCAAGTCCAAGAAGGCACAATCTTTCTTGTTTTATCTCAATTAATCTCGAGTAAAAGCACATTAAGTTTGTGGTACACAATCTTCCACTTCTTAAGCCAAATTGTTTCAGGTTTAATATTTTATTCTCTTCCAAATGTTTGATCCATTTGTTTCTGATAAATTTATCACATATTTTTGCTACTGTACTTGTAAGGGATACTAGTCTGAAGTTTGTGGGAACTTCTTCATTTCCTCCTTTATATATTGGTACTATGTTTGCATCTTTCCAATCTTGCAGTACCTTTCCTTCTTTGAGTGAAAAGTCTATCATCTTGTATAATTTGTCCATCAGTTCATCTATACACTCTTTCATTATTCAATTTGCAATTCCATCCGGTCCAGGCGATTTCCTAACATCTAGGTTTTTTATTTGGTCTCATTTTTTTCTGTGTTACCTTCATTTCTTTCATTTTAGGGCATCTTTCTCATTGTCCATCTTCACAAATTTGTGAGTTCTCAATTGTAAAAACAGACCTGAAATGTTGGATCATAACTTCTGCCATTTCTGTGTCATCTACATGTACAGTATATATTCTTGACTTCCTTCACACAGTTTTACAATTTTGTGTTTGTCTTTCAATTTATCATTTACATATTTGTAAAAGAGTTTAAGTTGATCCTTACATTTGTCTATCTTTTCCATAGTTTCTTTTTTCTTTCCTGCTTATATTCATATATTCGTTCCTAAGTTTTATATATGTTTGCCATTTTGATGTTTTTTTCGTCTCTTTTCCATCTTTTCCAGGCTTTGTCTCTTGTATCTTTAGCCTCACTGCACCTTTTGTTCTACCAACACTTCATTTAAATCTTTTTTTGCCTCTTCTTTGGTACATATTTATCAATTCCTTCCTTGTACTTTTCTTTGAATATGTTCCATTTGTCTTCCATCTTTTCTTCCTCTTTGGAGAATTTATCCCAGTTTGTGTTTTGGAAAAATGTCCTTAGTTTTACAAAATCCAAAGGGAGGAGGGTGGAGGGAAGTGGAATATATAGGAAATGGAATGGGTGGGAGTGGTTTCTATGCCTTTTTCTTTTTGGCTACCCCCCGTGTAGGGGGAAAAAAGCCTTCGGTATATGTATGTATATGTACAAAATCCATTTTGTTGTACATTAATCTTCCTTCTCTATGTTTGTCATTCCTTCTTACATAGTTTTGTTCTTTTAGTTCAAACTCTATTAGTATATTGTCACTCTTTCCAATTGGTGTGTTATACTCCATTTTGTTCACGATATCCAGTTCAGAAGTTAATATTAAGTCTAGTTTTGACGGTATCTCATTGTTTCTATATCTAGTATTTTCCTTAACCCATTGTGTTAAGGTATATTCAATGGTCATACCCAGCAGAATGTTGCTCCAAAGTTCTTCTCCCCCAGTGATTGATTTGATTGATTAATTAGAGTGGGCAAAAGCCCGGCACAGGGTCGTTAGACCATTCGTGCCATGGGATAAAATAGATAACGAGGTTAAAGTATTAGATTCTAAAAATTAAAAAACTACAACGTTATTGTCTGACTAATTATTAAAATAATTACGAAATATATACGAAGCCTAGACATTAAGTAGCGAACTACAATAGAAGTAAGATTACCAATACATAGGTATGACACAGTTAAGATTAAATATAATAGAATAAATTAACGTCTTTTAAAAATCCTACAAGGGGTTGTATCATGGGTGTAGCACCAAGCATCTTACGGAGGTCAGGAGGGAGGCCCCACTTCCGCCGCCAAGGCTCGTAGTATCTGCACTCGAGCAGGAAATGACGAACGGAAAAGGGAGAGCCACACCTCTCGCAAGAAGGGGGAATCCGGGGAAGAGAGAATAAAAATTCGTGGGTTATCTTTGAAGGAGTGTCGTGGGTGGTGAGAATTTGAAGAATTAATTAGAGTGCCGCCCCCCGATGGGGGACGGCTTAAGTTGGCCATCATGGGGTTTACGAGATTCGCGTCCCATAGGAGTTTTTTGAGGTAAGGTCTTGGCTCTCTGGTCTCTTTCTTTCGGTCTTTGTTCTGGTGATTTAGAAGATGGATCGGAATTAGGAGGCGGTTGTTTCCTCGACGGATCTGGCGTGGTTTTGGTAGGGTGAGGCTGTGTAAGCTTTTTATTGGATTTGGGGGACACTGAGGGAGGAGGCTGAAGGGAGGTGTTGGAGGGCGCGGTCTTGGATGGGCGGTCGTTCGAGTCGCCGTCGGGCAGGGGTCGTTTCTGGGGAAGCTTCTTGCCGGAAAGGGCAGGGGGATGTTTAGGTAACTGCGGGAATGATGGAAGGTCCAAGAGCGAAGTTGTGGAGTTGCTTGGGCTCTTCATCATAACGTCTTGGGTGTCAGGAATCTCCCCATCCTGCACAGACGACGAGGTGGAAATGGATGTCATCTGGGGGAAGTCACTCATTGATGAAGAGTTTGCGCTAGATTGCGCCAATGGGGGCTGAGAGTACGATTGTCCCGAAGTGGGGGGCTTTTTTTCAAAGGATGGTGTGGGCGATCTATAGACCTTAGTTGAAGATTTTGATGACTTGCTAGGCTTAGTGTTGTTCTGGGGCAATTGTGACTTACTGGCTTCAGGGCGCTTCTTCGGTGATCCATCAGAAGACATTACGGGTCGAGAAGAAGGATTAACTGGATCCAGAGTGCCAAGATTGGGTGTATTTGTCAGATGTGGAGGGGGAGAATCAAGTATGAGATTACTGTCGGTGACGCGAGATATGACACGTTGGGAGGTCGACTGGTGTGAAGATTGAGAGGATTGTGCGGGGACAGTCGCGGCGGATGATGTGGTATCCGGATGTGATGATGAGGGAAGGAGCGACGGGTTACCCTTTACTGAAGCCTTCGTTGCCGATGCGTAAGACGTGGGGCGCTGACCCCCCCGTAGGATGGCTGCCGCACCGCGAAAGTTGGTTCGGTTATTGTACGCAGTTTCCGAGACCAGTCTTTGCCAGGAGTGTTCCTCACACTCCCTCGAGAATGTGCGGTGAGTGCCATTACAAGCAGCGCAGTTTGGCGCAAGATCGCAGCATTCACCCTCAGTGACGTGGGATGGTTTGGCGCAGTTGCGGCAGAGGGCAGGAGAACTACAGATCTTGGAGGAGTGACCGTACCGCAGGCAGCGGGTGCATGTCCTTGGCGATTGAACGTAGGACCTAACCGTACAGCGGTGGGGCCCAATCACGATCACGTCTGGGGGATTTGAGTTGGAGAACTTTAATATTATCAGCGGTGTTGGGACAAACTTTTGTTCTTCTGGGCTATACTTGGATACTACGTGGGCATCCAAGACGTTCTGGGGGCACATGTTAAGAAGGGTAGTGGTTGGAAGGCTACTAAGGGAAGAGTTAAAAATCTTACCCTTTGAGCCATTATAGTCATCATATGGAGAAATCTTGAGGATTCCGCTGCCATAAAAATCTCCGGACGTACCCTGGAGCATAAATCCCTGGTGGGGTTTTACCTTCACTAGGTAGGTGTTGCGACCAAAGCGCGTGAAGGTTTCTGGAGTGAGTGGAGGGTTGGCGATCATTTTGTTGATCATATTAAATACTAGGACATCGTTACTGCCCTCCTCGACAGTCACTAGGTTATACACGGGGGCTAAAGCATAGGGATGGGGACGTTCAGGGAGCTCGGGAGTAAGGTATGTATCATTAGGGACGAAGTCATCGTCTTGTTCTTCAATATTTGATATTTTTAGGATGGAACATTTCAAGGTCGAATCCGCGATTTTATTACCATTGAGGGCAACGCTGGCTGCAATGCATTCTGATGGAGCTAAGAAACGCACATAAAAGTTGTTATAATTTGACTTAACACGAAGAGAAATACGTTCGATAGTACCAAAAGGGGTAACTAGCTTCATGAGCTCGAAAAAGTTTAGGCGCCTTGGGGCATGTTCGATGCCAAGGAGTCTTTTATTCGGGGTAGACGACGCTGTCTTACCAGCTGCGTCAGCTGGAGCCGGATTTGGGGGGCCGGCCACCCCACTACAAGATTTTTTCATGATTGGCTGCCAGGGCCAGGTTGTAGTGAGGATAGGGAGGACGGCACCAGGCGGAGCCTCACGCCTGGGCTAGGACTTGGATCGTAATCCTACTGCACTGGCTTACCGTGCTGCAATGCAGGCGCCCTTCGAGGTGGCATGATACCCTGCCACCAACAAACCTATTGGCAGGGACGTATTACCGTAGGATGGGTGTAGCGCCGCTACTGAGAGGGGCGGTTGAAAGTTAGGTCGGAGGGAGGGGACAGCAAGCGGAAGAGAAGGAAAGAGTGGAAAAGGAAGTCTAAGAGGAAGCCCTGTGCGGGGAAACAAGAGCCCCGCCCGGGGATCGGCATTAGTCGCCTCTTACGACACGCAGCCGACGTGGCGGGGGCTATATTCTATACTACACCCCCTAGCCCCAGGGGGTTTCTCCCCCAGTGAACGTACCTTTCCAGGTTCCAAAAAATAAGAAAGACGTCTCTACTCACCTTCTGTCCATTGACGACAAGGTCGTCGCGAGTGTTGATGTCTGCCTCGATGCCGAAGTCCCGTCGGAGAGCTTCGCCGACAACCTCCAGGTTCTGTCGTCGGTTGTAGCTGCAATTAAACAAATCCATTACCTCGATGTTGGATGATTTACCTAGTCATTTCTGCCAGCTGCAATTGATGTATAATTACAGTCCTTAAAATAGATAAATTTATAATAATAATAATAATAATAATAATAATAATAATAATAATAATAATTAATTATTATTATTATTATTAAAATGCTAAATAATAATGATACTTATGATGATATATAACAATTCACTATTTACTATCAATCTCGGCGGACTGGTGCATCAGCAGAGTAATTTCCCCTAATATTATCAAAAACTGGGATATTCTGGTGATAAACAATGGATCAATTTCGGTTCTGGATGTTTTATTCAGCTGAGAATCACCCCGTAGAATGATGGGGCTGCACAAGTTAGACAGGGTTCTCTTAACTGGAAATCTAAAATCTAAATCTCTCAAATATTCGGGAATAGACATCTTCCGAAAATATATCCATGAGCGTCTTTGATATTCAAGAACTTATAGATTGAATACATTTTCGTTTGGAAAATTGGATATTTCTAAAATCTAGGGATTTTTAATACAGACGACCCGAGCATTTCCATAAACATTCAATGTTTGGATGTATTTTTATACGATATATTCTAACATCAGCATTAGTGGAGAACTGATCGACATGACGTAGATTGGCTTATGTACAACGGCTACTACACGATAATTCGAATAAATATTCTTCCAAATGGCAGCAAATAAATGCAAGAATCATAAACAAAATATGCCTTACAAGACCTGCGAAACTTCAATATTAGAAGATCATTAAACACTATCTGAACTAGCAAATACTGTAGCGAGAGACCAGAAAAATACTGAAAGTTTGAATCACGTCCACATATGAAAACAGGAGACTGACCACTAGGCAGTTCCATGTCCCTTACCACTTGCCATCCCTACCCATAAAGTTTTATATCTTAAAACAACCAAATGTTTCAGCGCTCACTACGTGGTTACTAAGTCTATTCCCTTCATCACTGTTGGTAAACCAGTTCTTGCCTATTTCCTTCTTAAACCTAAATTATCCAACGACCGGAAAAACAAACACCTAAAAGATGTACCAAGACGTTCCCAGTAGATTTGAAATCGAGAAAAATTCGCAATAAGATTCTATAAAACAATTCTCTTTCAGAAGTACTATAACCACGACTTAAAACTATAAACGATGCAAAGATATAAGAACAGTAACTGTGTGAAGAGGCAGATATAATTGAACAAAACTCGACAGACAACTCCCTTCACGAAGGACAGCGAATATCGGAAGTAAGAATGGTACTTCCGCCATGGTTGGTAAAAATAAACGTTCACAATGCCGTAGATGAATCCTATCCAAAACTAATGCATCCTTTTCTCCAATCAATTATAACAAAGAAAAGTCAGTAAGATTCCAAACATCGACATGAACACACAAAGGTATTGTGACAATATTCTTCTTCACACAATACTACTGAGAAAAAATAAAAATAAACTAGGCGACAGGTCGACAGGTGTACGGGAAAAAATAAATAAATACTTAAATATAACCATACTGTCCCCTACATGCTCAACAAGACCCTAACTGTTGCTCACCTGAAACACCAAAACAAGATGACTTGCACGCTGATTTTATATTTGCTGCAATAGTACACATCACATAATCAACAAGATAAGCCTTAATCACGTGCACAGCCAGTGTCAAACTCGCTTTCTCATTCCAAAGTTCACCACAATTCTAAAGCAGCCCGACACACACAGTCAACACGCATGCCTGCTTGTCTGTGCTTGCCTCCCTGCCCACCTGCCTACGTCTGCCTGTCTGTTATTTTCATTATCATTCTTTTTTTTGGCGGACTGGAATTCGGGGGAAAATGAAGAGAAGCCACGCGAATGTTGAGAATTCATAGAGGAAGGAATGGAGTGAAAAAAGGTGGAGAACCAATGGGACCCACACGTGAGGTTATAATTTATAGCCGAATGTATCCAGACACGGACCCACGTGAGGATGCCATCACGTTGGTGAGGTTTCAGAGTAGCGCATGATAGTGAACAACCTCGTGCGAGTGGTTTCACGTGTGGGTACTCCATGTTAATAGAAAACCACGGGCTGGATCAATGCACATAATTATATCGTCGTCTTTCCTTATATGTCCAATACTTTGCACGATTGTTTTCGAGTTTGCTTGTGTATTTCCTTGAATCTTGATTGCGCGTCTAATTATATACAGCAGTGGTTTTAAAACTGTGTTCCCCGGAACCTCAGGGTTCCGTGAAGTTTCAAGGGTTCCGTGGCAAAAAAAAAAAAAAATTATCTATTTGAACAGGAATGAATAAAATGAAATATGGAAGCGATTAAATGTTTTGCATTTGAGGAAAGAGGAAGAGACGAGTGGACGACTATATACTGTGTGTGTTGGTGACGGTTAGTCTTGAATCTTTCAAGTTTGTCAAAAGCTTTTTTCTTAGAAGCGGTAACCCAAAGGAGACAGGAACGAACAGTGGAACACAACGAAGTATGTTATTATAAATATACAACACAGAACATGTTATTATAAATATACAACACAGAACATGTTATTATAAATATACAACACAGAACATAAGTATTAAGAATAATAATTATGTACATCTATATGGGGGTGGGTCCATCTATATTTGGTGAGGAGGTCATTGGGAGGTTTCGCCAAATACCAGCAAATGTGAAAGGGTTTCGTTAGATGGAATAGTTTGAGAACCACTGGTATACAGGAAAGGAGCTACCCTCATGGAGTCTTACCTGTTATTGGCTAATTGTATCAAGTTTTAAATTCATGCACGGAAAAAATTAGTTCGTATCCGAGAGAGAGAGAGAGAGAGAGAGAGAGAGAGAGAGAGAGAGAGAGAGAGAGAGAGAGAGAGAGAGAGAGAGAGAGAGAGAGAGAGTGTGTGTGTGTGTGTGTGTGTGTGTGTGTGTGTGTGTGTGTGTGTGTGTGTGTGTGTGTGTGTGTGTGTGTGTGTTTTATCGCGTCTCTAGACTTCTTCATTTTTCAGCAGGGGATCAAAGTCAATCAGTAGTCTTTGCTATCAAGTAATCGTTGATTTCCAAACCATCTTTATTAGCATATGTCACTTCTAATTTACTTACATTATTTCCTGTACAGACTTGTTCCCTTATCTTTTTCGATGCAATATCCTCAGTTTCTAAGCTTTGATTCTCTTTTTGTCATCACTGACAAAACTATCTTATTTTCACTTGTTCTTCCTCGGTCGTATCTCGTATCTCCCTATTCAGTTTTTTTTTTTTTTTTTTTTTTTTTTTTTTTTTTTTTTTTTTTTTTTTTTTTTTAGCTCCTGACCTTCTTACCTGAGTTTCTTTGCAACATTACTCCATTTGCCATGGCTTCAAACCCCATTTTATTTCTTTTATCGTACGTCCGCATTCCTTCATTACATTTACCCGAACTGAACATTTCATGTACACTGGAGTCAAATCTCATGATTGTTGAAGTAATTTCTCTAGTATCTTGCAGTTTGACTGTGTGCGTGCGTGTGAGTGCGCGTGCGCGCAAGCCTGTATCTATGCAGTGGTACATGTGCACGTGGACCTTTGTGTACAACATTCATCTGCATCTACACCTCTCGTTCAGGCAGGCCAACCTGCCTCAACTCCTGAGCCACGCGGCCCATAAAATTCAGCCAAGCACATACTAGTGGAAGAGCAAGTTCTTATATAAAGGCACGGGCGTTCAAAACAAGCATGGCGCC
The DNA here is from genome assembly GCF_046742065.1 of Oratosquilla oratoria. Classification (NCBI taxonomy): domain Eukaryota; kingdom Metazoa; phylum Arthropoda; class Malacostraca; order Stomatopoda; family Squillidae; genus Oratosquilla; species Oratosquilla oratoria. Next base: position 63,514,832 of record NC_134784.1, read on the forward strand.
TTCATTTGACCTCGAGGACAAACTATGACGTCGTAATGTTATCTTAAAGATACAAATTCTCAGGGGTGAAAAACAGGAAGAAAAAAAGCCACTTCTTATCAAGGTCGTAAACAACAAAGGTCATTAAATCATGTAAATAAGAGAAATTATTCCGTCACCTTTGTCCTATGAGCTCAGACAGCCAAGGCCCAAATGGTAGAACAACACTATTCAGTCGCTTGCACACGCACCTACTGTCCCTAAGCTTTGTGGTGTGACAAGGCTTAGAATTACAGTAAGACTGAAATATTGATGGATGACCATACGGTTGTCTCAACCTAGTAAAACTAGCAAAAAGACACACACACACAGTATCGCTACGCTGCGAGTCACTACTTCAACTCTCGTGAGCGGGGAGTTGGGTACGTGTGTGTGGGTGTAAGGTCACAGCAGTACCCATAGATCAGTCATATATGACCTCTGAGCTCTCTTCCGGAAGGGAAATAGCTGTCGATCACGAGTCCAACACGAGATCCAAGACCATGGTGAATGGTGAATCACACACACTCACACGCAGACAAGGACGATCATGTGTCACAAACTTAATATGTTTCTATTCAAGGCTAACAGATGAAATACAAGAAAGATGGATGGGCTGATTGTGCATTTCTAGACATAAAAAAAACTTTTGATAAGGTGCCACAAAAGAAGTTGCTAAAGAAAATAGAAACTGCAGGAGGAATACAGGGCAAACTGATGAAGTGGATGGAAGACTTCTTGCATGAAAGAAAAATGAGAGTGGTGATAAGAGACAAACACTCTAATTGGGATGAAGTGATAAGTGAAGTTCCACAAGGAACAGT
>NC_134784.1:63528173-63535673 GCF_046742065.1 Oratosquilla oratoria
GTGGCAAAATATATTTTCTAACACCTCGGTAATTTCGCAAAGATTTTGTTACAAATATTGAAGACTTCCAAACTTTATAAAGAAATATATTTTTGCACCAATTGCAACTGTACCACAACTTCATGAAATTCAGGGCGCCTCCGGGCGATGTTATTCACCATTAGGAAACCTTTACAGATACGTTTTAAAAATATCTCGATTAAACCATTTATTCAACCGCCAGACTATTCTATGCAGCCGAGAAGCCTTTGCAGACGTAAGATAGGATTATAAACTATCGATTCACTCTTTAACGTCTACATCAGACTTTTTGAGGACCACAATTGAAATAAGCTTTCATGATTTTCGAGTGTTATCCTCGGCAATTGTAATTGTTATTTTGAACTATGTGTTCTTTTCATTATCTACACTTCATGTATATTGATTCAATGTCAAATAAATTATTGTTATTATTATTATCCTGGATGTCGCCAAGCTCTATTCAACAGTTGGTTCATAAACGAGTAGCAAACCAACCCTACATAACCGATCAAGGGGTCTCCTAATGGTACAGTAGAAGATAAACAAGTATCTAATGGGTCAAAATATATTGACAACAATTACACTGCCATTGGCGCTTTCAGCGCCATCAATTTTAAGAATCTTCATACATTTAGTATAACCTGACAAATACACAAGACATTAATTAATTTTTGTCTTTATTTACTGTGCACTTGTCCATTAATAGAAGCCAAATACATAAATCGAGAGAGAGAACGTAGTCCAAATCTCAAGGTCAATGACCCCGCGCGCCATGCTAGACCAGGGAACCTTCCACGCATGCGCGCGCGCTGGCGCTCTAGCATGTAAACAAAGCCTGCCTACCTCTGCAGGGTGCCCACCACGTTCATTTGCCTTTGAATTTTTTTTTACTTTATTTCATTTATTTTATTCATCTTATCTATTCTATTTATCGTATTCATTTTATTTACTTTATTTATTCATCTATTTATTTATCTATTTATCTATTCATTTATTACGTAGCTACTGAGCTGGGTGTGCTCGACAGTACTCATCCATGTGGGCGCTGAACTTTAACCAACCACACTTCGCCCCCCTCCCCCCCACTGTCAATGTATACAGGAACAGCCGATCCAAGGCCTGGTGAGAAGCGCCGCTGCACAAACTCAAGTCTTCCATCATAAGCTTTGTCTATACTCATCCTCTGGTTCGAAGACATACACTTCTGAATTAAATCGCCTGATATTAGCCAATTATTTACCATGCCGGACTGAAGAAGGTCATGGAGATCACATGAACCCCCCTCCCTTACCGGATGGCACTTTTCCTTGTAACTTGCATATCGCCGGGGCTATTCTCTTCATTTTTGTGCCACACCCTTTTGCAACGAAGGGGTATTAGGCATTTCCATGTACCCCTTCCGCACTAGGCGCCCCCTTTCCTTATCCAGCTTTCAGCCGTGCAATTACTCACACATGCAGTACCAGCATTGACACTACTAGTAGTCGAATAAACGGGCACGGTGCCAACGGGAACCAAACTTACAAGGTACAATAATATGTCTGATTCAAGGGTGCCCAGATCTAGGTGTCCATGAGGCACAACAACATACATCCCTCATACACCCTGAGAAAAATAAACAAAAATCACACGGTGATAATACACGAACCTTATCATTACGATCCGAAAAAAATCAATCAAATTTGTATAAGCAATAGCCGTCTCTTGTTGTTCAAGAGCTGTTGGACATGTAAATTTCTTTCTACAGAACAATTTGGAAATTCGAAAGACCTTCAATATTCGCAACGAAAAATTCAAAATATTAAATATACCCCCAAATACCTGAATCATTTTCTAACTATATACTTTCGAATGCTTTCTTTCCGAATATCGACTTGGTAATATCAATTTGCCAATTAAGAAAGCTTCCTGTAACCGCATGGCACCCTATAAGAATAATAACAATTGTGACAATGTTAACAATAACAACAATAACACCAATAATATAACTTCACACTTTGGAGGCGATGAGAGTAGCGGAGCAAGTAAAGGATATTTGGTTCTACGGATTTACAGTAGTAAAATCGCAGCCATTGTCTTGTTCAGAGCCAGTCGTGATCTATGGACTATGCTACCTAGGCCAGACAACCCGCTCGCGTGAGATCGGTAGTTGTAGGAGGGGGAAGAGATGTCTGTATGAAAATGAAGAGAGTTGAGTATAAAAGAGGCCTATTGGCGAATTTTAGCGATGTTTATTTCGTGGGGTGGCTTTGGAGAGGTGGGCAGGAGACTTGGTGTTGGAGGCTGGAATCAATGCATGTAACCGTGAGGTTACTTTAGGCTATCTTAACCTCATCCAACAAAGTTAGAAAAGGAGCAGGAGGCTTAGTCGTAGGGAAAGATAGAAAATTTGGAAATAATTTTAGTGGTAGGTAAACTGAAATGAGAAGATGCAGTAGGAGAGAAAGATATGGAAATAATTTCAGAAGGGAAAATTTATGTAGATGTTTGTGCATGTAATCGTATTTTTGTATGCGATATACTTATGTGTGTATGCTACGCATACAGGGTTGTTGCCTCTATGCGTGTGTATATACAGCCTGATAATTAATGGGCGAGATATCAACATTATTATTATCATAACAACCAGCGAAGACTGAACCCGGCCGGCCATAGCACGTCTACCGAGAATCTGCTACCTTTCCAAACGCTTACCGCTGGATATAGACGGACTCATATCCGTGGTACTTGTTAAATCGCAGCCAGTTGTCTTGTCCAGAACCAGTCGTGATCTGCACTAAGCAAGACAACAGACCACAAAAGCTGTGACGGTTGCTACACTAATTTTTTGTCGTACAGTAATATTTACAGTGTGACAGAAGTAGGTATTTACATGGTTGAGTGATACATTCAATATAAGAAATATACAATTATGATACATAAAAGGACATGGCATATTTTAATAATACATGGTGAAAAATAAAATATAAGGACAATTCCTTCTGTGGACGTATGCTTCTCAACGGTCGTCTCTTGTGCGGACCAGGTGTCCTTAGAGGTCAAGGTCAGGTCGGCCCATTTCCATTGCTTGGCCCCTGGTCGGGTTCTAGTTAGACCTGACGTTCAACAGCAGCTTGTTGCTGCTGCTGCGACATACGCGACGTCGTCTGGCTTGACATCTATCTTCTCGTAGTGTGATGTCTTGTGACGTGTAGTTGTGACATCCTGTGACGTGTAATATATCTTCCAACTGTAGGACAACCCTACAATGATCCCTGAACGTGGTGCTTTCAACCAAGGCATCGTACTTATATTGTAGGTTCAACGCCTTGACCAACGACGCACATCCTAGCCTTTGTTTTGGCTAACGGCTGACGAAGTCGCTCTTGTTCTGAAAGGCCGAAATTATGTCTGCTGACCTTTCACTCGGAGGAAACGCTTTCCAGATGTTGACCTAAATACCGCGAGACAGAAGGCAGTTCCCCTTGCTGATAAAGCTATTTTAACTCATCTTTAATTAATGGGATAGGGATGGGTGGTCCAGCTGAAGGACATTTTACTTTTTACACATTCTAAATGAGAAAAAATAAACAACAGATAAATAAAAGATAATAAAATAAACAAATAATATACGATACAAATTTCATCGTTTCAGTGATTACCATTACCCTACAATGACGGAAGAAGTTCTATTCTGGCTAACCCCAGGCGACTTTACTCGTTTAAGTATGACGCCCGGTACTAAAGAGATTGGCAACTCCAGAAATGTAAACTACATTCCCTAATACTTAATAATTTATAATAAATTGTTTTGTTAGGTCATCAATTCGTCCAGATCACCTTATCTAAGTAGCCCTTGCACAACCAGGGCCTAGTGTGTGAACTTCCAGGAAGATCCTTGTAACATCCGGATTGTACGACCCAATCTCCATTTCCACGACACGTTGTGGGCCAAGGCCTATTGGCGGCATCATCAAGAACTCCTCAGGGTAACATGACGACTAGCCATTGAGGAACTTGAGAGTACGTTTGGGGTTACATGATCCTGTAGGAACGCGAACTTCTTCACCCTTTTCCAGCGTCCATTCCAGTTGCTGCCAGGCGATTCTATTCACCGGGGGAGGGGAATCTTCCTCCGAAACGAAGAAGCACTATCTCAAGCTGGCATGGTCATCATGTTAAGATAGAAAGTTGGATTCGTAGTAATGGGTTGAATTTAGTCAAATTCAGGTTTACGAAGGAACTAGTGGTTAACGACTGGAATAGACTTAGTAATCATGTATTGAGCGGTGAAACAATGTTGTTTTAAGAAAATACAATAACCTTATGGATTGGGATGACAGGTGGTAGGGGTCATGGAACTGTTTAGTGTAGGCCCTATGGTCTCTTGCAGTCTCCTCCATTCTTGTTCTTAAGCATCTCAAGCCCATCTCGTTCAGCCTTTTTCTCCACATCCATGGGTGTCCAGAAGGGGGCAGCATCCCTGGATATTCAGGGTGTGTATGAAACCAGTAGTCACGTATAATTTCGTTCGTTAATTATCCAAGTTAAAGAATATCAGTGTACAATTGCTGAAAGTCAAAATGTAAACTCATGTAGACAATGTATCTATGCCTATGCGGCCAATTTAAAATATGCATATTGATAATCTTATTCTATTAACCATGTATATATTTCATTTTGCCCGCCCTCTCTACAATAAATCTTGTAGACGCCCCTGACTGCATCTCACGACTTGGGAGTTTACATTAACAGCTGTTAGGCGATTTTTAATTAGACAAGAGGGACATCTTCGGCAACGAAAGTGCAGCTTAGATTACTTTCGTTACGATAACATCTTACATATTTTGTTATGATTAGACCTGGGTGATTTTAGTCTTTAAATAACAAAGCCTCATGAACCATAACGTCACCGCGGACATTTATTATCAACTATCGATAAGGACTCACTCTTAATCAAAGCCTTTGTATCTATTCGTGACGTAAGCGTCTGATCGGCTGTCCCACCGGTACTACGTATGTGCTCCAGGGTTTTGCTTGGTACGATTATACATTAGTCTACCATAGCCATTGATGGTTGACGCACATCACAACTGGTATCATATTTCGCGTTAGTATGTTCAGTTAAAATTATCAGTCTCGTAATCTGCAGCTCGAAGCAAAACACCCCCATTCAAACAACAACAAATTAGTGATCTAGACAATTGTTCGATCATCATTTAGCCATGATCGATCATCGTTGATCGATAACATAATCGCACCGAGCACGAGTTGAATAATGTTCATACTAACGTCATAATGATAGCTTTAAGGAATTACGTAGACACTAAAACTGCATGCTAGGAAAATAATACAAGTTTCCATTGGTATTCAAATGGAACATAATCACTTCGAAATAAAATTCAGAGGAATCACTCCATCAATTTGTATTCAATCGAGGAGGAAACGAGTGGCAGAAGTGTAAACGTGCAGAAGGTCACGTAGCCTACGTCTCTGAGCATGCGTAAAACCCCTGACTCCGCCTCACAAGCTGAACACAGCTCCTACCTCCCCGACTTGGTTCCGGCAAAGCACCTGGGGATGACGCATCTTCTGGGCAGATTCCAGACCCTGGATTGTTTCTAACCATAGTTCGTCGAAACTGAGAGATAAGAGGTTATCACACTGAGCTATTTTTTTTTTCTCCCACATCCTACATTCAACCTCCATTTGGATAACTAGAATACGACTTCGCTTACAAAAATCTAGACTTCTATAAGGACATTTCAACAGTATGTCTAACATTCGTATATGTTTACGACCTCTTAGTTCATTTAAATTTGCTACAAGTGACGGAAAGATAATTTTATATTTGGATTTAAAAATGAACCACTGTAACCGAAGTAGTCTCTACTAGGTCAACTGAGGTTTTCAAAGAGGTGGTGAAAATTTGCTAGATGTATGACTTAGTATTGTTTTATATATAAAATAATGCAAGAATAAATCCTATCGGCTGTGACGTCACTCGAGCTGTTTACATTCTGATGCATGCCATATACGTGCACTATAAAATGCCATGCTGTGCTATTAATCTGATCAGCGATCACATATTTTGTGTGTCAGCAAGGTTTTATCAAGTTTTTAGTTCGAAAATGTTTTTTTGTGTCGCCGCAAATTGCAACGGTGATTCGACGAAACTTTCTGCTGCGGATGGAGTTCATCTTCATTCTTATCCGTAAGATCCTATTCGCGAAAAGGACTGGATCATTCGGTGCACGTGACACGAGTCATGGAAGCCTAGATTGAAAGCAAGACTCTGTTCGAAACATTACGAAACATTTCGGGAGCCCTTTGACGATCGGAAATGTCTGAACGGTAATAAACCCAGTTCACACTGTAAAAGATTTTATCAAATTTTCGTCCTCTATCCTGTATAATGTAATGAAATTTTAAGTCTGACAGTGTGAACCTGGCGTTTCTTGTAGATTATAATACAAAGCGTAGTAAAGCGTTTGACAAGGAACTGGCATGTCGAACTGGTTGACGGGGAACAGTAGCTTCATAGATGTACATCTGCTTTGCAATCGTGCACCACACAATAGCCTGCTTATCATTTTGCTTTCAGGTTCAAAAGCACTCAAAGAGATTGAGCTCATAGTAACGCAGAAAGCACTTCTCAGGGATATCGGTTGCTCTCGCCTGGTCACCAAACATCAGTGTTGAAATCGTATCACAAGGTTGTGTGCTTCCCTGCTCCCAAGTCTCGACACTTTTTTATGAAGCAATGAAAGGAAGGCAAGTACATATGTAACTTCAAACATCTCTTTGTTGTAATTTCACTACGGTAATTCCAAAATTAATACTTGCCTTAAAAAAAATTGTATTGTTCTAATATGACAAACTAAACAATAAAATGTACACACCATAAGTCTCCATTTTGTATTTACAAAATATGTACAGATTTTACTGGGTGAATTACTGAGGTTGCGTTCTGAATATCCATCATACAAACTTGCAAGAGATGTCAAATTTCAGTCCGCTATGAAAATTGCTGAACCAGTCTGTTCCAGGTATGAAAAACAAAACAAGTCTGACATCACCTGAACCAGTCTGTTCCAGGTATGAAAAACAAAACAAGTCTGACATCACCTAGAAACAAAGGTCCAGCTTTAATCGTCCAACACAGTGAACTCTTCATATACCAAGGACAAATAGTACTCCGAACATGCATGTAATTCCAAAAATCTGAACTAAAGTCATTGCCGAAGGGTATTTAAATCCTGTGTAATGTCCATTTGGTGCTGGCCATTTTTTCCTAATTTGGTCTCTAGCACACACTGGAAGGGGCAGCCGATTTCTTCTGCCCAGTCATTGCCACCATCACTCCACTAAATTACGATTGGCAAGAAATAAAAGCACCAATTTATGATTATTCATTTTGCTGTAAATTCATAAAATTATGTATTTTTACATAGTCTATTGTATATATACTTTGTTACATGTATTCTTGTACCGTACCCA
>NC_134784.1:63548173-63555673 GCF_046742065.1 Oratosquilla oratoria
ATTTATGAAAATAATAAAGTTAACATACTGGATGATACTAGTTCCCCTATGGTCCGAAACTATTTCGCGTCCCACGACGACGGAATACAATAAGGCAGGAATTATTACCCGGTATATACAGACAGAATCTATTAATTTAATTTATTTATCTATATTTGTTCGTGGGAATGTAGAGCAGTTACAATTTGCAAATCAAAATAATAAGAACTCTTTTCTTCGCGTCCCAATCCCAGCTATCACACTTTGTACCATCCACACATCCATTTTCCAACTCTTCCCACAACCCTGAAATTTCATTCTTTTCTAACCATCAATACTTCTACTCCTCCATAACTGACACCTTCGTCTTCACGCACTCCTAAGCAGGGAAGAGAACCATCGCGCGCACGCGTAGTTCAGCAGGAAGCTTCATTCTGCTAGGCCAGCACACGTGTGTGCGCACGCGCAGGTGTGTGTGTGTGTGTGTGTGTGTGTGTGTGTGTGTGTGTGTGTGTGTGTGTGTGTGTGTGTGTGTGTGTGTGTGTGTGTGTGTGTGTGTGTGTGTGTATTTACCTAGTTGTATTTTACGAGACGGGAGCTATGCTCGTTGTGACCCGTTTTCGTATCTCTTCACATCCAGTTTATTCTTGAACTCGTGTATAGTTCGGGCATTCACTGTTTCACTGCTTAGTTTCTTCCAGACATCGATCACTCTGGGAAAATGTTCATTTTCAGGTCTCTTCTGTAACTGTCCTTCTTTAGCTTCTTATCGTGTCCTCTTGTTTCTATCTTGTCCCATTTCAATACGTCATCACGTGTGCGCATGTGTGTGTGTGTATTTACCTAGTTGTATTTACCTAGTTGTATTTCACGGGAAGGGGAGCTATGCTCGTGGTGTCCCGTTTTCGTATCTCATTTTATCTAAACTATTTTTAAATTCATGTATTGTTTTTGCACACACCACTTTCTCATCTAACTTGTTCCAACTGTCTATTACTCTGTGAGGAAAGCTGTTCTTTTTCAAATCTCTTCTATAGCTGTCTTTTTTTATTTTCTTTCCGTGTCCTCTTGTATTTCTGTCATCCCATTTTATCAGATTCTCTCTATCAGTAATTTCTATGCCTTTCATGATTCTGTAAATAGCTATCAAATCTCCTCTCTCTCTTCTTTGTTCTAGTGTCTGTAGTTCAAGTTTTTCTAGTCTCTCTTCATATGATAGTTTTGAGAGTGTTGGTGCCAATTTTGTAATTGCTCTTTGTATTCTTTCAAGTTTTTTTATACATTTTTTTTGTACTTGGTGACCATATCGTTGCTGCATATTCCAATCTTGGTCTTATCAGGGTGATTAGGATTTTCTTCACCATTTCTTCATCCAGGTATGTAAATGCAACTTTGATTGTTCTTATTAAATTATAAGTTTCTCCAAAAATCTTATTTATATGTTTCTCAGGTGACATATTATTCATAACAATGATTCCCAGGTCCTTCTCATTTTCTACTTTTTTTATTCCTTCTTCTCCCAATTTATATGCTCCTGTTATTCTGTTTTTGCTTTTTCCAAATTCCATTATACTACACTTTTTTGTATTGAACTCCATCTCCCACTTCCTACTCCATTCCTGTACTTTATTTAGATCTCTCTGTAGTGATTCACAATCTTCTTCAGTTTTCACTCTTTTCAGTAGTTTTGCATCATCTGCAAAGAAGCTCATATAGCTTTCAATTCCTTCATCCATATCATTAATATATATAGCAAACATTATTGGGGCCAGAACTGTTCCCTGCCGAACACCGCTTATTACTTCATCCCATTTTGAGTGCTGGTTTCTTATCACTACTCTCATTTTTCTTTCTTGCAAAAAGTCTTCCATCCAATTTAGTAGTTTGCCCTGTATTCCTCCTTCAGTTTCTAATTTCTTAAGCAACTTCTTATGTGGTACTTTGTCAAAAGCTTTCTTTAGGTCTAAAAATGCACAGTCCGCCCATCCATCTCTTTCTTGTATTATATCTATTAGCCTTGAATAGAAACATATTAAATTGGTGACGCCTGATCGTCCTTGTCTGAATCCAAATTGCCTTGGATTTAACACTGTTTTTTTTTTTTCTAAATATTTTACCCATCTACTTTTGATAATTCTTTCACAAATTTTTGCTATTGTACTTGTTAGAGAGACTGGTCTATAGTTGGTAGGTTCTTCTTTATTTCCTCCTTTATATATAGGTACTATATTTGCTTTTTTTCCAATCTTCTGGAACTTTTCCTTCTTTCAAGGAACTATTTAGTATGCTATGTATTTTGTCTGCCAGTTCATTCCTGCATTCTTTCAGTATCCAGTTTGCTATTTCATCTGGTCCATGCGATTTTCTGACATCAAGATTACTCAAGTGTGTTAATATTTCATTCTTTGTTACTTTTATTTCTTCCATAGGGGGGACTTTCTCTTTCCATTCGTTCTCTTCAGGTTGTATGTTCTCCCTTGTAAACACTGATTTAAAATGTTTGTTCATAATTTCCGCCATTTCCATTTCCTCAGTGTATTCAACTTCCTCTTGTCTTAATTTCTCCAAGTCTTGTTTGTTTTTCAGTTTGTTTACAAATCTGTAGAATAGTTTTGGTTGATCTTTACACTTTTCTATGATATCTTTTTCATATTTTCTCTTTTCCTCTCTGCACGTTTGTACATATTCATTTCTATAACAGGTATATATTTTCCATTTTTCAGGTCTTCTGTCTTTTTTCCATCTGGTCCAGGCTTTGTCTCTTATGTCTTTTAACTCCCTACAACTTTTGTTGTACCAGCATTTTACATATTCTTTTTCTTGTTTTTGTCTTGGGACATACTTTTCCACTCCTTTTTTTGTAAATTTTTGTCAAAATATTCCATTTCTCTTCTACTGTTGTTTCTTCTTTGTATATTTCTTCCCAGTTTTCCTTTTGAAAGAATTCTCTTATTTTATAAAAGTTTGTTTTTTCATACATCATTCTTCCTTTTCTATAGTTCATTTCTTTTCATATATTTTTCTTCATTAAGTTCCAGTTCAATCAATATGTGGTCACTTTTACTTATTGGTGTTTTATATTCAATTTTGTCCACTATTCTAGGTTCAGATGTAATTATTAGGTCTAGTCTTGATGGCTCTTCATTTCTATACCTAGTGTTCTCCTGTATCCATTGTGTCATTGTATGGTCAGTAACCATCTCAAGTAGAGCGTTTCCCCATAAGCCGTCTCCACCCTTTACTGTCATTTCTTCCCAGCAGATTTCTTTGCAATTAAAGTCGCCCATCATAACTATTTTTCCTCCCTCTTCCATTATCTTGTTTAATCTTATCTTTGTGTCCTCTAACATACTTTTATGTTCACTCTCTTCCCATGAGGCTGTTTTTGGAGGCACATAATTTATCACAAACTTTCTGCTCTTCTTATCTCTGTCTTCTACTTCCATCATTATCATCTCTGCTGTATTCTTTCCATATGTGACACACTTCACGTTTATATCCTTCTTAGTCAGGAACATAACTCCACCCCCTTCCTTTTTCACTCTGTTTCTAATCCAATAATTATATGCATCATGTCCTACACTGTTGGGTGGTAGTGGACCTTTTAATTTTGTTTCTACAATTCCCATTATGTCTGGTTCTTTTTCTTTCAAATAATTCATTCAGCTCATTCAATCCTGTTATTAATCCATCTATATTTGTGTAAGACACTCTTAGTTTTCTGTCACTTCCATTGTGTTCTCTGTTTCCCTTTTGTTTTTCTCTTGTATGTCGACTTTCTTTAGTTTCATATTCACTACTCTCCAATAGAATCTCTTTTTCTGACTCCGTTCTTATCTCGTTTTTTTCCTTAGCTTCAAGTCTTTTCTGTTTTTCTTCCTCTCTTTCCTCTTTATTCATTTCCCTTTTTATCCATACCTTTTTATATTGTTCACTTGTTGCTAGTTTCCCTGTTTTGGATAAGATATTCTCAGCCGTAGTTTGTGACCTGAATTTAATCTTAATTGGTCTGGTCTTGTCTGTACTATATTTCCCGAGCCTGAATTTCTCTTCGATTTGTTTCATTATTTCTGGTTCATCTTCCTGAACTAATTCTAGTAAATTTCTTACTTTTTCATTTTCCTCTTTGATTCTTGTGGTTCTATCTGGGTTATGTTTCTCTTCCATTCCTAATATAATTATACATTTCTTTCTGGCTGCTAAGTCTCTTACTATATTCTCCTTCTGTCTCATCACTTTAATAACTGAGTTTTCAGTTTGTTCATTCATTTGCTGTCTGATTATGTCAGTGAATGCAACTTTGCTATTTTCTTGGATTTTTTTCCAACCCTCCTTGTTCTCCTTATTATTCTCCTTCAAGACTTTATTCTCATCTTTTACTTCTTTTAACTGTTTTTTTAATTCTTCAATTTCCTTGGTTAAGTTTTTGTTCGCCTTCACTAGTTCTTCCAATTTTTCAACCCTATGTACAATGTTGTTAACATGACCGAACCTACGCTCCAAGTCCTCGATCATCTTATCGACCTTCTCTTCTAGTCTTGTCAGTCGGGGGGGGGGGTTGTGTCCCCCCACCCTCTTTAAATCCCTGGAAAATATTCTCATCACTTTCTACAGTATTGCTCTTATCTATACTTCTAATCTTTACATTTTTATTAGACATTTCATCGTCGCTCAGCTGGTCGGGGGGCCGTTTGTTTACCTTTCGCCTGTCTGCCTGGGCCAAGTCCTCTCCTTCCTCATTTCCTTCCATTTCCCTCAGCAATCCCTCCCCTTCTCCTCTTTCCCTACTTTCCCACTACCCCACGAGCAATTCCCCCCCCACCCTGTAAATACAATAGGCACTTCTCTTTGCGTTGGGATCCACGAAACTTCAATTTTCTTCAGAACGTCTTCTAAGCCGTCCGTTCGTTGAAGTGTGTGTGTGTGTGTGTGTGTGTGTGTGTGTGTGTGTGTGTGTGTGTGTGTGTGTGTGTGTGTGTGTGTGTGTGTGATTCTCCATGGTCTTGGATCACGTGTTGGATTCGTGATCGACAGCTATTTCCCTCCCGGAAAAGAGCTCAGAGCTCAGATATGACCGATCTATGGGTAATGCTGTGACCTTACACGCACACACACCCAACTCCCCGACCACGAGAATTGGAGTAACGACATACAGCGCAGCGATACTGGAATTATGCCCTGGGCGGGATTCGAACCCGGGCCACCGTAGTGGCAGCCGCGAACACTACTACCGCGCCATCGTGTGTGTGTGTGTGTGTGTGTGTGTGTGTGTGTGTGTGTGTTTACCCAGTTGTATTATATGGGAAAGGAGCTATGCTCGTGGTGACCTGTCTGTATCTTTCAGCATCAAATTTTTTCTTAAAATTTTTAATAGTGTTTGCACACAATGTTTCTTTATCTAAATTACTCCAAGTATTACTGTGTGTGGAAAGCCATTTTTTCAGATCTCTTCTATAGGTGTTTTTTTTTTTTTCGTGTCCTCTTGTTTTTCCATTGCACCATTTTAGTAAATCATCTCTAGGATTTCCATTCCTTTCATGATCCTATAGTCAGCAGATCTCCTCTTTCTCTTCTTTGTTCCAGAGTTGGTATATCCAATTTGGACAATCTTTGTTCATATGGCATTAACCCTTCCCCTAATGACAATTCTACTACAATGATGTGGTGACCAACCACATCACTTCATCCAAATAATCGAATGCCACCTTCATTGACCTCTCCGAGTTCACTTTTTTTCTCTCCAAATTTTATAATTTCTTGATATTCTGTTTTAACTTTGACCAAACTTCATTATACATTTCTTGATGTATAAGTTCACTTTCCACTTTTGAGTCATTTCCAGATTTTGTCCAGGTCTAACTGTAACGATTCACAATCCTCCTCTGTTTTTACTCTTCATATTTTGGCGTCATCTGCAAAGAAATTCATATAACACTCTTCTCCTTCATCCATGTCAAACATGATTGGACCCAGTACCGAACCTTGTGGTACACCGCTTATCATTTCTTCCCAATTCGAGTATTTGTCTCTAATACCCTCTTTTTTCTCCCAGTCAGGAAGTCATCCATCCATTCCAATAATTTTCCTCTGATGCCACCTATTGATTCTATTTTTCTTATTAGTTTCTTGTGTGGTACCTTATCAAATGCTTTTTGTAGGTCTAAAAAGGCAAAGTCTGCCCATCCATCCCTCTCTTGTATTATTTCTATTAGTCTCGAATAGCAAATCAAGTTTGTTGTATATGATCTTCCTTGTCTAAATCCAAATTTATTTGGATTCAGTATAATTTTTTCTTCCAAATGTTTAACCCATCAACTTTTGCTAACTTTTTCACATATATCTACTACTGTAGTTGGTTGGATTATCCTTGTTTCCTCCTTTACATATTGGTACAATATTTGTATTTTTCCGGTCCTGTGGTACCTTCCCTTCTTTGAGTATTTAATTATATTGTGTATTTTACATGTTAACTCCTCTATGCATTCTTTCAGTATCCAATTTGCAATTCCATCCGAACCACGTGATTTTCTGACATCAAGGTTTTTTATTTGTTCGCCGATTTCCTTCTGTGTTACTGTTATTTCCTTCGTGTGTGTGTGTGTGTGTGTGTGTGTGTGTGTGTGTGTGTGTGTGTGTGTGTGTGTGTGTGTGTGTGTGTGTATTCACCTCGGATCTGCTGCAATCTCTGTCGAGACAGCCAGACACCACCCTACGGCAGTGAGCTTAGAGCTCCTTATTAGCCGATCTCTGGGTAGGTCTGAGACCACTCACACACCACACACCGGGACAGCAAGGTCACAACTCCTTGACTAACGTCCCGTACCTACTCGCTGCTAGGTGAACAGGGGCTACACGTGAAAGGAGACAAACCCAACTTATCTCCGCCCGACCGGGGAATCGAACCCCGGTTCTCTGGCTTGTGAGGCCAGTGCTTTACCAATCCGCCACGCGGCGTGTGTGTGTGTGTGTGTGTGTGTGTGTGTGTTTCACAATGGTCTTGGATCACGTGTTGGACTCGTGATCGACAGTTATTAACCTCCCGGAGCTCGTAAGACCGATCTATGGGTAATACTACACGCACACACACATCCAACTCCCCGCCCACAAGAATTGGAGTAACACCCCGCAGCGCAGTGATACTGCCGTAGTGGCAGGCGAGAACTCTAACCACAGCGCCACGATGTAGGTAGGGGTGTAGGGGTGTGTGTGGGGGGGGGGGCAAAAAGTAAGGGGGAGAAAAGGCCGGACAACGGTGGCAAGGGAAGACGTACCGACATTACGAGAGTATCAATGTACTCGTATGTAGCGAGTGCATAGTCGGGACCAACGGGTACAGAAGAAGGTACAAGGGTTGGGGTAGGGGTAGGGAGTCGACTGAAATAGCAACGATGCGAAGGGCTTAACAATACATGATAGGTTCAAAAGGTACGAGAGGGAAGTGGACCAAGGGCAAATGCACTGACGCAATGCAGCAAATCATGTCTGGTGAAGAGCGCAACGCGGGAAGGACAGGGTGAGGGA
>NC_134784.1:63565673-63585673 GCF_046742065.1 Oratosquilla oratoria
CTTCGCTGTGTGGGCTGGAGCCGAGTCTTGTTGGAAGACAAACTGGTTGCCACTAGCCTTATCTTTCATCCAGGGTATTATTTTCTCTTCTAGAACTTTGCAATAGACAACGGCATTGACTTTCTCCTTGTTGTTGAAGAAGTGAGTGAAGACGTCCCCCTCAGTTGACACCACACAGAGCACCATGACACTTGCTGGTTTCTTCGTCGTTGTCTTGTGTTGAACCTCTGAGGATGAGGAGGCTATCCAGCGATCATCCCGCTTATTGAAAGTCGCATCAACCGTGAAAATCTTCTCGTCGGAAAAAAACTTGATGAGTGAGCCATTCGATTTCATCCAGTTCAACAGCTTTTGGCACCTGGTCAAGCGAATTTCTTTCATTTTTCGTGTCAAAAGATGTATTTTTCCTTGTAGGAATGAGGTCAATCCCAATTTCTTTAATGCTCTGTGAATTGTCATTGTGCTGACACCTCTCTTCTTTGCCAATGTCGATAATGGTAAGGCTGGATTTGCATTGACACTTCTCTTGAGACCAGCTAAAAAGCGAGGTGTTAGAATTCTGCCCCTTCTGGGCTTGTGAGCAGCTCGTTGGTCTTCGCCGGTCTCATCAAAACGTTTACAAACATCGTAAACAGTTTGTCTGGAGTATTTTAGCATCCTTATTATGGCGCTAGGAGTGTGACCCGCGCGACGAAGTTCGCATATGGCTGAACGTTTGGCTTGTTCCATTGCTTAATGTTTATTGCACCGGTGCTAGTATACAACTGGCTAAATTATTAGACAAATGGAAGTATCTGGAAACAATCAGAATTGCCATATGTTACTTTTTAAGTGCTTAAAACCTCTTCAAAGTTTGTACGGATTTATCTGTTAGACCCTGTATATACATATGTATACATATATATACATTATATATATATATACATATATATATATGTATATATACAGTATATATATATATGCACATAATATATATGCATATATATTTACATATATATATTATATATACATATATATACATATTATATATACATATGTACATATTATATATATATACACACACACACACACGAGGCGTGTTTTTTAAGCAAGTACCGTTTTGAAATTTGGAGCATGCTCGTTGTGTCCCGCTATCTCTTGGCTAGCCACAGCCGCCATTATGGAATCATCTGACTGCGTTTTAAGTTTGTTTGCAAGTATTTGAAATGCCTCCTCTGATTGAGAATTCCGCCGACTGTGAAATACATGCTGCAATTCATTTTCTTACTGCTAAAGGAGTGAAAGCAGCTGAAATTCATTGTCAGATCAGTGAAGTGTATGGAGAAAACATTATGAGTGATGGGATGATGCGGAAATGGGTGAGAGCTTTTAAAGATGGCCGAACAAATGTGCACGATGAGTAATGAAGTGGAAAACCTTTACTCATGCCTGTCTACACACATCCAATCAAACTCAAGATGTGATCAGATCATTTGGCCGGGAACAACTTGATCACCCTCTGTACAGCCCCGATCTAGCGCCCAGTGACTACCCCATCTCCCTGCATTTGAAGAAGGATCTGGGTGGCCAGCGCCACGATGAAGATGTCAAAATGGCAGTGTTGCAGTGGTTCTCTAATCAGGCAGCAGATTTCTATGAGAATGGTATTCAAAAGCTGGAATATTTTGACAAAAATTGATAAAGGAGTGGAAAAGTATGATCCAAGACAAAAACAAGAAAAAGGATATGTAAAGTGTTGGTACAACAAAAGATGTAGGGAGTTAAAATACAAAAGGGATAAAGCTTGGATAAAATGGAAAAAAACAAAAGACCTGAAAAATGGAAAATATATACTAATTATAGAAATGAATATACAAGTGTGCAGAGAAGATTATAGAAAATAAAAAAAAGATGTCATAGAAAAATGTAAAGATCAACCAAAGCTTTTTTACAGATTTATAAACAACAAACTGAAAAACAAATAAGAATTAGAGAAGCTATGACAAGGAGGAGTTGAATACACAGAGGAAATAGAAATGGGAGAAATTATGAACAAGCATTTTAAATCAGTGTTTACAAGGGAGAACATACAACTTAGAGATATCGAGTGGGAGGAGAAAGTCCCCCTTATGAAAGAGATAGAAGTATCAAGGAATGAAATAATGAATCACTTGAGTAACCTCGATGTCAGAAAATTGCATGGACCAGATAAAATTGCAAACTGGATTTTGAGAAAATGCAGGAATGAACTGACAAAATACATAGTCTAATAAGCAGTTCATTGAAAGAACGAAAACTTCCAGAAGATTGGAAAAGAGCAAATATAGTACCAATATATAAAGGGGGAAACAAGGAGGACCCTACTAACTATAGACCAGTCTCTCTTACAAGTACAATAGACAAAATTTGGAAAAGAATTATCAAAATTAGATGGGTAAAGCATTTGGAAAAAACAATGTACTAAATCCAAGGCAATTTGGATTTAGACAAGGACGATAATGCGTCACAAACTTAATGTGTTTCTATTCAAGGCTAATAGAAGTAATGCAAGAAATAGATGGATGGGCTGACTGTGCATTTCTAGACCTGAAAAAAGCTTTTGTTAAGGTGCCACATAAGAAATTGCTAAAGAAATTAGAAACTGTAGGAGGAATACAGGGCAAACTGCTGAAGTGGATGGAAGACTTCTTGCATGAAAGAAAAATGAGAGTGGTTATATGAGCTTCTTTGCAGATGATGCAAAATTGTTGAAAAAAGGGAACACTAGAAGATTGTGAGTCACTGCAGAGTGATCTCAATAAAGTATGGGAATGGAGTAGGAAGTGGGAGATGGAATTCAATATTAAGAAGTGTAGTATAATGGAATTTGGAAGAAGCAAAAAAAGAATAGTGGGATCATATAAATTGGTAGAGGAAGAAATTAAAAAAGTAGAAAATGAGAAGAACCTGGGAGTCATTATTATGAATAACATGCCCCCTGAGAAACATATAAACAAGATTTTTGGAAAACTTATAATCTAATAAGAACAATCAAAGTGGCATTTACATACCTGGATGAAGAAATGGTGAAGAAAATACTAGTCACTTTGATAAGACCAAGATTGGAGTATGCAGTGATGATGTGGTCACCAAGTACAACAAAATGCATAATAAAACTTGAAAGAATACAAAGAGCAATTACAAAATTGGCACAAACACTCTCAGAACTATCATATGAAGAGACTAGCAAAACTTGAGCTACAGACATTAGAGCAAAGAAGAGAGAGAAGAGACTTGATAACTATTAAAAGAATCATGAAAGGCATAGAAACTATTGATAGAGAGGATCTAATAAAATGGGATAGTAGAGATACAAAAGGACACTGAAAGAAAATCAAGAAAGACAGTTATAGGAGAGACCTGAAAAAGAGCAGCTTTCCCCACAGGGTAATAGACGTTGGAAACAAGTTAGATGAGAATGTGATGTGTGCAAAAACGATACATGAATTTAAAAACAGTCTAGATAAAACATATATATATATATATATATATATATATATATATATATATATATATATATATATATATATATATATATATATATTTATATACAGTATACTATATATATATTTATATATATATTTATATATATATATTATATACATATATTTTATATATATACATATATATATACACACATATCAATATGCAATTTTTCTTACACTGTTGGGATTGAAACTTTTAGAATCAAAATCTTACATAAAGAAGGAATAGGATGATGCACTATCTCATGGGAAAATGTTCAATATGTAGTAAGAATGTGTCATACTTGATCAATGCTAATTTGTTGAGCAAAACTGGACTTTACTGTGGCTGATGCCAGACAATATTATGCAGCAAAATTAAACCCTGAGGGGTGTGGTTGGGAGGGGGGGGGACATGGATGTCCCTTCATCTCCAAGGTGCTAGGATGGGAATGGCAATACATGGGTGTTTGGATAGATGAATGCTTTAATTTGTCCAACCCTCTTGTAAAAGGGAAAAAGACCTTTGTTATGTATGTGTTTACATCATCTATGTATGAAAGCATGGGAGTGAAGATCAGAGCAGCAGTTTTGCACAAGACAACAGGGTGCAATGGCCAAATATGTTTCCATCTAAAATATATACAAGACATATTTGAATCTAAATTCAAATTTTAGTTTTATCTCACAATATCACATACTACACAATAAAATACCTACATTATTATGGCACACTCAAACAAGAATCACATGTAGCATTTTCACCATATCCATCCATTGACTTTTCAAAGACTTCTACAATTGCTTTCATTAAGTGCTACAATGGCTTCCAACTTCTGTTAAATTGCATGTTTCTCTTTACAATGAATAATAAAGATAAGTCTATTCATGTTTCAAATTTACAACCTAAAAATAGACACTCCCCACAATTCTGGAGGGATCACGAGGAATCCTCACCCCAGACATTGACAGGGTGACAATTCTTCATGTGGGCTATCCTGGAAAGACAATTCTTCATGTGGGCTATCCTAGTGTGATAATTCTTCATGTGAGCCATCCTGTGTTTACGATTTTTTGGTTGTACAAGTTGATGTCAATAAGAATAACCCTCATTCAACCTAACCTAATCTTTATTCCACTTTTGTTATTCGGCATACTGGGGTGACAATTCTTCTTGTGGGATTTCATGGGGTGACAATTCTTCATGTGGGTATTCTGGGGTGACAATTCTTCATGTGACCTGACTGTAACACTTAGAAGTGGAACCACCTGTACCTACCTCAAGGGTTTCTCTCTACCCATGTGAATATAAATCATTATGAAAGAGGAAGATTAATAATTTTTATAAAGATGACACTAAGTTAAATGGGAACAATGAGCTGCATAAAAATAGCACAAGAATTACAACCATGTTATAAAAAATGCAACACTCCTATTTCACAATATTTTCCTGATCCTATGTTGAGATATGTTCTCGTGAAAAGAAAGGGGCCAGGATCTTAAAAGTACAGTACAAGAGAATGAGAGAATTAGGGAGGGAAAAAAAAAAAAAAAAGACAAGCACCGATGTGACAATGACATTACTTCACCAGAATGCAGTACTTGAAGAGAGTTCAGTGTTAATATTTATTTACCTAGTTGTATCATATGGGAAGGGAGCTATGCTTGTGGTGACCCGTCTTTGTATCTTTCAGCATCAAGTTTTTTCTTAAAATCTTGAATAGTGTTTGCACACACTGCTTCCTTATTAAATTTATTCCAGGTATCCAGCACTATGTGGAAAGCTATTTTTTTCAGATATCTTCTATAGTTACCCTTTTTGGGTTTCTTTTCATGTCCTCTTGTCTTTCCATTGTCCCACTTTAATGAACCATCTCTATCTAGGATTTCCATTACTTTCATGATCATATAAATAGTCAGTAGATCTCCTCTTTCTCTTCTTTGTTCCAGAGTTGGTAGTTCCAATTTGGACAATCTTTGTTCGTATGTTAATTTGGAGAGAGTTGGTTACAACTTTGTCATTGCTCTTTGTATTCTTTCTAACTTCTTTATATTCTTTTTAGTACTGGGTGTCCATAGTGTTGCTGCGTACTCCAGTTTTGGTCTTATTAGTGTAACTAATATTCTTTAATCATTTCCTCATCCAGGTAGTCAAATGCCACTTTCATTTTCAGTCCACTACAGTACCACTTAAAATTCAGTTATGCCTAACAAAATAATTTTATTCAGCTGAGGGGACAGATTCAGGGCAAAAAACAATTTCAATCCATTGAGCCCCATTTACATCCAAGTGTGCTCCTCAGTTAAGTCATTTGGTATCAAAATTTTTGAAGAGCATAATCAGATCAAATGGGTCTACATAAGTGTTACTTCACTATTACAAGCCCACTATTTAATAATTCTGAGACAGCTATAAACCAAATTCTACTTTCAAGTGCAACATGGTGAGCTCATGGTTAGGTGTCCAGGTGCAACAGAAGCCATTACCTTTGCCCTATGTGCTCAGACTGTCTGGCCAAGTAGTCACCAAAAGATGTTGCATTTGAATCTAAGCTGGTTTTGTATGAAGGCATCAGAGACAATCTATAACTGTTACACATATATTGAACATGCTGAAGAACTAGCATTAATAGATTTCTTTATCAAAGTACCACTTAATATATGCTCATGTTAGGTTGGTTAACAAAAGAGTGGAAATTTCTAGTCACTGAAACAAGAGCATCCTCTATCACTAAACCTATTTGCTACCTAGTTCTCTTGCAGTAGACCCACCACCCTGAGAAACCATGGAATACCAAGTACAGCCACAAGTTCAGCCTTTAAGTCTATCTCTACATACCTAAAAGCTTATTCCCCACTAAGGGAGGTAGCAACTCTTAAGAAGATTTTGTGGAATTCTCTGGAGTGAGTGAAGGACATTATCTTATGCTTTGGGTCTTCTGCAATGTGTGTGCATCTAAGGCATCTCCTAGCACTAGATTCTTAGTATTCAATCTAACAGTGGAGTTGTAAGTCAAGCTCACAGTTTCTTGTAAAACTTAGGTGGAATTTCATAATACCAAATTAGTTCCCGTCACAGACTTCTGAGCCCTCCCCATTATAGGCTTCCTTCATTCTAGCTACCATCAGACTTTCATTAAGCAGTGTATGACATCTTCGGTAGCAAAGAAGTTAAACTATGGTTGTCCCATTCAGAGTACTGAATTTGTAAAATTTATGCTGTTAATATTTTTGGGACTATAGTAACATCCCTCTTTTGTAGTACCCTTCTGAAATCTCCTTTACCTTCCCTATATTGACATCTCCAGCACAATATTGTCTCCAAGGACAAGACACTCCCAACATTAGAAAAGCAATGCTTGATCAAGGTGATCTTTAATATATCTTATGTGGGTAAAATATATATCGCTTCTTGTGTTTTTCTTGTGTTTTATGTGCCCAAGTTTTGGCCTTTGCCAAAAGATGCACTAACAAGCACATCTCCAAGATGGACCCATAACCACAAGCTTTCTGATTGCAAGGTAAATGAAGTGCAAACTGCACAAATACAAGAAATGCAGATAACAAGACAAATAGTATGAAGTGTCCAGTATATCTAAAGACAATAGGAAAAATTAGGAACATAAAAGAGCATTGTCTTAAAGATGTATATAAATGACATGGGTGATTAAAGGAAACATACGAGTTTATTCCTGACTAGTTTCACAGATAAGCTTTCTCAAAGGAATTGTGTATAGGAAGAGTTGTGGACCTTTTATATACAAAGACCTCATCCTATATACCATTCTTTTCCGAAAGTTTATCTGTAAAACTAATCCAGAATATACTCAGATTAAAGCATCTGTATTTCCTCTTCCCACCCACTTCAGCCTGTTAGAATGTCACAACATACATGCACATAATTGAAGGAGAGTAAAAAAAATACATTGAAAACTGAAATGGAAAAAATAAAGCCCACCAGAAACAAATACTTCAATCCGAAAATTAACTTCATGATTGAACACTGAAAATAAATTAATGGAGAACTCTGGACTATTGGCTGCAGAACAGATTTCTTGCATCCACCTTCCTACTTTCACCAATTTTTATAAAAAAAAAAAAAAAAAAAAAATGCAGAGAAATGGCAAACCTCTGCACATGGGAATTTCTATAAATAACACTTTCATTACAGTAATATTTAAAAACAAGTAAATAATTATCCTCATCAGGCAGTGAGTTACCTTTCACGTGGAGTGAAGAATGTACAGTTCAGGTTCCCCTGATCATGATATACGGTGCCACCTCCACTTTGCCGCCGAGCCACTGGCACATCTGCAGTCTTCATGTATGGCAAGTTGGCTTCAACATATGGGTTCTGGTGTTTACCAATGACAACACATGGGGAATTGCGCCAAAGGAAAAGTAAGTGACGCTTCTCAAAATTCCAGTTGCGGTAGAGCCATTCTTCAAATGCAAGATTATTAAAGACATTGGTCGACTGAGAGATGAAAACTACTTTCCCAGGAGCCTTTGCAACCTTCGAGGCTGACATACTAGCATGACGTACCATGCCAGCTCTGACTGATGCTTGGATTCTTCCAAGTGTTGGCAGTGACATCTTGACTGTCCTTTGCAACAAGCTAGACTGTTCAACTTATTACCAAGTTCCTCTTCCTTGTAAAGTACTACTATTTTTATGTTGGTGGTTTGCTCTTTCTTTTTTCTTTCTTTTTATGGCAAGACTAATACATACAGGATGACCCTCAAGTATAAGTTGGACAATGTCCAAGACTAACACTTCAGTTTTCCCAGCTTGGAAACAAGTGTTACTTGTTAGCCTTTCAAATGCCCTATTGCTATTGGCTTTGATAAATGGATGACTAATCTATGTTATATTCCTGAGACCGATATTTTCTTAAAGCAATGATTATGAAATCTGTTGTATTTGACTTGTTTTAAGTCCAACTTTCAACAGTCATGAAAGATTTCACTTTCATTTGTATCACAAATTGTGATTAAATGATCATGGAGTTCTTGAGTAAGATGCAACCATTTATATGTCTGGTGCAGGCACGCAATCTGCTCCACCCGTATTCGTATCTCGAAGCTTTTCTCTCTCGTAACCATTGAAGTACTTTATCGAGAAACTAGTATTAAAAATAGCACTCTACCCTGAACTCCTGTACCAAATATCTGCTTAGATTTGTCAGACTTCCTGATCCTTTCGTCTTCTTGTGCTATCGTGACTTTGACATCAATCCAACTTGCGCACGATTTATTTACCCTGCCGACGAGATAACTGGAAAAGTTATCATACCGTAATATATACATTGGTAAAACGAACAATTGGATTGCCATGTCATAATTATTGAATTACTAGCAATAGAATATATTATCTTCTGGAATATATTGTAATATTTCAAATATCAGTTGTAAGTTAAAATGTCTCATAAAGGAAATAATGTGTTCGGACAATGTACAATGACTTGTGTTTTCTATTCGGGCCAGAGTTCAACACTTTAATACATTTTTTTAGATAGAATTCTTTGTGTATATGCTATTTAGGATATATATATATATATATATATATATATATATATATATATATATATATATATATATACATATATACATATATATATATGTGTGTGTGTGTGTGTGTGTGTGTGTGTGTGTGTGTGTGTGTGTGTGTGTGTGTGTGTGTGTGTGTGTGTGTGTGTGTGTGTGTGTGTGTGTGTGTGTGTGTGTGTGTGTGTGTGTATTTACCTAGTTGTATTTACCTAGTTGTATTTTACGGGAAGGGGAGCTATGCTCGTGGGGTCCCGTCTTCATATCTCATTTTATCTAAACTATTTTTAAATTCATGTATTGTTTTTGCACACACCACTTTCTCATCTAACTTGTTCCAACTGTCTATTACTCTGTGAGGAAAGCTGTTCTTTTTCAAATCTCTTCTATAGCTGTCTTTTTTTATTTTCTTTCCGTGTCCTCTTGTATTTCTGTCATCCCATTTTATCAGATTCTCTCTATCAGTAATTTCTATGCCTTTCATGATTCTGTAAATAGCTATCAAATCTCCTCTCTCTCTTCTTTGCTCTAGTGTCTGTAGTTTAAGTTTTTGTAGTCTCTCTTCATATGATAGTTTTGAGAGTGTTGGTGCCAGTTTTGTGATTGCTCTTTGTATTCTTTCAAGTTTTTTTATACATTTTTTTGTACTTGGTGACCATATCGTTGCTGCATATTCTAATCTTGGTCGTGTGTGTGTGTGTGTGTGTGTGTGTATTCACTTGGTCTTTGGACCACGTGTTGGACTCGTGATCGACAGCTATTTCCCTCCTGGAAGAGAGCTCAGAGCTCGTAGGTCCGATCTATGGGTAATTCTATGACCTTGCACACACACACACACCCCCAACTCCCCGCCCACGAGAGTTGGAGTAACACCCCTCAGCGCTGCGATACTGATATTATTTCAGCCCCGGGCGAGAGTCGAACCCGGACCTCCGTAGTGGCAGGCCAGAGCTCTAACCACAGCGCCATGAGAGGTGTGTGTGTGTGTGTGTGTGTGTGTGTGTGTGTGTGTGTGTGTGTGTGTGTGTGTGTGTGTGTGTGTGTGTGTGTGTGTGTGTGTGTGTGTGTGTGTGTGTGTATTTACCTAGTTGTATTTACCTAGTTGTATTTTACGGGAAGGGGAGCTATGCTCGTGGGGTCCCGTCTTCATTTCTCATTTTATCTAAACAACTGTGTGTGTGTGTGTGTGTGTGTGTGTGTGTGTGTGTGTGTGTGTGTGTGTGTGTGTGTGTGTGTGTGTGTGTGTATATATATATAATATATATATACATATATATATACATATATATATATATATATATATATATATATATATATATATATGAGAGAGAATGTGGGTGGGGAAGGGCAAACGAAGATGTGTTAGGAATAGAGTTTAATGTCCTAACGTTGCGACCAACTTGGTCTTCTTCAGAGGACTACAGCATTACAGACGGATCACAATTCTTATATTCGTAGTGAGAGGGAACCCGCCAAGGTATGAGCGTCATGTTTTCCCTTTGGCTAACGATTTAATTATTAGGACACTTGCTGCTTTCGAGAGGCATTTAAATCCGTCTCTGTCGTTGTTGTTCTTGTTGGCGGCGATATGTGCAGCTTCCACAGTTTTTCTCATTTTCTTCTCAAATCCCTCGTGTAGAATTTCTGCGTTGTTCCAATCAGGTAGATGTCCACATTTGTCCAGGTGACGAACCAGGGAGTTAGATGTTCTATGAGCCCTGAGATCGTTTTTGTGCTCATTCAAGCGTTTATTGAACCCTCGACCTGACTCACCGAAATAAGATGATGGACAACCGTTGCATGGAATACGGTAAATGACACTGAGATTATTACGCATATTATTATGTTTCTTAAATATTTTTCCTATTTTATTGGAAGATATTTTTGCTATATTTATTCCACCTTTTAACAAATAATCATCAATATCTATGGTGTTTATAGAATTAGGGACAGAAATAAAATGAGACTTATCCTTTCCCGGGGTCCGGACGTTTGAGCCATCGTAGATCTTCTTGGCTTTCCTCGTTGTCCTGGTGATCAAACCTCCGGGGTATTTCAGCTTCCTAAAGGTATTCTTGATGTAAGTAAGTTCATCCTCTAGGAATTCTTCACTGCAGATACGAAAAGCTCTGAGAAAGAAACCTATTAGAACACCCGTTTTAACACGTCTGCTGTGTGCTGAAAAATAATGGACAAAGTCGTCCCTATTGGTGGGTTTCCTGTACACCGAGAAACTTACCTGTTGAGAACCTCTGTGTATCAACGTGTCTAAAAATGGTAAATTACACTCTTTTTCTAGTTCAACTGTGAATTGGATGTCTTTATTCACAGCGTTGAGTCTTCTCAACTTATTTTCTATATTAGTTCTTTTTGGCATCACCACGATTATGTCATCCACGTACCTTAACCAAGTGGTACCTCTTCCCATGATGTTGATGTATTTGTCCATTTCTAATACTTCCATGAATAAACATGCCATGACAGCAGATAATGGACTCCCCATTGCGAGACCTCTAATCTGTTTAAATTCAATGTTGTTAAACATAAAATATCCAAATTTGACACACATGGAAATAAGTTTTATATAATCAGATCTTGGGACAGGAAGGATATCATCATCGATATCTGTTGTTACTTTCTTCACTGCTTCTAGGGCATCAAAAATAGAAACATTTGTGAATAACGCTGTTATATCGAAGCTTGCCAACTTTTTATCACTTACATTTAGATCTTTAAGTCTCTGGATCAGGTCGGAAGAATTTCTTAAATGGGCCCCGCTGATGGAACCGATGACGTTGGAAAGGGGTTTTGCCAGACATTTCGCTAGCCTGTGCGGAGCGCTACCAATCCCTGAAGTTATGGGCCTCATGGGGATATTTACCTTATGTACTTTAGGTAGACCGTGCATTAACGGGGGTTTTGGAGCTTCTTCTAGTAATCCTAACAACTTTTTTCCCCTGGTTGATTTACGTAGGATTTTTCTCGCTTCTGTGTTAAATCTTGCTGATTCTATATCAGCGTTGCCGGCCGGTTGTCTTTCGTATGTTGATTCATCATTCAAAAGATCGGACATTTTGTCCAGATAGTTAATTTTATTTAAAATAATTACTCCGCCGCCTTTGTCGGCGTGGGTGATAATAATGTCATTATCATTACTCAAAGTCTGAAGGACTTCTCTAAATCTTTTGGGAATAACATAACGATTACAATCGGCCAAGGCTTGGTAACATGTTATTACCCCTTGGGTGAAACCTTTATCAACTTCGTTCTCAGACCATTTATAATTATTGTTCACATTTCTCTTGTAGTCCTTACCTTTTCCTCCTATATCAAATTTAAGTCCCAGAGACAGTACCAATTTCTCGTCTTTAGATAGCTGTCTGTCTGAAAGGTTGGTCACAAAGTCATTCCTTTCCAATTTGTTCCAATCACTGTTATTACATAACCAAAGTAGCCTACGTTTAAGTTTTTGTTCTAGTACAACATAATCCTTATTTAATCTACTTACCAGCCAGAAGGGTAAGGTTACCTTTCTCTTACCATCGCTGATTTCGTCCAATTTGTCCTGTAACGTTTCACAGGATTCCTCTAAGTATGTCCTGGCGCTGTCTGTGAATGGGTGTTCATCACTTCTTAGCTGTTTTGGAGCCGATCTAGGGAGAACCATCTCATCGAGGCAATTCAGGAGAAATCTCCTACGGAGTGTAAGGCTTGTGATCCGCTGCCTTACATCTTCGTTTGCCCTTCCCCACCCACTTTCTCTCTCATTTGTCTGAAATAATTTTATATATATATATATATATATATACACCAGGGGGGGAAATACTTTTTTTTTCAGAGCCATTTTTTTTTTTTTTTTCACCAGAGCCATTTTTGATACTTCCAGAGCCATTTTTTGTATGTTCGATTTCCTTGAATCTATTGGAAGGCTAACTCATTACTCATGTGCATGATAGTGGAAATGCACGACAAGCCTTACAATACACCGTTAGAGTACCATCACTGCCCCGATCCACTTCGAGCCAATCTAGGTTCCACGAGCGTATAATAGATTCATGCTTTACTGGTTTTCGTTTTCCTTGGCCCTTGCCCGTAGAGTTTGAATTAGGCTTTGCTGGTCCAGAAGCGGTTCCTGCCGTCAAAGCACTCTCCCTCGATTCTGAAATAATTGAATCTGAGGGCAAACCATCTTCACTCATCTTCACTCGCTTCACTAGAAATCGCTCCATGATGTACAATCATCGAAATTTTGGCATGGACGTGACGTACGAACGTAGACCTAGCTACCGTAAACCTAATCTAGCTAACGAATAATTTTCTATTTTTGTACTTCTTATTCTTCCTCCAAAGATCCATATTTATGAACTAAATATATAATTATCAAATGTTCATATTTATACTTAAATTTATTTACTTTCAATTACTAACCAAACATTTGATTCTATTTTGTTTTCTCATAAATACGCGAACGAGGTTATAAATGAGATTTCCCAGTTTCCCTCCTAGGCCTCGAGCGAGTTTGCATATGTACAGTGTACGTATGCATGCGGTGATGTGGTATTGGGTATGGTGCATTGTACATGTAGTCAGCGCGTTGATTGGGCAGCTAGCTGCATGCAACCAATGAACTTCCCTGCATACAGGTACCATGCAATTCGCAACTAGCGACATTATGTAGCACGATAGTCGTGTAGAGTCTAGTCAACATGTACTAGTATACGCGTGTATGCAGCTGATACGAAGCTAGGCTAGATAAGCCATTGAACTCTAGCAGCTATACCGCGTACATATACGTACGTACATCAACAAATTAAAGTTGATTGATGCGTTGCGTTTATGATATTGATTGATAATGCAATGATTGATCACGGGTAAGTTGTGTTTGCTCTGATCCTTTCATCAATGGTGATGGGATTCAGGGATTGCCAAATGATGGATAATGCATGAAAAACGTTGAATCTTGCCGCGGGAGTTTTTTTTTTTTCGGGGGATCGCTCCCGCTATTGGATTTTCGAGAGCGACATTGGAACTTTTCCGAGCGAAATCGCTCGTCGCTCCCGTGTATTTTTTTTCGCTGATATACACATATATATATATATGTGTGTATGAGAAATCACATGAACTCGTGATTCTAAATATGCGCAAAAACCACCAAGGAAGAAGATAAACTGATGACCAAGCGCTTTCGTCTATTCAGACATCCTCAGGGTGCATACAAATGGAAAAGGCCACAAGACTTGACAATCTGTTGTTGAGAAGAGACTTAGGTAACACTTGCTCTTCTAAACACCGTTTTATGAACCTCAGTCGAAGTTTCATCTCGTGGGACTTGGAGAGAGCTGAACAGAATTGCATGTTACTAAAGCAGATAAGAGTAATAGTGTTGTAATATTGAATAAGAACGATTACATTGACAAAATGGAAACTTTATTGAGTGATGAAAACACATACACTAAGTTAAAGAAAAATCCTTTAGAGTCCGTCATCAACAAATTTAGATCAAAATTGAAACAACTTTTAAAAGGTCATGACCACTTAATCAGAGTTTTCATCCACTTCTTCTCTGCCATACATGTACCCAGTGAGACCTATTACTTGTTCCATAGGATCTGTCAGTTATAAATTATCTAAGTGGCTTACATCTATTTCAAGTCCTCTTGTAGGCTCCATCTCCAGTAGCCACATTAAGAGCAATGTTGTTTTAGTTGATAAGCTTATAACATAAATTTAAATTACCATTTTATATTGATAAGTTATGATGTTACTTCATTATTTACTCGTGTACCTGTTTTTGATCTGTTGGTGTACCTTGAAGAAGAATTGAAGAAACATGAGTTGCCACTACCTACCACCACTGTCATTGATTTAATTAGATTATGCATCGTTGACTCATATTTTGTATTTGACGGTAATTGTTTCCAACAAAAGTTTGGTATGGCTATGGGTAACCCACTTTCTCCAGTTCTTAGCAATCTTTACATGGAATTTTTTTAAACTAAGTTATTACTTAAGATTCTCCCCCATTATGTCACATGGTACAGAAAGGAAAGGTCCTTCAAATTTGACGTCTATAGGAAACCCACCAATGTCCTTTGATACATACATTTTTACTCGTCTCATCATTGCAGGACAAAGATGTCAGTGTTACCATCAATGTTTCTGAGAGCCCATAGAATTTGCAGTCCCAAGTTTTTGGATGATGAACTCTTAAGAATATTTGACATAGCTTCAAAATTAAAATATCCTAAGCACCTCGTGGAGATTTCTTATAAATCGGCAAAGAAATCTTTCTACGAGGAAAAAGATAGTAAAATCTTTAATGCAAAAAGCCTACTTGTGCTGCCTTTGTGCTGCCTTTCAACGAGAATTTCGTCAAACTACCTCATATTCGACTTTCAACATTCAAGTGGCATTTAAGAACTCCAATACAGTTAGAAGTCTTTTAATTAAAAACTCTCCTTATAAGGAAGAAGGATGCATCTATTCAATTCCATGTAAAAATTGCGACAAATGCTATATTGGTCAGACTGGAAAAGAATTAAAAGTAAGGTTAAAACAACCTCAGTATAGCGTCAAGAGTGGGCAAATTTCTAATGCATTATTTATTCACTTAAGGGATTTTGATCATTGCATAAATTGGGAGGGGGCTAGAGAAATTGTTAAAGATAAGTCATATTTTACTAGAAATATAATAGAATCCAGTCTGATCAAAGATACATTTGTCAATAACTTAAATTTAAGTCATGGTATGTACAAACTGGGCAATTTTATTATGAAAAAGGTAGTGGCCCAAATGTCCGCTGCCGCGAACGGGCCAGGTCGACAATAGAGCCTCACAATCTTTCCCGGTTCCCTTCCTGACCTAATACTGTATGTATATATTCTTGTGGCCTTTTTCATTCCTATGTACCCTGAGGATGTCTGAATAGATGAAAGCGCTTGGTCATCAGTTTATCTTTTTCCTTGGTGGTTTTTCCGCATATATATATATATATATATATATATATATATATATATATATATATATGTGTATATAAATACATATATATGCATGTATTTATGATATATATATATATATATATATGTGTGTGTGTGTGTGTGTGTGTGTGTGTGTGTGTGTGTGTGTGTGTGTGTGTGTGTGTGCGTGTGTGTGTGTGTGTGTGTGTGTGTGTGTGTATGTATGTATATATCATTCCTCTGAAGAAGCTGTAAGCGAAATGTATATATATATGAATATATATATATATATATATATATATATGTGTGTGTGTGTGTGTATACATATATATATACATATACATATATATATGTATATATATATATATATATATATATATTATATGTATATATATACATATATATATATATATATATATATATCTATATATATACGCATTCACAACACTCGACTCAATGGTGCAGATGGTAGAGTTCCCGATTGCCACTACGACGGTCCGGGTTCGAATCCCGCCCAGGGCTGAAATAATTTCAGTATCACTGCGCTACGGGTCGTTACTCCAACTCTCGGGGGCACGGAGTTGTGTGTGTGTGCGTGCGTGTAAGGTCACACTATTACCCATAGATCGGAAAGAGAGCTCAGAGCTCATATATGACATATATGCGCTCTGAGCTCTCTTCCCGGAAGGAAATAGCTATCAATCACGAGTTCAACACGTGATCCAAGACCATGGTGAACCATAGTGAATCTCTCTCTCTCTCTCTCTCTCTCTCTCTCTCTCTCTCTCTCTCTCTCTCTCTCTCTCTCTCTCTCTCTCTCTCACACACACACACACACACACACACACACACACACACACACACACACACACACACACACACACGACTCGGTGGCGGATTGGTAAAGCACTGGCCTCACAAGCCAGAGAACCGGGGTTCGATTCCCCGGCCGGGCGGAGATAAGTTGGGTTTGTCTCCTTTCACGTGTAACCCCTGTTCACCTAGCAGTGAGTAGGTACGGGACGTTAGTCAAGGAGTTGTGACCTTACTGTCCCGGTGTGTGGTGTGTGAGTGGTCTCAGACCTACCCAGAGATCGGCAAATAATGAGCTCTGAGCTCACTGCCGTAGGGTGGTGTCTGGCTGTCTCGACAGAGACTGCAGCAGATCCGAGGTGAAGGTGAACACACGTCCGTCGAAGTGACAACAAAGTTTGAAACTCCAGGAAAATTTCAAGTTTCATTGATCTCTACAACGAGGTATTACCTTTGTTGTATTAGTAGGGAAGGGGAAAGTTCGTGGTGTAATGGGAAGGTGAGGAAAAAGGTGAAAGAGAGGGATTACTGAGGAAAATGGAAGGAAATAAGGAAGGAGACGAACGGGCTCCGGATGTTAGAAGGGTGTAAACAAAAGTGGTGCAGAACACACAGACGAGGAAGAACAAAGAAGCAGAAGTGTCAAAAGCAGAAATATAGATAATAGTAGATCAATGGAAAGAGAAGATAACTGCTTTTATGGATTTAATGAGGGAGGAGGTGACAACCTCCCCCGATTAGTAAATCTAGAGGAGAAACTAAAACAAATGAACGAAGCATGGGAGGTTAGGTTTAACCAATTAACACTAGTTACCCAAAGAGTTGATAAACTGGAAAAACCAAAGAAGGAGAATTAAAACCTAACTAAAGAAATAGAAGAATTAAAAAGATAGTTAAGAGAAGTAAAGGATGAGAATGAGGAATTAAAGAGGAATAATAAAGAGAATAAAGAGTCCACAGCAAAAGAGGTAAGTAGTTGGAAAAAAGTACAAGAGAACAATATTATTTAATCATAGATATAGTGAAACAGTAGATGATAGAACAAACTAAGGACATAGTTATTGAAGTGATGAGAGAGAAGGGGAATATAATAAGAGACTTAGCAAATAAAAAGAAATGTATAATTATATTAGGGATGGAAGAGAAGTATAATCCAAAAGAAGATGAACCAGAAACAGGGAAACAAATAGAAGAAAAGCATGGACTAGGGAAATACAATACAGATAAGACCAGACCAATTAAGGTTATATTCAAGTCACAAATGACAGCAGAGAATATCTAAGCAAAAACAGGGAAAATAGCAGACAGTGATCAATATAAACAGGTATGAATAAAAAGAGAAATGAACAAAGAGGAAGGAGAGGATGAGAAAGCAAAAAGACTAGAAGCTAAGAAAAAACGAGAAAAGAACAGAGTCAGACAAAGAGAAATTCTATTGGAGAGTAGTGAATATGAAAGTGAGGAAATGGTTCATAGCAGAGAAAAACAGACGGGAAACAGAAAACACGATGGAAATAACAGAAAATTAAAAGTATCTTACATAAATATAGATGGCTAAATAACAGGCTTGAATGAACTGAATGATAACCTGAAGGAAAAAGAACCGGATAGAATGGGAATTGTATAGACAAAATTGAAAGGTCCACTACCACCCAACAGTGTATGAGATGGTGCATATAATTATTGGATTAGAAACAGAGAGGTAAAACAAGGGGGTGGAGTTATGTTCCTGACTAAGAAGGATATAAATGTGAGGAATATCACATATGGAAAGAATAGATCGAGTAGAGATGATTATGATGGAAGTAGAAGACAAGGATGGGAAGAGCAGGAAGCTTGTAGTAAATCATGTGGGAAGAGATAGAAAAAAAAATGTTAGAAGACACAAGGATAACACTAAATAAGATAATGGAAGATGGAGGCAGAATAGTTATAATGGGCGACTTTAATTGTAAAGAAATCTGCTGGGAAGAGATGACAGTGAAGGGTGGAGACGACCAATGAGGAAATGTACTACTTGATATGATTAAAGAACATGCAATGGCGCAATGGATACAAGAGAATACTAGATATAGAAATGAGGAAGAACCATCGAGACTGGACCTAATAATCACATCAGAACCAGAAATAGTGGACAAGATTGGATATAAGACACCAATAAGTAAAACTGACCATATATTGGTTGAACTGGAACTAAATGAGGAAAAATACATGAAAAAAACGAACAATGTAGGAAGGGAAGATTGATGTATGAAAAAACAAATTTTAATAAATTACGATAAACCTTTCAAAAAGCAGACTGGGAAAGAATACACAAAGAGGATACAACAGTAGAAGAGAAATGGAATATTTAGAAAAAAAATTATAAAGAAGGAGTGGAAAAGTATGTTCCAAGACAAAAGCAAGAAAAAGAATATGTAAAGTGCTGGTACAACAAAAGATGTAGGGAGTTAAAAGACAAAAGAGATAAAGCTTGGATAAAATGGAAAAAATACAAAAAACCTGAAAATGGAAAATATATACTAGTTATAGAAATGAATATACAAGTGTGCAGAGAAGGAAAGAGAAAATAAAAAAAAGATGTCATAGAAAAATGTAAAGATCAGCCAAAACTATTTTACAGATATGTAAACAACAAACTGAAAAACAAACAAGAATTAGAGAAACTACGGCAAGGAGGAGTTGAATAATTCACACAGAGGCAATAGAAATGGCAGAAATTATGATCAAGCATTTTAAATCAGTGTTTACAAGGGAGAACATGCAACCTAGAGATATAGAATGGGAGGAGAAAGTCTCCCCTATGAAAGAGATAGAAGTATCAAGGAATGAAATAATGAAACACTTGAGTAATCTCGATGTCAGAAAATCGCATGGACCAGATGAAATGGCAAACTGGATTTTGAGATAATGCAGGAATCAACTAACAGACAAAATACATAGCTTAATAAGCAGTTCATTGAAAGAAGGAAAACTTCCAGAAGATTGGAAAAAAGCAAATATAGTACCAATATATAAAGGGGGGAAACAAAGAAGACCCTACTAACTATAGACCGGTCTCTAACAAGTACGATAGCTAAAATTTGTGAGAGAATTATCAAAATTAGATGAGTAAAGCATTTGGAAAAAAAACAACGTACTAAGTCCAAGGCAATTTGGATTCAGACAAGGACGATCATACGTCACAAACTTAATGTGTTT
>NC_134784.1:63590673-63675673 GCF_046742065.1 Oratosquilla oratoria
TGTCTGTGAATAGTTTTCATAAACTGCGCACCCAAACAAAGCGAGTGACTATTCTAGAACCACCAGATGTCAATTTGTGCAATGTGGATGGGATTCCCTTCCCCATCATTGGAAAATTTTCTTTAGACATTAGCTTCAAGAACGAGTGCCCATCCATTACAGTTCCTACTTATGTAGCAGATGTTCATTTCCCTGCTGATGTCCTCATAGGCTTAAACTTGATGAAGCAGCATAACATTATTATATATCCTGCTCAGCATGGCATCATTTATGCAAACCATTTCCTCCCAGCATTGCCTTCAGCAATTTCCCCTACAGTCAACCACCTCAAGGTGACCGAACAGGAAAAGCCCAAGTTAATTTCAAGTAATTTTAGCCAAAATAGTCAAACCAACTCTGTTAATGGCGACACCTACAAACAGACACATGCACATGACTCTCAACCCTCCATTCCATTACCAACGTTAGGAAGATGTTCTAAGCGTAACAGGCGCGCGCTATCCTCTCATAGGTCTAAATCTGCTAAGAGACAGACAAAACAACAAGTGAAAGCCAGTGATCTTTTACCAGCGGAAGCAAATTTCTTGCCCCTCTTAGAGGAATTCAACACACAATCCGCACCGGTCTCTCAAGTGTTATCGACTTTCCGACATTCTCACGCAGTACTTATCAGTCCAAAGACACTGTTCCCTCGTGAGTACACACGCATACATATACGAGTTTTCCAAGCACCCGACACCGATGTACTCTGTATGCCAGAAACTTGCCGCGTAAAGGGTATCTCTCTGTTCTCAGCCATCAGCTCTACTTCCAGAAGAGGTCACACTTGCATTGTTATTGCAAATAATAGTAACGCCCCCCTCCACCTCACAGTTGGCACAAACATCTGTGATTTCCAAATTTACCCTTCACGTATCAAAATCATGGATAACGAGCTCCCAACTTCTCAAGTTTGTGCCACAGTTCCCAATGTGCAAGCAGCACAGGAACCTATTAACGCATCTCACCTTAACTCAATTGATTTCCCTGATGCACAAGCAGACTTGCTTGCGCTTTGCAACAAGTTCAGACAGACCATTGCAACGGAAGGTGAACCCCTTGGAGTCACTAATAGAATTCAACATCATATACCCCTTCGTGAGAACTCTAAACCATGTTACATTCCCGCATACAGACTACCGCACTCTAAACGCATGATAGTAGATTCACTGATTAAAGATATGATTGCACAGGACGTGATTGAAACGTCAATTAGCGAATGGAATTTTCCACTCTTTGTAGTGCCAAAGCAGGACGGGTCTTTTCGACCTGTAGTGGATTTCAGAGAGTTAAATAAACTCATCATTCCTGACCGACACCCTATTCCCCTGCTAAACGACCTCCTCCACTCTGTTGGTGAAAACAATGTAGTTTTCACCACCTTAGACCTTATGTCGGGATATTTCCAGATCCCCCTTGCTCCAGAGTCGAGGCCTCTGACAGCTTTTAGCACACCCACAGGACACTATCAATTTAAACGACTCGCCATGGGTCTCATTTCAGCCCCTTCAGTATTCACACGCCTCATGCATCAAGTACTTAATGGTCTCATTGGTGATTCTGTTTTCATGTATCTTGACGATGTCATAATAGCTTCCAAATCCATTGACGAACATCTACACACTCTACACAATGTGTTCTCGCGGCTAGAACAAGCAGGTCTCAAATTGAAGCTTAAGAAGTGTTCCTTCCTTCAGAAGGAAATACGTTTCTTAGGACACGTCCTAAATTCCAAAGGAATATTAACTTCGCAGGACAAGGTCAAGGCAGTCACTGAATTCCCACGTCCTACTTCCATAGATCACGTACGTTCATTCCTTGGTCTATCAGGATTTTACAGACGTTACATTCAAGGTTACGCTAGTGTAGCAGCACCTTTGACGTCACTTCTTAAGAAAGACATACCCTTCACTTGGACACCTGACCAAGAGAAAGCCTTTACTGACTTAAAGAAAGCCTTAACCACGGCTCCTGTCCTTGCCTTCCCAGACCACAAGCTTCCCTTCACAATTTACACAGATGCCTCATATTCCGGTTTAGGCGCTGTTCTCATGCAAGAACACAACTCAAAACTCAGACCTATTGCTTATGCGAGCCGCACTCTTAACAAGCACGAACGTAATTACTCAGTCACAGAAATAGAAGCCTTAGCAGTGATATACGCCCTCAAGCATTTCAAAGACATTATCCTCGGATACGAAATACACATATACACAGACCATCAACCAATCTTACATTTGTTTAAAGGAAAAAATCTATCAGGAAAACTTGCCCGATGGTTTCTCACCATCCAAGAGTACATGCCTACCTTCCATTTTGTCCATGGAAAAGCAAATCCGGTGGCAGACGCTCTTAGTCGACACATTGCAACCGTTATTCCAGTCCCTATTTCAACTAACATTACACAAGCACGCATAGCAGCAGCTCAGAGATCAGACCCTCTTTGGAAACGTGTCATATATTTCCTCGAATCTGCAGACACAGGTGACACTGACAATTTCCCCCCAGACATTGACAACTACACACTAGTTGATGACATTCTCTATCATAAAACAACATTAACAAACAAACAGGAACCCAACAGATCGGTCCTCCAACTAGTAGTTCCTACAGAGCTCATTCCAGAAGTTTTAAAACTTATACATGATTCCCCGATTGCTGCACATCCTGGCAAAGACAAATGTGTTACTCAGGCTAGACTACAATATTTTTGGTTAACTATGCGTAAGGACATACACAACCACATCGACTCCTGTCATTCTTGTGCGAGTCACAAAGGTCACATTAGCGGTCATGTTCCAATTCTAAATTACCCTACACCTTCAAAACCCTTCGACACAGTAGCTGTCGATCTTCTTAAGTTACCTCTTACACCCAATGGAAACAAATACCTTTTTGTCTGTGTCGACCACTTTTCTAGATTCTGTATTCTTGCACCCTTACCAGACAAGACAGCACAGCACGTTGCAAAGACAATTATTGACAACCTCATATGCCCATTTACGACACCCAAAACTCTAATCTCTGACAACGGCAGTGAGTTCAACAATGAGATTCTTTCGAACATTTGCGAGTATTTCCAAATCAATAAATGTAATACTACTGCTTATCATCCTAGTTCAAATGGCCTCGTTGAGCGCCAAAATAGAAAGATTCTCAATGTTATCAGACATCTTGCTTCTGACATTCAACCCTCCTGGGATGAACATGTTCCCATGATTCAAGCGTGTCTAAATTCTGCAATAAATAAATCAATATCAGTCACCCCATTTTGTTCTTTTTGGTTCAGACAAACAGCTCCCTTATGATCTTCTCCTTTCAGATCTACCTCCAATCTATAATTCCAATGACCTTGTGAAGGTTAAAGTAGCAAATTTTAATCACCTTTTTAAAAGAATACATAATTCTCTCCATCTAACGAAGGACGAAATGGTCCGTTTGCACAACAAATCAGCCAGAACTGACACCTTTGATATTGGAGACATTGTTTACACTCTTAACCACACACCTACCTCTAAGCTTTCAGCAAAATTCTCGGGTCCCTATCGTATCCTTGACCACGAATCCAACAATAAAGTAAAAGCACTCAGTTTGCAAACTAGGACAGAGACTCTGTTGCATAAAGATCACATAAAAAAGGTTCCTCGTGGCTTAGACATAGAAGATGTTAATTCCCCAACTACCTCAATTCAGGATAGAGACGACAGCTCACGAACCGTCTCGCAAAACCCGTCAGTACCATTTTTCCATTATAATCTACGTAACAGAGCCACACCTTTATAAATGTATATTCTTTGTATAGGTGAACGGAAACAATATCTACTTTCCAATATTCTTAATTTTAAGCTCTCATGTTTTTCATATATTTTATTCTTGTATATAATCCTAATGCCAAGGCCGTGTTAAGGACCTTGCCTTGTGTTTTGCTCTTGTTTCTCTGTGTGTACAGTCACCGGGACGGTGACAATAGCGTGGCCGAGCATTGTTAGCGGCAGATGATTCTTTCCCCCGCGAGGCGGCGGACGATTTCTTTCACGCGAGGCCCCATCGAAGAACGGCCCATTCATCGCGTGGACCACAGCTACGCTTACCTCCACTTCCAAGAAGAGAGGCCTTTCATTACGAGAGGCCCATCGAAGAACGGCCCATTCACCGCGTGGACCTTAGCTGCGCTAGCAGAGGTCATGAAGTGACCTCCCCTACATTCATCTGTCAAATCACCCAAACAACACGACTTTGCGCTCAATCCAGGGTCAGAGTTCACACCTACGGCTCTGGCCCCCCTCTTGCACCTCAAGACATTCTATTTGCTACCCTTCTCGGGGGGCACGCCCATTTTTTCATATAATTGGCTGCCTTCTTGTGGGCACGCCCATTTTTGTAATTAGATTAAGTTAGCTAGGAAAATCTGGTATTTCCGAAGTTTCTTCGAACCTACCAGCCATGTTTGTAGTCAGAACTAGGCAGACCAATAAAGAAGAAAAGACTCACCAACGTGTTTGGAAGTATCAAACCAACCTTCCAACACACACACACACACACACACACACACACACACACACACACACACACACACACACACACACACACACACACACACACACATGCACACACACACATGCACACACACACACACACATGCACACACACACACATGCACACACACACACACACACACACACACACACACACACACACACACACACACACACACACACACACACACACACGTTTTCAAAACATCTACCTCGTTTCCTGCCTTCTGTCCGCGCGTAGGCCTATCGCGATGCGTGCAGGTGCTTTCTTCGACCCCCCCCCCACCTCGTGTCTCATTATACCCCATCCCCCCACCGACCACTTTCCCGCAAATGACATTAGCCGTGCAGATAACGTCCCAAAACACCCGCTCGCGTATCCTGGGCTCTGCCCCGCGCGTAGGCCTATCGCGATGCGTGCAGCTGTTTTTTCTTCGACCACACCGACGTCGCGTGCCATTAGGTTGGGACGCTACGTTACAAAAAAAAAAAAAAAAACATGCTAAAACACGTGGACGCTTGCGCGTTCCAGTCGATCACTCACACGCACAAACACGCGTAGGTTAATACCCACGATGCGATTTCCACGGGTCTCCCCCCCCCCCCCGCGGGCGTCCATCGCGCGCCCGTCGTCGCCGCGCCCGTCGTCGCCGCGCCCGTCGCGCCCGCCGCGTTCCCCATCACCACCCTCGCCCCTAAATCATTATTATTTATTTATATCGTTGTTATTATTATTATTATCATCATATTATATTATATTGTTAAAACGTGTAAAACTCAGTTTCTGGTGGAGTTTGCGATGATGGTAGTGGGGAGAGTAGGTGTTCTTATTTATGTGTCATTTTATTATTATTTACAATTTACCTGTTTGTTTATTATTCAACTATACCAATACATTTTATATTTTATCTATTATCATTGAAATTATTATAATTTTTATTTTATCTTATTCATTTATCTTATCTTATTTTCTTATCATTATTATATTTTTAGCATCCAATCTACTTATGGACCAAAAACGTCTAATGTCGGCATACTCCGGCTTTGTAATAATTTTGTAATCATTTGTTAATAATACTTGTTAATAATATTATCGTTGATAGTACCTCCTAAATTTATCATTATCACTACTTTATAAAGTTATAATTGTTAATAAATTCCAAAATAATAATTATTAGTACCTTCTTATTTTTACAAGTACCTACTAAATTTATTATCAAATTCTAACTTTTCATTAATAGTAATTTAGTCACTTTCAAATTTATCATGGTTAGTGTTTTCTAAGAATGTAATTAATTCTAAACTTGTCATTAGTATATTCTTAACGTTTCATTATTAGTATACATTAAAGTTGTCTAAAGTTGTCATTATTTGTATGTTATATATTTGTCGTTATTAGTATATTCTAAATATGTCATTATTAGTACACATTAAAGTTATCATTTATAGAACTCTCATTATTAATATATTTTAAACTTGTCATCATTTGTATATTCTCAACTTGGCATTATTAGTATATTCTAAATTTGTTATTACTAGTACACATTATAGTTATCTTTATCAGTGCCTTCTATTTTTTCATTATTAGTATATTCTAAACATTTCATTGTTAGTATATTTTAATTTTAATTTTGTCATTATTATTATATTCTAAGTTTGTCACTACTAGCACATATTCAAGTTATCATTAATGGTAATTTCTAAACTTATCATTGCTAGTAAACATTAGAGTTATCTTTAATAGTACTTTATAAACATGCCATTTTTAAATAATCTAAATTAGTCATTATTAGTATATATTAAACTTGTCATTATTAGCATAGTCTACACTTGTCATTATTAATATATACTAAACTTGTCAGTAATAGTATATTCTACTTGCCATTAATAATTCCTCCTAAACTTATTATTAGTACCTTCACAACTTGTCATTATTAGTACACATTATAGTTATCATTAATAGTACCTTTTAGACTTGTCATTATTAGTATATTCTAAAACTTGTCATTCTTAGCATACTCAAAACTTGTCATTATAAATACATTAAAGTTATCATTAAAAGTACCCTTTAAACTTGTCATTGTCATTCTAAACTTATACATACCGAAGTTATCATTATTAGTACCTT
This sequence comes from Oratosquilla oratoria, assembly GCF_046742065.1. Lineage (NCBI taxonomy): Eukaryota > Metazoa > Arthropoda > Malacostraca > Stomatopoda > Squillidae > Oratosquilla > Oratosquilla oratoria. Next base: position 63,597,376 of record NC_134784.1, read on the forward strand.
TCTAAAATTTTCATTATATTCTAAACTTGTCGTAATTGGTATATTCTAAATTTCATTATTAGTACACATTAAAGTTATCATTAATAGTACCTTCTAAACTTGTCATTATTAATATATTCAAAACTTGACATTATTAGTATATTCTAAATTTGTCAATATTAGTACATTCTAAAATTTTCAGTATTAGTATAATCTAAATTTGTCATACTCTAAACTTATCAATAACATTGTCATCATTATTATATTCTAAACTTTTCATTATTTGTACCACGTAAATTTGTCATTATTAGAACATTTTAAACTTGTCATTAATAGTATATTTAAACACCTTATTAGTATATTATAAACTTTTCATTATCAATAAACATTAAAGTTATCATTAATAGTACTTATTAATCTTGTCATTATTAGTATATTCTAAACTTTTCGTTTACAGTAAACATAGAATTTATCATTGATAGTGCCTTCTAATCTCTACATAATTGATATCATCCTAACTTCTCATTATTAGTATACATTAAAGTTATAATTAATGGAACTTTTTAAACTTGTCATCATTATTATATTCTATATTTGCCATTATATTCCAAATGATTATTAATACACATTGAATTTATCCTTAAAAGTATCATCATAATTTCTCTTCAATACTATATTCTCAACATAACATTATTAGTACATTCTAAACTTGTCATTATCAGTACGTAAGAAAGTTATCATTAATAGTACCTTCTAAACTTGTCATTATTAGTATATTCTTAATATGTCATTACTTGTATATTCTAAACTTGTTATTATATGTATATTCTAAAACTTGTCTTTATTATTATTTTCCAAAGTTGCCATTAATAGTATATTCTAAAATTATCATTAGCACATTGTGAACTTGTCATAATTAGTACTGTCTAAACTCGTCCTTGTTAGTACCTTTTTAAGCTTCTCACTAATAGTATATGATGAAAATATCATTAATAGTTCTTTCTAACCTATTAGTACACATTAAAGTTATCATTGATAATATCTTCTAACTATTAGTATATTTAAAAACTTGTCATTAATACTACACATTAAAGTTTTCATTACTAGTGCTTTCTAAATGTTTCATTATCTGTATATTCTAAACTTGTCATTATTAGTACACATTAAAGTTACCATTAATAATCTCTTCAAAACTTGTCATTATTAGTATATTTTAAACTTGTCATTATTAGTACACATTAAAGTTTTCATTAATACAACTTTCTAAATTTGTCGTTAATAATATATTCTAAACTTGTCATTATTACTAACAGTGACAAATTTAGAAGGTACTAATAAAGAAAAGAATGTACTTACATACTAATAATGACAAATTTAGAATATATTAACAATGACACGTTTAAAAGATACCAATAATGATAACTTAAATGTGTAGTAACTAATGAGTACTAATGTCTACTAATAATGGCAAGATTAGAAGGTTCTATTAAAAATAACATTAATGTGTACAAATAATGAAAAATTTTGGAATATGTTTTATATACAATTTTAAAAGGAACTATTAATATTAATTCTAAAATGTTTCATATACAATTTTAAAAGGAACTATTAATATTAATCTTATTGTTTATCTACAATAACAAGTTTAGAATACACTGGTAATGAAAAGTTTAGTAAGTACTGTTAATGATAAGTTTATTGTGTACTAATGATTACAAAATTTGAATGTAATAATAATGACAAGTTTAGAATAAATTTTTGCAAGAAAGGAAAATGAGAGTAATGATAAGAGACAAACACTCAAAATGGGATGAAGTAATAAGCGGTGTTCCACAAGGAACAGTTCTGGCTCCAATAATGTTTGCTTTATATATTAATGATATGGTTGAAGGAATTGAAAGCTATATGAGCTTTTTTGCAGATGATGCAAAACTATTGAAAAAAGTGAACACGGAAGAAGATTGTGAATCACTACAAAGAGATCTAAATAAAGTACAGGAATGGAGTAGGAAGTGGGAGATGGAGTTCAATACAAAAAAGTGTAGTATAATGGAATTTGGAAAAAGTAAAAACAGAATAACAGGATCATATAAATTGGGAGAAGAAGGAATAAAAAAAGTAGAAAATGAGAAGGACCTGGGAGTCATTGTTATGAATAATATGTCACCTGAGAAACATATAAATAAGAGTTTTGGAGAAACCTATAATTTAATAAGAACAATCAAAGTGGCATTTACATACCTGGATGAAGAAATGGTGAAGAAAATTATAATCACTCTGATAAGACCAAGATTGGAATATGCAGCAACGATATGGTCACCAAGTGCAAAAGAATGCATAAAAAAACTTGAAAGAATACAAAGAGCAATTACAAAATTGGCACCAACACTCTCAAAACTATCATATGAAGAGAGACTAGCAAAACTTGAACTACAGACACTAGAGCAAAGAAGAGAGAGAGGAGATTTGATAGCTATTTACAGAATCATGAAAGGCATAGAAATTACTGATAGAGAGAATCTGATAAAATGGGATGACAGAAATACAAGAGGACATGGAAAGAAAATAAAAAAAGACAGCTATAGAAGAGATTTGAAAAAGAACAGCTTTCCTCACAGAGTAATAGACAGTTGGAACAAGTTAGATGAGAAAGTGGTGTGTGCAAAAACAATACATGAATTTAAAAATAGTTTAGATAAAATGAGATACGAAAACGGGACACCACGAGCATAGCTCCCCTTCCCGTAAAATACAACTAGGTAAATACACACACACACACACATACACACACACACACACACACACACACACACACACACACACACACACACACACACACACACACACGGCTCGGTGGCGGATTGGTAAAGCACTGGCCTCACAAGCCAGAGAACCGGGGTTAGATTCCCCGGCCGGGCGGAGATAAGTTGGGTTTGTCTCCTTTCACGTGTAACCCCTGTTCACCTAGCAGTAAGTAGGTACGGGACGTTAGTCAAGGAGTTGTGACCTTACTGTCCCGGTGTGTGGTGTGTGAGTGGTCTCAGACCTACCCAGAGATCGGCAAGTAATGAGCTCTGAGCTCACTGCCGTAGGGTGGTGTCTGGCTGTCTCGACAGAGACTGCAGCAGATCCGAGGTGAATACACACACACAAATGAGTAGTGGCGTCCCACAGGGGTCAGTACTAACTCCGATAATGTTTGCTATATATGTAAATTACACGGATGAGGACATTGATAGTTATATGAACTGCTTTGCAGATGACGCAAAATTATCAAAGAGAATAAACTCCGAAATAGACTGTGACTCATTGCAGAAGGATCTGAACAAAGTCTCAGAGTGGACCAAGAGATGGGAAGTAGAATTCAACATCAAGAAGTGCAATATAATTGAATTTGGAAGAGGCAAGAAGAGAATAACAGGGCAGTATAAAATTGATGGAAAAGAAGTAAAGAAAGTGAATTCTGAAAGGGATCTAGGAATAATCATCACCAAAGACATGTCGCCAGATAAACATATAAATAAGATAGTCGGAGAAACATACAATTTGTTGAGATCAATAAAGGTGGCCTTTAAATACCTGGATAAAGAAATGATCAAGAAACTATCACAAACACTGATAAGGCCAAAACTGGAATATGCAGTGCTGATATGGTCACTCAGTACAAAAAGAATATAAGAAAATTAGGAAGAATACAAAGATCAACGACAAAGTTGGTCCCAACATTTGCAAACCTAACATACGAAAAAAGAGTGACCGAACTGGAATTGCCAACCCTGGAGCAAAGAAGAGAGCGAGAGGACCTAATAACCATCTACAGAATTATGAAAGGAAAAAAATGCCTTGATAGAGAGGACTTATTAAAACGGGACAGAAGAAAAACAAGAGGACATACAATGAAACTCAAAAAGGATAACTACAGAAGAGACATGAAAAAGAACAGCTTCCCACATAGAGTGACAGATGTATGGAACAAATTGGATGAAGAAATGGTGTGTGCAAACACAATACAACAATTTAAGAACAAACTTGATCTTGCGAGATACAAAAACGGGTCATCACGAGCATAGCTCCCCTTCCCGTATAATACAACTAGGTAAATATAACTAGGTAAACACACACACACACACACACTCTCTCTCTCTCTCGGTGGAGCGGTTGGTAGAGTCCCCGACTGTCACTCCGGCGGTCCGGGTTCGAATTCTGCCCAGGGCTGAAAGAATTTCAGTATCGCTGCGCTTCGAGTCGTTACTCCAACTCTCGTGGGCGGGGAGTTGGGTGTGTGTGTACGTGTAAGGTCACACCATTACTCATAGATCGGTCATACGAGCTCTGAGCTCTCTTTCGAGAGGGAAACAGCTGTCGATCACGTGATCCAAAGACCAAGGTGAATCACACACCAATTCAAACATGTTTGATAGCGTTTGATATTCTGGATGCGTTGGTAAAAACGCCTCATGTTAGGAACCTGAACCCGTCCAGATTTTTTTTTTTATCCAGATCTTTATATATCTGAACATTCCCATTTTCAATGTAATTCAACTTCATGTTATAAAGATTAGACAGCAGAGCTATATGGAGAAGAATTAATTCACCAATGGAATATTTTAAGACATCAAGAAATTATTAGCATGATTTTTCTCACAATAGAATTTCTGGAAAGTACGAATACAAGTGAACATTTATATATGAAACTCGTAAGACAGCATTAATTTATTTTAATTTTGAACATTATGATTATATAGTTGGGTACTGTATATTGTCACTTATTTTAAAAACAATGAGTAGGAACAAACTCGACTTTAGACAAATCGCATTCCATTTGTGGTTTCCTATAATAGAATCTAATTCTTTATAAATGTTATAAGAGTTTCAATACAGAGTGGTGCAATCACTGTATTGCTGTAAATCGGTCAACATGGCGGGGAAGAAAGTTGCCGGAGGATTTGCTGGTAAATAAAGTAGATATAATAGTTGTTTTGAGAATCCATGAAAAAACAGTGTATGAATAACAGGATGACACGTATGTTTACTGGTAAAGATGATAAGATATAAGTAATAGCTCGATAAAAATTGCAAAAGAAAACCAAAATCAGCTGATCGAGTGTACACAGTACACATTGTACCTATGATAATGATGATTTCTTGACGAGTCAGTTCCACGTTTATTATTGATATTTCAAGCCTCCATGGTGTGAGCACTTGAAACAAAAGTGGCAGCTTTTAAGAAGCTTTTGTTATGTATACATACTGATATATACCTCTCCTTGTACCCGTTAAACTGTTCTGTTCCAGTAACTCCCAAACATTATGATTATTTATCAGTCGTTTTTTACATGTGAAATAATATATTTTTTCTGTAAAATGGTTAGGTTAGGCGCTATTGTACAGTGTAAGGGTAAAATTCCAGAATCATTGATTTAAACATATGAAATTTACTATATCTAATGTAACCTCATACCATAGAAAAAAATAATCTTTCAAAAAGAAATGGTAAAATGGTAGGTGTGCACACCTATGTGATATAGCAATGGAAAATTATTAATTTCGTAAATTATAAAAAATTAATATTTGTGATTTTCTTTGCAGAAATCAATAACAAAAAAGTTGCTAAAACGTATTTTCTAACAAACAAAGTCGCAGCGGTTGAATGATACGCCATATTTGATTTGATAGGTGCCGAGGTGGAAGAAATGAAAGGATGATAAATTAGTCTATTCTGACCTAATCTACCTAACCTAACCTAACCTACCTAATCTAACTAATCTACATAACCAAACCAATGTTTAGTAATTCGGTACCTTAAATTCTGAAGATCATCCGGGTCGTCATTGTCATCATGGATGCTGACGGCCTGATTAGTATTGTACCACAGGCAATTAACAGACAACGGCAGAACCCCATGTTCTCTCAAAGTCCAGGGAAGCCCTATTGTCTTTGTACATTCATATATATACCAAGGCTTTTTCCCCCTTACAAGGGAGGTAGCCAAAAAGGGAAAGGCACAAAATCATCTGCACCCATTCCATCCACTCCACACTCCTCCACCCTCCCTCTCATCTGAGCACCTCCTGGATGACGGGGTATCCCTGCACCTTGTCCACTGCCCTGGGTCAGAAGCATTGTAACAGCGCTTATTAACTTTACACCTTTAGTTGGAGAACACCTGGTCCACAATTTGAAAGCTGTCGTCTGATAGTGACTGGACTGGTATGGAGTCTGTACCGTATCCTAGCGGCTTTGTTCATTAGTAAATTTCCTTGCAGCAAGGTTTTTTGTTTTTTATTTTTGCCAAGAAAATCACACATGTTCACGAATTATAATTTATAAAATTTATATTTAATTTTGTAATGCTATATCGTGTAGGTGTACACAACTAAAGTAATACCCCAAAAAGTGAAAAATTGGTTGTATGATACTGGAATAGAACCAGCGAAGTTTAACGTTAGATATGTGGGTATTACTTTTGTTGTGCACACTTACATGATACAGCATTAGAAAATTAAATATAAATTTTGTAAATCATAATACATGAACATATGTGATTTTTTATATTATCTTAGTTGTGCACACCTAGGCGATATAGCATTCATTCATTAGTGAATAGGTTTTAGTAACTTTTTTGTTATTGAATTTCTGCCAAGAAAATCGCATATTATATTGATGTATTATAATTTACAAAATTAATAATTAATTTTCTATGGCTATATCGCTTAGGTGTGCACAACTAAAATTTTACTGATATGTGTTTGTGTGATTCTGGAATTTTACCCATTAAACTGTTAAAACCACCAACCATCTCAGCAACTTGTGAATGAAGGGCCATCCTTGTTCCCCACCACTCTGTTCAGGTTTAAAGCTATCCATTTCTTCATCATGTAGTGACTTGCATAATCATAATTGTGACTACAGTGGCTGATTCTGATTAAGTTTGAAGGAGTGGGTGTGAGGAGCCTCCCACCATGACATCAGGTTCAAGAAAGTAGGGATAGGCTTCTTCCTTAGGGCATCAGAATATGCAGTGAAGAATACTTGAAGAGTGCTAGTATATCAGGGAAACTTTTTAAAAATTAAAGTGTCCAGACATCCTTGTAGATAGATGCATAAAACAGGCCTTTTTTTTAAGATACTGGAAGACCATAGGCAGCAGGGTGGGACAGTCAAACGTCTCATGTTACCAACCAGCAATGTCGCAACCAACCTGGACGAAAATAAACATCTGCAAAATGACAAACACTAAAGCTGATGTTTATCAGATTCTGTGCTCAGGATGTGAAAAATCTTACATTGGGGAAGCGTCATGTGATCAAAAAACCAAGATATTAGAACACCAATATGGTGTCCACCATGATGTCACCACCAATGCATGTGTTGCACACAGAAACAGTAGCAACCACTTGATGGACTGGGAAAATATAGAATAGTACATGAACCCATAGAAAATGTTTGGAAGCAGCCATCATACAAGGCACCAACACAGTTGAACAAAACAGGGGCATGTTCAATATCTCACCCCACCTAATTCCTTTAATACCAATTGCCCACAAAATTTTAAGCTAATCTCTAGTTACTTTCTAACCCCCCCCCCCCCCCAGTAGAAATTTGCTCACCCTTCTTATTTTCTTCTAACTTTCATTCCTTGGTTGTGAGCTAATGTCCTTCACCCAGCCAATTGTTCCATATTATCCTTTACCTTTCCTGTTCCTAGACATTTGGACCACCTTCTCTTTAACCTTTCCTAATATTCAGTGACCCCTTCCCTCTACCTCCCTTCCTCTCTCCCTTCCCCCATCCCCCCAGTTCCTCTTATTTAATCTTAATCATGTGTGTTATGAATATATACTTGAAAAAGCTGGAACAAGCAAAATATCATATTGATAAAGGCTCCGTCCTTGCATGGTGTTTATTTTGATGTGATTGAATGAAATATTCAATTCTTTAGATGTCCAGCATGCACATGCATGCATTTTAGCTACAGCACGTCAGATCATGACATCTCCAGAAACTCTTGTGTGCCTCCTTATACATTGGACCTCATCAGAGGTTATTTGGCTAAGTGTGAAAGGACACCTACAGCCGCCATTGCCAACTGCAAGTTGTCATATGACCGATATAATTTTCTATGTTCCATGCTTGTATATACATAAAACCTATGCATGAATACCATGTGTCCATACACAGTTCATGTATTGCGTACATTGTAGAAGTAGATTAACCACTTCCATATGGTGATGCCTACATAGGCGTCATGAGGAGCAAGTGGGTACGCGATGATGCCAACGTCGGCGTCTTGATTATTGTAGTCGTACCTGCGTGACCCTCATTCTCTCTAAACTGGCTTCATCATACAGTATTTTCTATGGTTATCAAAATTCACGGGTGAAAGATAACGAGCGATTGAGCAGTGACTTTATTTTATATAATGCGATTATTATGTGCAATGTACCCCAGAGTGAAGGGGTTAAGCAGTAGATAATAGAGAATACAACTCCTATGATTACTTGATCCATCACAGTCTGGGGACACACCACTTCCATGCCTCTGCCCAATCTTCTTGTATTGGAACTGATCAACTATGCTGTTGGGTACAGCTTCCCACAAAGTTTGGCCATGTGGGACTAGAGGCTTGTCTGGTATGTCGGATAAGAACTTGTCCAGCCTGCTCTTAAAAACTTCAGTGCTGACTCTTGACAGGTTTTGGATGTCCCTCAGGAGCCAGTTGAAAAGCCCAGGGCTAATACTATTGAAGCTCTCTGCCTGGATTGTCCTGATCCTCTGAGGGCCACTTATTGGTGACTTTCTACAGCAAGGTCTTCCAAACTTATGGTGGTTTTGGCCTTTGGTGCAACCCCCCCTCCCCCCTTTACTTTGTGATGGGTTTGGTACAAAGCCTTCGAGGATTTTCCAATTGTAAATGATGCTATATCGTTACCATCATCTTTGTAAGGAATACAATTTGTAGTGTTTCAGCATCTCCCAATACTTCAGGGAGTACCAGTTTAGTTTCCTTGTGAAGACCCTCTGCCTGCTTCAATTCCTGTATCCCCTTCACTTTGTGGGGAGAACAAAGCTGACAGTTGTACTCCATTTTTGATACTACAAGGGTCTTCCAGAGGAGGATGAGGTGGTCAGGTTTTCTGGCTCTGAATGTGAGGAGGATCCAGCCACTCATTTTTCTTGCCATCTTGGCAGTGAGGTTTATGTGTGCCTCAAAGCTGCAGTTATTATTGACCATAATTCCAAGGTCCCAGAGCATTTCTTCTTCCTCTGTTTTGTCTTCACCCACTGTGTAGTCGAATTCCTTCAGGTGGTCATTAGTGCTGTATTTTATTCAAAATTTTTGTTGTTGAAGGTCACATTGTTTTCACTTGCCCAGCTATATATTGTCTCCAGGTCACTTTGTAATTTCACTGGGTTCTCCTTTCTCTATCAATCTTGAGATTCTGGTATCATGAGTGAATGATGAGACTGACACCAGAATGTTCATTGATTTTAGTTAATATTGCCAAAGATAAATGATTTGTTATATTTTATTGTATTTGTAAGTTTTAAAGCATCTGGCTATATCAATATTTAGATTTAAGATGTGATACACATCTGACAACTCGGAGCTCAATGCGCAATTTGAGATGCCATGTTTGTTTTATTTGACATAATAATCTGTAAATAAATACTTCAGGTGATGCACTACACAGGGCAACACATTTTTTGTTCCCTGGTTGTAAGTGTTGTTTCCTGGTTTGTTATATCCCATTATTATAAAAAAAACACTATCATTTAATCAGAAGTTTGGGTTTATGATCAGGACTTTGATATTTTGAAATGTTCACATTTTCCAGTATTTTTTTTCATCAATTCATATAATTAAATCAAGAATATATATTTATATCATGGCACAAGCTTATTAAAAACAAACAAGTAAAAATAAATGACAGTTATAAAGCACTTAAACATGTCAGAAATGACTGGATTTGTAGTTGTAGTCTAGGTCACACTCCTGCACCAGCCGCCAGATATAGTCCCCCCATCATTTTCTCATTGTAGTGGCCCTGGTACTTCCTATCTATCTCCTTCACATCTTGGTGGAATCACTCGCTTTGTTGTTCTGAGTAGGCACCCTTATTGTCTTTGCATTTGTCCAGGTGAGCGTCCAGTATATGAAGTTTAAGGGACATCCTGCATCCCATGGTGTCAAAAGCCTTTACCAGATCCTGCACCAGGTGCAGGTAGTTTTCAGCTCTGGTTACCCAGGAAGCCTTTGACACCTACTGTGAAATGGTTCCATGCTGTTCTCTCAATCCTACTGAGCTTATTGGAGAACTCTGTAGACTTGACCCTTCTTTATCTGAAGCCCAACAAAAAACCCATCTTTGATTTTGGCCACAGATGACTTGAGAAAGAACTCAAGAAGGTACTTACTCGTAAAAGTGGCTGATTCATAGTTGAGAGCCTTCATGAACTGCTTCATCAACTCCAACTTAATGTGCAGTGGTAGCATGAGCAGAATCCTGGGATCAACCAGTGGGTCACACATTCTGTTTGCTGCTCCCAGTTTTTGTTGTAGTGGTCAGAGGTGGCTCTGCTGTCCCAAAGGCAGAGGAAACATTGGAATTTGATAAAGTCTCCCTGGAGACCAAGCAGGAAAGCCATCGTCTTTAAAGTCTCAATGATTTCCCAATTGTATTGGTTGTATTGCAGAACTTCCAGGAAGACTTTCACACTGAATGGGTTAGAGGCAGACTGAATAGGCTAGGAGCAGTGTTGGGAACTTGTTTCCATTGCAGAGGAGGACAGCTTTCAAACTTATGGTAGAGCTGTCTATGAAGAGCCACCACTCTTTGGGCACAGACAGCGCCCCAATAATGTCAAACAGTCCAGGCACATCATTATAGAAACAGAGGCCATCCCTAAGAGTGTAAAAGCCTTAGAAAGGTTATGCCAACTTCTCTTGACTACTTGCACCTTGTTCTTGACCAAATTCCACTGCTTCATCCAGGAGATGAATAGCTCTGCATTGGACTTGGACCAGTCAGACCCTGACCAAGTCATTTACTTCTTTTTGAAGTGGGGAACTTTTTCTGGTGCCTTAGGCAGGTAAGCCAAGTCCTCAGCATTCATCCCATCATCAAAATACTTGTCATGGACTTCACCTGGAGCAGGTGGCACTGGCACAGGGTATTTGGAGCAGTGAGGAATAGGAGCAATTGATGATGGAAGATCTGGGTAGTGCACAGCAGCAGCATTCTTTCCTTTCTACCACTTGCTAACATCCACCATGCAAAAAAAGCAGTTTGTGGAGTGGTCTGTTGGCTCTAGCCAGACCTGTGGCTTGGAGAATTTCAGGGACCTTTTCCCACCTCACACCCACCCTTCCAGAATCTTCTTTGTGCTCACAACAATAGTAAGGGGTTCAGGGCTTGTCCTGGTCCCCAACTGGCATCGTGAAGTACTTCTAGTAGGCTTCACAAACCAGGGGCGCCCACAGACTTTCTTGTGGTGGACGCACAAGGTATAAAGGGCTATAGGGAGACAACCACAATGTCACATTTTTCGTTTGCGTTTTCTTTTGTTTATAATTTATATACTACATAGATCCACATGTATTCTAGTGCATACAGAATTTTAACACTGATGCTTTACCACGTTTCTAATGTATGTAAAACACCTACATTTTTCATTGAAAGTTGAGGGTTTTAGAAGGGAAAAATGTTTGAATAGGGGACCTTGTATGCTTGTAATGTCCAAACTGGACACACGTGCGTCCGCCTGCGGGCGCCCCTGTCACAAACCTTCACAGACATTTCTAAGGAGAATTTTTTGCCTCTATTCTTTATATACTCACTGTATATATAACAGAAGGAATCAGAAATATATGCAATCAGAAAATATACATATACCAAAGGCTTTTTCCCCCATGCACGGGGGCTAGCCAATCAGAAAATATGGATCTTATAAAAGTATAAATTATAAATGAACATACATGTATAAAATAAGTAGGGTATTTCAGGCTAGTCATAAAAAAAATAAAAATAATAATATATATATATATATATATATATACAGACACTCCTCTACTTACGTTCATTCGTTTTACGTTTTTTCGATTTTACGTTTGAACTGACTGTAAAAGAAATTGTATTTTTTTTTTTGAGTGAATTTTTTAGTTTAGCGCGCTCTCCGTAGTTCAAACGATACTTACGCATGACGCTGCGTCCATTGTTTACATGGCACAAACGACAGACTGAACGTGCCTTGCCTCCTCCTCCTCCTCCTCCACCATCTCAATTTATGTTGCTTGAATTTAATTCATTTGAAATTAATGTTATTATTTTACAATGTTATGTGTATAATTAATGATTTAGGGGTGTTTTATAAGATACGGTAATAGAATTTTTGGATATATAGTACAGTAACAACTTACGTTCCTTTTCAACTTATGTTCGGCCGTTCGGAACGTAAGTTGAGGAGCGTCTGTATGTATATATATATATATATATATATATATATATAAATATATATATATATATATATATATATATATATATATATATATATGTATATAGTTTTAGCACCAAATTGCACCTATTGCATTTGAAAATGACATAGATTGCCTTTACTCCTGTCCTAAAATTGGTTAACTGCTAGTGGCTAGCCTAGAATTTTTACCAACCCTAATTTATAACTGTTAATAGCATTTTTTTTTTTTTCCCATGGTGAATTAGGCAGAGGATCACAACACATTTAAAAGCATACAAAATAACCACATATCACACTCGATGTAAGAGGCACATAATAGCTGCTGTCAGCGAAAATCTGTGGCTCAAATTTATACAAATTATGCTATAATATGTAAATAAATAGATGATACATAATTGTTGGTAGAGGACCAAAAAACTCTTAGAGCATACAAAACAACTCGAGTGTTGTTATTGATTGGTGTGGGTCACTTGTTGGCAGTTCAGCACAGGGATTATTTGTTGAGAGAAAAACTTGTTTCTCTAGTGAGATATAGCGGGAATCATTTTCATCAGAAAAACAAACATTATGTTAATTTATGTGTTGCTTGTTGGTCATTTTGAGTTACTTGTCTGCCCTTGTCAGTCTTCAGTATGACCCATGTGAGATAATTTGGAATTTTGTATCAAGATAGATTATTGGTAATTTATTTTTCTGCATTTTGCACGATAGAAAAAGATGCATGACAAACGCATGGAAGTTTTAAGCAACAAGGACAGATGAGAATTGGGGAAATTAGGATAATGTTTGGAACCAGTAAATTGCAGAACTTGAGTTACACAGAACTTGTGAGCCCAAATAAATGGAGTGAATTTTTTCTTGAACTAATATTCCATTTCTTTCAGATTCATTGAAGAGATGGGCCTTCAGGATAACTGGTTACAATCAAGTTGGTAAGGTTTTTCTCTCTTCTAATAGGATTAAAATTCACACTGAGTTAATAACATGTAGCACAATTTGAAGCTAAAGTTTGTTTTAGAATTAGTGTTGTGCCTGTTAATCAGCATTGGCAAGAATCGGCACTTTTTTTTTGGTGAATCGGCATCGGCGAGAATTGGCATCGTCATCAGCAAAATATTGCAGATGGTGCCAATTCTTGCTGATACCGATACCGATACCGATTCGCCAAAAAGTGCCAATTCTTGCCAATGCTGATTAATCGGCATACCCTTATTTAGACTATGTATATATATATATACCAAGAGTTTTTTCCTCCATATAAGGGAGTTATCGTCAAAGGCACCTACCTACTTCCACCCATTTCACTTCCATCTACCACCACACATTCCTCCCTCTTATCTTAGCTTCTCATTGATGATGGGTCATCCCTGTATCCCACCCACTGACGTGGGTCAGAAGCAATTTAGTAAGGCACAGTACATCCAGATTTAGAAACACCAAAGAAATGTGCTGAATCTGCTCACATGACTAATTTCCTTATTTGCTTCATTGGTAATTTCAAGATTGTATAACAGGACCACTATTTGTAGCTCCTTTTTTGTAACTAAGAGTGTAGATACTACTCCTCAGTACAGAAAAAATTGAACAGTGCATGTTGTAAAAGGATTGTGGTATTCACCCAGGAGTTTGAAGCCCCTCCTGGGGAAAGGTGCCACCTGTGTAGAGCTGGTGGCTGGGGATGTTTGCTGCAATTTGGCCTCCAACTCTTGGGGTTGGGGGGAGGTCCCATGATGAAGATGCTGCTGCACCAGGACCTCATTATAATTGTTGATTTCATGGGTGCAGAACCTTTCACAGCTTCACAAATCCTTTCTTTATCCTTCAGAATCATAGACATAGTAGAATGTGATAACTTCAGGTCACGTGTGATCACATTGACTTTCTTTCCCCCTTCATACTGTTTGATCACCATCATTTTTGTGTTGAGATCACTGTCCTTTCTTTCCTTTTCTGGGAGGTTGAGGAGTTGACAGAGACAATTTCCTCTTGTTCATCTTGGTGGGTGTTTAAAGAAAAAAAATTTAAGACACGACACATAAACAGACACAGAGGAAGTATGTTGTACTGATGATCAAGCTGCTAACACTTGAGTTTCAGTGCATAAGCGCAGGAATGCTAGTGCTACCGGGAGCTGGGGAGAAAACTGTCATGTGCCCTGATGCCTGCTGAACAACACATGCAATGCCAGATGCAGAGCAGTTGTGGCTAGGCATGATGGTCATGATTGTGGTTGTAAAGCTGATCAGTCGAAAGTCGCATAGGTTGTAAGTTGACCACTACCAGTAATTTGTCAATCTAGGTTAGTAAAAAAAAAAAAAAAGGTAAAAAGATGGGCATAAGAATGCACCATTCAACCATCATGGTATGGTTCCCTTAAGCACACTGGGTATGAACACTTCATGTTCAGTGCTATTGGCTTTTAGTAAAAAGGGGAATTTTTAAGTCATTTGTTGGATCTTCACTGTCTACAACAATTGTTTAAAGCTTGGGTTTTTTCTGTTTGGTGTTAATTTGTATAAAATGCAGTACATCAGTTGCATTTTCATACAACAAGGTACCGAAGTTTATGGTGGTACACATATACATATACCAATGGCTTTTTCCCCCATACGAGGGAGGTAGCCAAAGTCAGAGACAAATTCACTCCCACCCATTTCATCCCCACATACTCCACTCCCATTCACCACCCCTCCCTACCTCTTGGCTCCCCCTGGATGATGGGTCATCCCAGCATTTCACCCACTGCCCTGGATCAGAAGCAATGTAACAAGACACAGCACATCCACAGGAAGGCAGCTTCATTTAATCAGTGACCCCCCCCCCCCTCTGTCCCCTCATGCAGAAAAAGAGAAGACTGGGAGAAATCACTTTGGGCTGCATCAAAATATCATTCACACACTCCCTCACTCACCCACTCCCTTCCATGCATCACAGCATCAACCATACACCTGTCTTCTGCCTTCCTTCCTCAACAGATATCCCCCTCTTTCCCAATGCTCCTTTTACCCCATCCATCCATCTCATCCTTGGTCACCCACTCATGTTCACTCCTTCCACCTCTGCTTTCCACACTTCATTTACTAATCTTTCTTCACTCATTCTTTTAATGTGTCCAAACCATCCCAAACCATGGTAGTAAGAGTAATATAGTATTAGATATATTATACTTTTCTTTATAAGTATAATAAAGTGATAGGCATACACATGGAATGGGTGGGAGTGGGTGCATATCTTTGCTAAATACCTCCTATATAATGGTATATAGATTGATAGAAAAAAATTATAACCATACATATGGAGGGAGGAAAAGAGATAATAAAGTTATTTGTTTGCTATTGTGTGTATGAGTGTCTTAGTGATGTGTATTGACTTCAATTTTGCAACCCCACAGGATTGTACCATGATGACATCCTGTACGAAAACCCCGATGTGCAAACGGCCATCCAGCGCTTACCTTCTGTCGTACAGGATGAGAGAATGTTCCGTATCCAAAGGGCCCTTCATCTCTCCATGACCAAGACTATATTACCTAAGGAACAGTGGGTTAGCTATGAGGAGGTATATGAATGTTTCTTTTAAGACTTTTATACAGTTGTTGATTGTTGAACTGAGTGCATAACATTTGTATAGTGGCTGCCTTTACTTTTGGAAGATGTTGAAATTGGACATGTTGATGTTTAATGATTTTGTGTGTGTGTGTGTGTGTGTGTGTATATATATATATATATATATATATAATATATATATATATATATATATATATATATATATATGAGACTTACCCACTGTTGGAGAATGAGATAAGATGGACAGAAAATCTGTACATTTCACCCACTGTCTGTGGTCCTCTTCTGCTGAAGAGGACCACAGATAGTGGTTGAAATATAAAAATTTTCAGTCCATCTTCTCATTCTCCTAGAGTGGGTCAATAAGTCTCATTTTTTACAAATGTGCTACTACATGTGTGTGTGTGTGTGTGTGTGTATATATATATATATATAAATACATACATATATATATATATATATATATATATATATATATATATATATATACACTATATACATATGTATATATATAATACACACACATACATACATATACAGTGACTGTAGCGGAGGTAAGGTGCTACGTGGTAATTCACTCTAATGTAGCGGAGGTAAGGTGCCATGTGGTAATTCACTCTATTCGAATTTTTCTCCTTTATTAAAGGTCAGATATCAACAGATATACCATTCACTAAAAATCATCGAAAAAGTACTTTTTAAAAGCATACAAATAAAGTTTTTACCTATTACAGAAGAATTTATTCAGAAAATTCACTTTTAATTGCGCCTCGCATACCACTTTTCCGAAGTCTAGATATTCAGAATAACAATATTGTTTGTTTGGCAACTGTGACGTCACGAACGCGGAATTCCCCGAAGCGCACGGGCGGAATGTTTCGAATAGCAGACGATGCAATGAAATGAAGACAAAACTGTTTTTTGCCAAATTTGATAAGATGTAGATGGTGGAATTATATATATACATCTCATCAAATTACATATATACATCTTATCAAATTATATATATACATCTTATCAAATTTGGCAAAAAACAGTTTTGTCTTCATTTCATTGCGTCATCTGCTATTCGAAACATTCCGCCCGTGCGCTTCGGGAAAGGTTCGGGGAATTCCGCGTTCGTGACGTCACAGTTGCCAAACAAACAATATTGTTATTCTGAATATCTAGACTTCGGAAAAGTGGTATGCGAGGCGCAATTAAAAGTGAATTTTCTGAATAAATTCTTCTGTAATAGGTAAAAACTTTATTTGTATGCTTTTAAAAAGTACTTTTTCGAGCAATACGATGATTTTTAGCGAATGGTATATCTGTTGATATCTGACCTTTAATAAATTATCACACAGTTTCTGTACACAATTCTTCACTAGGGCACGTCACACACCGACTGGTTGCTCGACTCGTGCACTCTGGTTTTGTGTTCCGGAAATGCTGAGTCTGCTGAATTTTGAGGTGCTCTCAGTCACCTTGTCAAGATTTTTAGTCGGAATGTTTGGCCCTTTACAAGTTTGTTCTTGGTTCATTACTACCTATATCCCATTCTACAATACATAATATATCCAGGGGGGAACGGTTGATTACTATTGTGTTGCCGTGTGTTATTCCGAATTGGCGATTGACTGCATCTATTGGTGTGTGTTCGTGTGTGAGTCCGCCTCTGTGCGCTTGCTAAATTGCTGATTCGGCAGTCGCTCTGTGGCTCGGACCGGATGTGTGGCGCCACCATGTCTGGGTGATTGTGACACTGCCTGCATGGTGTATGGGAATGTGGTGATGTGGTTAATGTGGTGTATACAGTGACAATCAAACAAATCGGATGTGCCTGAGAACGCTCCATGAGCTAGTGCTAAATCTAGTGATTCTTCGACCAAAAATTGGCAATTTACCTATAGTTGTAAATAGATCGGAAGGGGACAATGATGAGTGGTACCGTGATGTAGCAAAGTGTTTCAAGTTTAACAAGAATAGAAAAAAAAGAAGGGAAATGGATGATAAACCGACATACGCAGAGACAACCAAAAGAAGATTAGATATGAGTAAGTATGAAATGCCTTTGGGAGTGGTTAGAAAGAAAATATGTAACATAGACAGTCCTAGATATGAAGATGAATAATTCCATGGATTCAGAACAGAAAGAGGTATCGACCTCAAAAGCATACTAATAAACCAAAAAATATTTGAAATGAAAAGGGATATTGTTGAATGGAGAAGGGAATATAACCAATTATACAAAGAAGTGAGTGAATTGAGGAAGGAAAATGCACTATTAATTAGAGAATTGGAAGACATAAAAAAGGAACAGGCAAAAGTAAAAAAATTATAATGAAAAGATAAAAAGTATATACATATACCAAAGATGTTTTCCCCCCTTACATGGGGGGTAGCCGAAAAGAAAAAGGCATAGAAACCACTTCCACATATTCTATCACCTATATATTCCACTCCCCTCCACCCTCCTCCCTCCCTCTCATCTTGGCACCTCCTGGATGATGGGTCATCCCTGTATCTTGCCCACTGTCTTGGGTCAGAAGCAGTGTCGCAAGACAGCACATCCACAGCAAGGCTGCTTCATTAATTCGGTGACCCCCCCCCTCTCCGTCTCCTCACACAGAAAAGGAGAAGACGGGGAAAATCCCTTTGGGCTGCGTCAATTTATTTCTCATACATACTTCCTCACACACCCTTCCCCCACCCACTCCCCCCTCATGCATCACATCATCATCCATACACAACCCTTCTCCATTCACCCCTATCTTCTGTCCTCTCCCTTCCTTCCTCAACAGACATTCCTCTCTTTTGTAATGCCCCTTTTACCCCATCCATCCATCTCATCCTAGGACGCCCCCTCATATTCACTCCTTCCACCTCTGCCTTCTACATCTCTTTTACTAATCTTTCTTCACTCGTTCATTCCATGTGTCCAAACCATCCTAATACTCTTTCATCAACCCTATCTCCCAACTCCCTTTCCACCCCTGTTCTCCTCACCTCCTCATTTCTCACGCTATCTAGCCTAGTTACCCCCTATCATACTTCACAGACATCCCACCTCAAATACATTCAAACTCCTTCTCTCATCCTCTGTTATGTTCCATGTTTCTCCCCCATATAGTGCTGTTGGCACAATCACTCCTTCATACAATCTCCTCTTGGTTGATAAAAATGTATCTCTAATCACTGGGACCCATTCAGTGTTGTACAAATACTTTCCCGCGTTTGTATACTTAACAATGTACTGTCATAGTGGAGGTGGGTTGAAAGCAAATTTTCGTGTATGTGTATGAACTTGAGCATACAGATATATGAGAAAGCTTGCGCTGAACTTCTATCTCTCTTGATGGTGTATTGGTCTAAGTCACTCGGCACTGGTAACGTTCTCGCCGCATAGGTTCGAGTCCTCGGGCGTATCACGTTACAATTTCTGCATGCGCCTATATAGCTTAGAATTAAAGTGCATTGTGGTTAATAAAAATGTATCTCTAATCACTGGGACCCATTCAGTGTTGTACAAATACTTTCCCGCGTTCGTATACTTAACCACTTCACTACGGGACTTAAATCTCGCGGGCAGCAGCCAATGCCAGCCGTACGACGTGTCGTAATAATACTCGCATCATAAAATGTAGTCACCGCTTATATCGATCGTTCTCTCTTTCACCCGCAAATTTTGAAAACCACAGAGAATGGGATTCAGGGCACATTTGGGAGAATGTAAAAACACAGGGGCGACTACAATAAATATAATCAAGACGCCGATATGGCAGCGTCGCGAATCCACTTGCTCCTCATGACGCCTACGTAGGCGGCACCGTATGGAAGGGGTTAACAATGTACTGTCATAGTGGTGGGTTGAACGCAAACTTTTGTGTATGTGTATGAACTCGAGCATACAGATATATGAGAAAGCTTGTGCTGAACTTGTATATCTCTTGATGGTGTATTGGTCCAAGTCACTCGGCACTGGTAACGTTCTTGCCGCATAGGTTTGAGTCCTCGGGCGTACCACGTTACAATTTCTGCATGTGCCTATATGGCTTAGAATTAAAGTGCATTGTGGTTGATAAAAATGTGTATCTAATCACTGGGACCCATTCAGTGTTGTACATATATATGAAAGTATCCAGCCATTTACAATTTTTCAAGAAATGCTCCTAACCTAGGACAATGGTGCCCTCCTGTCCTTCAAAGTATTCTCTTTTGGATCTCACACACTTCTCCCAGCATCCCTTCCACATTTCAAAACATTTTGCAAAGTCCTCTTTTGAAATCTTCATCAACTGACTCATTGCATTCTCCTTAATTTCATCTATGGACTGAAATCTTCCTTTTAATGTTGATTTTAGCTTTGGGAAAATCCAGAAATCACAGGGAGCTAGATCTGGGCTGTAGGGGGGCTGAATGAGCTGGGTGATGGAATGTTTGATCAAAAATCCCTTCATGACACATGAAGAATGGGTCAGAAGATGCAGGACAAATTTTGCCACCATGTGTGTTATGCTAAGATCTTTCATCAAAATCTCTGAAACACTTGTCCACGGGATACCAAGATAATCTTTTAATTCTCAGACTGTCAATTGCCAATTTTCATTGCAGTCTTCACACATTCAGCATTTTCGGGTGTTCTGCTTGTTGAAGGCCCACCAGAACATGGATCACTTTTGATAGGTTCTCAATCTTCTTTGAAGCATTTGTACCACACCTTTATCAGTGCTTCACTCATTGAATCATCCTGGAATGCCTTTTTAATCATTTGAATAGTTTCCGCTGATGAATATTCAAGTTTACAACAAAACCTGACACAGAATTTTGCTGATCTTACTCATTGTCAATATGACAGTCAAATAGTACACACCTTCACTCAACTTTGTCTGGCTAGTGACTTAGTTGTCACATAGGACTGGCCGCTCACACATGCTCAGTAGGGTTTTCTGTTAGTGTCCAACTTTTGTTAGGATTGCACTATCAGTTTTGCAAATATTCATAATGGCTAGATACTTTCTGGACAGACCTCATATATATATATTTCAAGGATTTGTGTGCAGAGTAAGTTGTCTTAACTTGAATGTTAACAAGCTATTCTTAAGGGTATTACTTGTGTGAAAGTGGCAGTTGCTGACAAGTCTATTGAAATGAATACTATGTGAGGATGGAGCCTTTATTAGTATGACGTTTTGCTTGTTACATCTCTCTCCCTCCCCCTCTCTCTCTCTCTCTCCCTATCCCTATCCCTCTCTATCTATCTCTCCCTATCCCTATCTCTCTCTCTCTCTCAAAAAAAAAAAAGCTATAACAAGGAAATGTCCTACAAATAAAGGCTACATCCTCACACTGTTTATTTCAGCAGGTGTTACTTGTTTCTGTAACATTAGTAATTTATACTTAGATGTTTAGTTTTGCTTGTTTAGTACCATAATATATACCAAAAGACACTTCCCCTCACATAAGGGGGTAGCAGAGTCAAAGGATGCTCCCATCCTTCACATATCCCACACCCATTTGAAACCCATTTCTTGTACCTTCTCTCTCAGCTCCTTGTAGATGGAGGGTCATCCCTGTCCCCTCCATATGCTTAGGTCAGAAACAGTACAGCAAGACACGTACCTCCACAGCAGGGCCCATCAGCTGAATCTGGTGCACCGATTTCTTCATTACATGGCAACCCTCCCTCCTTCATGCAAAAATTTAAAAGCAAACAAGAATTCCATTCAAGTTGCATCAGTTTCTCATTCATTCACATACTTGTAATCTTTTTTGCCTGCTCCCAGCCCTACTTGATAGACATTCCTCATGTACTCAGCCCCTTTCTCTCCATCCATTCTCATTGTCAATCTTTAAGTTTACACCATCTACCTCTGCATTCCACACTCCTTTTGCTAGTCTTTCTTTACACATTCGTTCCATATAACCAAACTTAACACAGTACTTTTTGATAAACCCTATCAGCCAGCTTTGTTTTTACATCTGCATTTTTAACTTAATTCTTATTCCACAGGATCGAGCCAAAGGTCGCTACTTGCAGCAATACCTACAAGAGGTTATCAATGAGCGAAAAGAAAAGGAAGAGTGGAATAAAATGTGAATTTTTATCCCCATTTGTGTAATATATGTGAATTAGCACATTCATGTTGCTGTACATTTCAGAATAATTTATAAGTAAGAAAGGTACATTATTCTTTCCAAAGGAAAAGTTTCAATGTTTTCAACTCTTTAAAACAAAATTTTTACTGAGAGAAAATTTTTAAGGTTGGAAAGGTCAGAATATTGTATGCTTTGTAAATAAAAGATTAGATTACTATATGGTTTTATTGAAATTGTATTGGTCATCTTATTACATGAAGTAAGGACTGGAATAATGTTTCTGATAAAGTATTAATGATATCAGATCAGCCAATATATATATATACCCCATCTGGGGTATTGGCTGCATGTTATTGTGTTAAAGTAGCATGCAGTAGCATGCAGCATAGACTTTAGGGTCTATGTAGGGTGCCCCTATGGACCAGAGGCACACATCATTTTGTCTGTCAACCCCTTGTTACTGTCCTATACCATTTCTCTGAATATTCATTTCCTTTTTTTGCCTACCCTGTGGTGGGGGATAGAATACTGCAACCAAGTTTTCCCTCTTCAATCGTAAGAGGCGAGACAAACGGGACGGGGATTAGGACTAGGCATCCTTCTCTCTGTAGTCCCACAGGGGACATTATTAAAAAAGGTAAAGGTGAAAGATGGTCTAGGAGTTTTCCAACCAGTATCCTAAGGTTTGGGTGTTTTAATGTGCGTGGATGTAGTACAGATGAGAGTAAAAGGGAAGAGATAGATAGTATGTTTGTGAGAAGAAAGATGGATGTGTTGGCTTTGAGTGAAACTAAGTTGAGAGGGAGGGGTGAGTGTGAGTTTGGGAATGTAGTTGGGAGGTTCTCAGGAGTGAAGAGAGGACAAGGGAGAGAAGGAGCAGCTATACTAGTAAGTGAAGAGGTAGGTAAACCTGTAGTGGAGTGGAAGGTTTCTTCAAGGTTATTGTGGATGAAGGTGAAACTGGGAAAGGAGATGTGGGTTTTTGTAAGTGCATATGGCCTGGTAGTGAGAAGAGTGTAGAAGAAAGGGAGGCTTTTTGGATAGATTTAAATGAATGCATAGAGGGATTAGGGAGAAATGTTAATATAGTGGTTTTGGGAGACCTTAATGCTAGGGTAGGAAATAAACCAATAGATGGAGTGGTTGGGAAATGTGGAGTTCCGGGAGGGAATTGTAGTGGAGAGTTGATGGTGGAGATGTGTCTAGAGAGTTGGTGAGAGCAAATACAGTGTTTAGGAGGAAGGTCAAGCATAAGTAAACATGGGAGAGGATGGTAGATGGAGCGTTAATGGACTATGTAGTGGTAGATGGGAGTATAATAGGAAGAGTTAAGGATGTACATGTTCTAAGGGGAGAGAGTGGGGGAATATCAGATAATTTTATGGTGGGAGGTAAGTTGAGAGTGGAGGATAGAAGGAAAAGGACAAAAGGTAGGGAGGTGCTTAGAGTGAACTGCTTGAATGAGAAAAGGAGTAGTACAAGAAGAAGCCAAGATAGGGGTGAAGGATAGAATGGAACTAGGAGTGGAGGAGGAATGGGAGTCAGGAGGGAGTCACAAGGTGTGGAACAAGGAGGGTGGGAGGAAATAGAAGGAAGGGTAGTGAATGGTTGGATGAGGAAGCAAAGAAGGTTGTAGAAGAGAAGAAGTGAACTTTCACAGATTGCTTACAAAATAGGATGAGGGAATCATATGAGAGGTACAAAGAAAAGAGAAGTAAAGCATAAGCTAAAAGAGGCAAAGAAGAGCAGATATGAAATGGGGAAAGAGTATGACAGAAAATTTTGAAAATTATAAAATGTTTTGGAAAGAAATTAAGAGAGGAAGAGGAGGCAAATCAAGTATAGAAGAAAAGGTAAAAGGTGCAGATGGAGAGATGATAATGGAAGAGAAGGCAGTAAGAGGATGGGCAGAGTATTTTAGGGAGTTGCTAAATGTGAAGGAGGAAGGGAGGGAATGGTAGTTGCAGTGGGAAGTGATAAGAAAATGACTGTGATGAGTGAGGAAATTGGGGGAGAAATAGGGAAGGATGAAGTGAAGGCAGTTGTTAAGATGAGAGCAGGTAAGGCACCTGGTCTAGATGGATGTCATACAGAATGTCTGAGAAAAGGAGGTGCAATTATGGTGTACTGACTGGTGAGGTTATTTAATGTTTGTTGGAGAGAGAGTAGAGTGCTGGAGGAGTGTCTGTATAGTTCACTCTACAAGGCAAAAGGGGACAAGTGTGAGTGTAGTAGTTACAGAGGGATTAGCTTTGTTAAGTGTAGTTGGGAAGGCTTATGGGAGGATCTTGATTGAGAGGATTAGGAGAGGAAGAGAGTGAGTAATTGGTGAAGAACAGTGTGGATTTAGGACAGGTAAAGGTTGTATAGATCAGATTTTTGTGGTAAGACATATGTGGGAATGCTATAGGAAAAGGTAAGGATATGTTTTTTGGCTTTTATGGATTTGGAAAATGCTTATGATAAGGTGAACAGGAAGGCATTGTGGGAGGTATTGCAAATATATGGGATAGGAGGAAAGCATTTAGGAGCTGTCGAATTTTTACGAGAGTAGTAGAACATGTGTCAGGATTAGAAATGGAGAGAGTGGCTCGAGGTAAAGGTTGAACTTTGTCAGGGATGTGTTATGTCACCCTGGCTGTTCAATTTATACATGGATGGGGTGGTGCAAGAGGTAAATGCAAGGGTAGTGGGTTGGAGATTGGAGATGGTTAAAGACAATGGAGAAAAATGGGAGGTAAGCCAGCTGTTTTTTGTGGACAACACTGCGCTTGTAGCAGGATCAGAGGAGGGATCAAGGAAGTTAGTGACAGAGTTTGGGAAAGTGTGTGAAAGAAGGAAGTTGAAGATAAATGTGGGTAAAAATAAAGTGATGAGATGTACAAGGGGTGAAAGTGGCAGCAGACGAAGTGAGTATTAAGGAAGAGAGACTGGAGGAAGTGGATAGTTTTAGAAAAGTGGGAGTGAATGTGGCAGGAAAGGAGGAGTGGAGGTGGAGGTAGAATGTAGATTGAGAGAGGTGAGTAAATGCCTTGGTGGTTAAAGAAAATGGAGAAAAGTGGGAGGTAAGCCAGCTGTTGTTTGAGGACACTGTGCTTGTAGCAAGATCAGAGGAGGGATTGAGGAAGTTAGTGACAGAGTTTGGGAAAGTGTGTGAAAGAAGGAAGTTGAAGATAAATATGAGGGAATGATAGCTGCAGTGGGAAATGCTAAGAAAATGAGTGATGAGTGAGGAAAATAGAGGAGAAATAAGGAAGGATGAAGTGAAGGCAGCAGTTAAGATGATGAAATCAGGTAAGGCACCTGGTCTGGATGGATGCCATGCAGATGTCTTAAAAAAGGAGGTACAGTGATGGTGGACTGGTTGGTGAGGTTATTTAATGTTTGCTGGAGAGAAGGTAGAGTGCCGGGGGACTGGAGGAGTGCTTGTATAGTTCCTCTTTACAAGGGAAAATGGGACAAGTGTGAATGTAGTAGTTTCAGAGAGATTAGTTTGTTAAGTGTAGTTGGGAAGGCTTATGGGAGGATCTTGATTGAGAGGATTAGGAGAGGAACAGGGAGTAATTGGTGAGGAACAGTGTGGATCTAGGACAGGTAGAGGTTGTGTAGATCAGATTTTTGTGGTAAGACAGATATGTGAGAAAGCTATAGGAAAGGGGAAGGATGTTTTTTGGGCCTTTATGGATCTGGAAAAGGCTTACGACAGGGTAGACAGAAAGGCACTGTGGGAGGTTATGCAGATATACGGGATAGGAGGAAAGCTTCTCGGAGCTGTCAAGAGTTTTTATGAGAGTAGTAGAGCTTGTGTCAGGATTGGAAATGGAGAGAGTGAGTGGTTTGAGGTAAAGGTGGGACTTCGTCAAGGATGCATTATGTCACCCTGGCTGTTCAACTTATACATGGATGGGGTAGTGCGAGAGGTAAATGCAAGGGTAGTGGGTCAGGGATTGGAGATGGTTAAAGAAAATGGAGTAAAGTGGGAGGTGAGCTAGCTGTTATTTGCGGACGACACTGCGCTTGTGGCAGGATCGGAGGAGGGATTGAGGAAGCGGGTGACAGAGTTTGGGAGAGTGTGTGATAGAAGAAAGCTGAAGATAAATGTGGGTAAAAGAAAGGTGATGAGATGTACAAGGGGTGGAAGTGGCAGTAATCTGGAAGTGAGCATTAAGGGAGAGCAACTGGAGGAAGTGGATAGTTTTAGATACTTGGGTGCAAATGTGGCAGGAAAAGGTGGAGGTAGAATGTCGGTTGAGAGAAGCGAGTAAATGCCTTGGTGGATTAAAAAGTGTAATGAGGAATAGACATTTGGGAATGGATGCTAAGAGGAGACTGTATGAAGGAGTGATTGTGCCAACAGCACTGTATGGAGCAGAAACATGGAACATAAGAGAGGAAGAGAGAAGGAGCTTGAATGTGTTTGAGATGAAGTGTCTGAGAAGTATGATGGGGGTTACTAGGTTAGATAGAGTGAGAAATGAGGAGGTGAGGAGGAGAACAGGGGTGGAAAGGGAGTTGGGAGGTAGGGTTGATGAAAGAGTATTAGGATGGTTTGGACACATGGAAAGAATGAGTGAAGAAAGACTAGTAAAGGAGGTATGGAAGGCAGATGTGGAGGGAGTAAACATGAGGGGATGTCCTAGGATGAGATGGATGGATGGGGTGAAGGGGGCTTTGGGGAAGAGGGGAATGTCTGTTGAGGAAGGATGGGAGAGGACAGAAGACAGGGGTGAATGGAGAATGGTTATATATGGAAGATGTTGTGATGCATGAGGTGGAATGGACAGGGGGATGGGGGGTGAGGTAGTGTGTGTGAGCAAAATTTTGATGCAACCCGAAAGGATTTCTCCCCATCCTGTCCTTTATATGGGGGGACGGAGAGGGGGGGTCACCGATTTAATGAAGCGGCCTTGCTGTGGATGTGGTGTCTTGCGACACTGCTTCTGACCCAGGGCAGTGGACAGGGTGCAGGGATGACCAGTCATCTAGGAGGTGCTAAGATGGAAGGGAGGGTGGAGGGGTGTGGAGTGTTTTCAGGGATGGAATGGGTGGGAATGATTTTATGCCTTTTCCTTTTTGGCTACCTCCCTAGTAAGGGGGAAAAAGCCTTGGTATATGTATGTATGTATGTAAAAGTAAGGTGATGAAATGTGCAAGGGGTGAATGTGGCAGCAGACTGGAAGTGAGTACTAAGGGAGACTGGAGAAAGTGGATAGTTTTAGATAATTGGGCCAAGATAATAGGGAGGGAAGAGGGTGGAGGGGAGTGGAGTGTGATAG
The DNA here is from genome assembly GCF_046742065.1 of Oratosquilla oratoria. Classification (NCBI taxonomy): domain Eukaryota; kingdom Metazoa; phylum Arthropoda; class Malacostraca; order Stomatopoda; family Squillidae; genus Oratosquilla; species Oratosquilla oratoria. Next base: position 63,624,752 of record NC_134784.1, read on the forward strand.
GGTGGGAGTGGTTTTTGTGCCTTTGTTTTTTGGCTACCTCCCTTATAAGGGGGAAAAGAGCCTTTGGTCTATGTATATATAAATATATATATATATATATATATATATATATATATATATATATATATATATATATATATATATATATAGATATATATATAGCTTCCCTACACTGTAAAAGCCTTGAGAGTTAACAAAACCAACAGTGAGTCTTGGAATATGGTTGACTATACTGATCATGACCTTGTACGAAACAATGGATCTGCACCAGAACTCTCAAAATGGAAAAATAACTTAAGATTTGGATCATGGAATGTTAGAAGCCTCTTTAGAGCCGGACATGCAAGGACGGTTCTTAATGAAATGGAGAAGTACAACCTGGATATATTGGCTTTGCAGGAAGTAAGATGGACAGAGAGTGGAGAATGTACTATGGGTAAATACGCAATCTTATATTGTGGAAGGGAAGATGAAAGGCACAGCCAAGGAGTGGGAATATGTATAAGGGATAAAGCAAGGAAATCCTTACTAAAGTTTCAGCCAATCAATGAAAGACTATTTAAAATTGGATTCAAATGTAGATGGTTTAATTTGAGTATGATTGTGGCATATGCACCGATAAATGATAGTGATGAACAAGATAAGAATGACTTCTATGAAAAACTACAAGAAGTAATGGATGAAATATCAAAACATGATATTGCCATCATCCTTGGAGATATGAATGCGAAAGTTGGAAAGCAAACTGAAGCTTTTGCACCATCAGTAGGTAAAGAAACTTTTCACCAGGAAAGTAACGAAAATGGAATCAGGTTGGCATCGTGACCATATACTAATAGAATTTGAGTTGAAAGAGCAAATGGATCAAAGCAGAAATGATAAACATAGAATAGGAAGACTAATGTATAACAAAACAAATTTTGAGAAACTCAAAAAATTCTTTCGTAACATGAACTGGGAAAAATTCCTACATGAAGAAACAGGGATGGAAGAAAAATGGAATATACTAAAAAAAATTATGAGGGAGTAAATAAATACGTACCACAACAAAAAAAGAAAAGAACATACATAAAAAGCTGGTACAACAAAAAATGTAGTGAGGCTAAGGATAAAACAGATAAAGCTTGGAAGAAATGGAAAAAAGACAAGAAAATAAGCAAATGGCTAATGTATATCAACCTAAGAAATGATTATGTAAAAATACGCAGAGATGAAAAAAACTACGAAAAAGAAAAAAAAATAGTAGAAAAATGCAAAGAACCCAAAGTATTTTACAGGTATGTAAATGGCAAACTGAAGAATAAACAAGAAATAGAAAAGCTGCGCCAAGGTAAATACAAATATACAGAAGAACTGGAAATGGCTGAAATTATGATCAACCACTTAATCAGTATTCACAATAGAAAACTCACCTAACTGTGAGGAAATTGAGACATCCTCCCTCAATGAAAGAAATAATTGTAACAGAGAGGGAAATCAGCAACCAAATCAAAATCCTTGATGTCAGAAAATCACATGGTCCAGACGGAATTGCAAATTGGATACTGAAAGAATGCATGGAGCAATTAACAGATAAAATATACAATATAATTAAATTCTCACTTCAAGAAGGAAAGATGCCACAGGACTGGAAGAATGCAAACATTGTACCGTTTTATAAGGGAGGAAACAAGGAAGATCCATCTAATTACAGACTGGTCTCCCTGACAAGCACAGTAGCAAAAATTTGCAAAAAGGTCATCAAAAATAGATGGGTTAAACATTTGGAAGAAAAAGCTAAACTGAATTCAAATCAATTTGGATTCAGACAAGGAAGATCATGCACAACAAACTTGATCTGCTTCTACTCGAGATTAATAGATATAATACAAGAGACGGTTAGGCAGACTGTGCCTTTCTGGACCTACAAAAGGCATTTGATAAGGTACCACACAAGAGACTAATAAGGAAAATTGAATCAATAGGTGGCAGAGGAAAATTATTGGAATGGATGAAAGACTTCCTGATTGAGAGGAAAATGAGAGTAGTAATTAGAGATAAATTCTCAAATTGGGAAGAAATGATAAGTGGTGTCCTACAAGGATCAGTACTGGCCCCGATCATGTTTGCCATATACATAAATGACATGAATGAAGGAGTAGTGTTATATGAATTTCTTTGCAGACGATGCAAAAATACTAAAGAAAGTAAGAATGGAGGAGGATTGCAACTCATTACAACAAAACTTGGACAAGATCTGGAAATGGAGTCAAAATTGGAAAGTGAAATTCAATATCAAGAAATGTAGTATAATACATACATACATATACCAAGGCTTTTTCTCCCTTACAAGGGAGGTAGCCAAAAAGGAAAAGGCATAAAATCATTCCCACCCATTCCATCCCTGAATACACTCCACACCCTTCCACCCTCCCTCTTATCTTAGCACCTCCTGGATGACGGGTCCACTGTCCTGGGTCAGAAGCAGTGTTGCAAGACACAGCACATCCACAGCAAGGCCGCTTCATTAAATCGGCGACCCCCCCTCTCCGTCCCCCCATGTATAAAAGGAGAAGACGGGGAGAAATCCCTTTGGGCTGCATCAAATTTTGCTCACACATACTACCTCACCCCCCATCCCCCCGCCCATTCCACCTCATGCATCACAACATCTTCCATATACAACCATTCTCCATTCACCCCTGTCTTCTGTCCTCTCCCGTCCTTCCTCAACAGACATTCCCCTCTTCCCCAAAGCCCCCTTCACTCCATCCATCCACCTCATCCTAGGATGTCCCCTCATGTTCACTCCCTCCACATCTGCCTTCCATACCTCTTTTACTAGTCTTTCTTCACTCATTCTTTCCATGTGTCCAAACCATCCTAATACTCTTTCATCAACCCTATCTTCCAACTCCCTTTCCACCCCCATTCTTCTCCTCACCTCCTCATTTCTCACTCTATCTAGCTTAGTAACCCCCATCATACTTATCAGACACCTCATCTCAAACACATTCAAACTCCTTCTCTCTTCCTCTCTTATGTTCCATGTTTCTGCCCCATACAGTGCTGTTGGCACAATCACTCCTTCATACAGTCTCCTCTTAGCATCCATTCCCAAATGTCTATTCCTCATTACACTTTTTAATCCACCAAGGCATTTACTCGCTTCTCTCAACCTACATTCTACCTCCACCTTCACTCCACCTTTTCCTGCCACATTTGCACCCAAGTATCTAAAACTATCCACTTCCTCCAGTCGCTCTCCCTTAATGCTCACTTCCAGATTACTGCCATTTTCACCCCTTGTACATCTCATCACCTTACTTTTACCCACATTTATCTTTAGCTTTCTTCTATCACATACTCTCCCAAACTCTGTCACCAACTTCCTCAGTCCCTCCTCCGATCCTGCCACAAGCGCAGTGTTGTCAGCAAACAACAGCTGGCTCATCGCCCACTTTTCTCCATTTTCTTTAACGATCTCCAATCCCTGACCCACTACCCTTGCATTTACCTCTCGCACTACCCCATCCATGTATAAGTTGAACAGCCAGGGCGACATAACGCATTCTTGACGAAGTCCCACCTTTATCTCGAACCACTCACTCTCTCCATTTCCAATCCTGACACAAGCTCTACTACTCTCATAAAAACTCTTGACAAAACAGAAATACATTCTTTGATAATGAATGTGAAAAAATAGTTGAAGAAAGAAAACAAGCAAAAGTCAAATGGTTGGTAAATACGACTGATAGAGAAATAACAAGACTATAGGAGGAGAAGATGAGAGAAGTTAGAAGAATAATTAGAAGAAAGAAAAGGCAACAGATAAACAAAAAGTTAGATAAAATAGATCAGGATGCTAAAGAAGGCAAGATTAGGGAATAATGTCAAGGAGTAAGGAAACTTAGGAAGGGATATCAACCAAGAACAAAGATGATACCTACAGATACCAAAGGCTTTTTTACCCCCTTACAAGGGAGGTAGCCAAAAAACAAAGGCATAAAAACCACTCCCACCCATTCCATCCCTATCACACAGAGATAATAAAAGATAAGAATGGTGAGATTTTGATTAATGAAAAAGGTAATGGAACGATGGGAAGAATATTTTAGGGAACTCTTAAATAGACCTGAACCTGAAAATCCTTTGATTAGTAAATATATACAAGGACCAGAGGAATACCTGGAGGAACCTTTGCTGGAAGAGATAAGAAAATGCATCAGAGTAATAAAGTAATAAAGCTCCAGAAAGAGATAATATCCCGGTAGAACTCTTTAGAATTAGGTGGTTTTAGAAATAAAATTAACTGAATTAATACAGCTCATATGAAGAAAAGAAAAAATACTATTATCATAGAATGGAGGAGTGAAAACACCAATACTTAAAAAAGGAAATAAAGATGAATGTATAAATTACAGTGGCATCACACTGTTACAGACTGGATATAAGATCCTTGCTAGAGTACTATATAGCAGATTGAAGGTACATGCAGAGAGTGTAATGGGAGACTATCAGTGTGGATTTATGAATGGAAAGTCAATGATTGACCATATTTTCACAATAAAACAAGTATGAAGAAAGCATGGGAGTATAATAAGATACAATACCATTTGTTTATTGATTTCAAGCAGGTGTATAACAGTATGTACAGAGTATATGGAGCATACTAAAGGAATTTGGAATACCGGACAAGCTAATACATTCAATAAAAATCTGTCTTACACAAAATCAGTAGTAAGGGTTGATGAAAGATATTTGGAATGTTTCGAAATTGAGATTGGCTTGAGGCAAGGATGTGTATTATCTTGTATGCTGTTTAACTTGGTGATGGACAAAATAACTAGGACAATGATAGATAGAGAGGGAGGATATGAACTGGACAACATTAAGGTCAATAATCTAACATGTGCTGATGATGTGGACCTAACTGCCGAGAGTAGAGATGATTTGAAAGATTTAATCACACTGCTAAGAGAGACAGCAGAGAGAGTTGAGCTGCAAATAAATTTTGATAAAACCAAACTAATGTGTATGAGCAGAGAGGAGAGGAATGTGGAGGATGTGTTTTTTGAAGACGAAAATAGAAGAGGTAGAGAGTTTCAGATATCTAAGTGCAACAGTAACAAATAGAAATGAGATGAAGGCAAATATAAGAATCGCTACAGCAAACAGATGTTATTTTAGCCTTATACCAATATTAAAGAAGAGAAATATATCAAGATATACAAAATTAAGAATCTACAATTCAATTCTATGACCTATAGTTTTATATGCCAGTGAGACATGGAGCTTGACAAAACAAATGGAACAAAGACTATTCGTGTTTGAGAATACAATATTGAGAAGAATTTCTGGACCAGTTTTTAGATGAAAATGAGAATAGGTGGAGAGGACGACACAATAATGAGCTAAGAGAAATAACTAAACAAGAGAAAATAATATACATATACCAAAGTTTTTTCCCCCACTTACAAGGGAGGTAGCCAAAAACCAAAGGCATAAAAACTACTCCCACCCATTCCATCCCCATCACACTCCACCCCTCTTAGCACCTCCTGGATTGATGGGTCATCCCTGCATCTTGTCCACTGCCCTTGGTCAGGAGCAGTGTCGCAAGATATAGCACATCCACAGCATGGCCGCTTCATCAAATCGGTGACCCCCCCCCCTCTCCGTCCCCTCATGCAGAGAAGATTGGGAGAAATCCCCTCGAGCTGCATCAAATTTTTCTCAAGTGGTGTTTTATTGTTGAGATCAGGTTCTTGCTTCTGCTTGAGGTTATCTCTGAAGGATTACCAGTCTGCATTCTTGATGTCGAGTTTTGGTGGTGTTCTTAGTATGATAGAGGTGTGAGATATGTTACTACGATTGAGATTGTCACTTGTGCTCAATGGTCTGGGTGTGATATGTATGTTCATGACTGCGTCATTGTTGGTAAATATCACGTCTGGTGACGTAGCACTGTTCTGTCGAATGCAAGTTGGGAAATCTGGGCCTATGTGTTTTAATTTCTCTTTTTATATTGTCGTATATTGCCGTGTCGACACTGTTGTGATTAGAATAGTTTAGTATCGTGTGTCGGGCATTCAGGTTTTCGATTATATAGGTGGGTTTTTCTGTGGCAGAGCAATTGGTTCAAATCTTGTTCCGAGAGGTAGGGTCTTTGTGGAAGGCACATGGTGCATATTATGATGGGGCCTCTGTTTGTTTCTATCTGTACTGCTATAGACCAAATCTTCGAGGTACATTATTATTCCGTGAGTTAGGCCTGATTTTACGGCAATGGCTACTCCGTTGTTGATTTTATCGCTCGTATTCCACTGGGACACCTCGTATTCCAAAACCTAAATCTTATGATCATTCTTCATCCTGGTATTATTGAGGAGTATCTGGATCTAATTTGTTTTGAAAACTGTAATTTCTCTGGCTGTTTTTTGATAGAATGTTGAGATGGACGTATGGATGTTTTATTACTGGTTTCACCAAGGCTTTGTATAGTCCATGGGCCAGGAGGGTCCACCGTGCACCCCCCCCCCTATAACAGTATAGGACCATTTTTTTTTAGTCCCTGGGACCATATGAAACAACAATATATGATGCCCACAGCAATACTTTGGGATCAACTACCCATTAGTGGCCATTTTCAAAATGGCCGCCAGCGTAACTCAAAAAATCACGTTTTCGCTTATAACTTTTCTTCTATGACAGATAGACATGGTTTCGGTGTCATTACCTTTGTTTTCGAGTACCAGCAATCCAATAATGCATCTTAGAACACTCTATCACGTTTACCTTATTGTTAAATTTGAAAAAAAACTCGCTTTTGGGCCTAATCGAGCCACATTTTAGTGATCCTGTAGTACAATACGCAAAGTGCAAGATTTTATTCAGCATAGTTATTGTTTAGAAATTACAATTTATCTTCTTATTGTTTTACAGTAAACTGTCTATCCTGAACGAACATGGCATCCAAGAAGCGCAAGAGGGATGAGAGTGTGGCAGGTGCTTCTTCCAAAACTGAACATTGCATTATACATTACAGAGACAGTTCATCAGGACCGTTAACAACACTGACAGAAGAGAGACTATCAAAGCTGAAGGAAATCCAAAAGCAGAGACTTTCTGAGCCAGTAGATTCTCCTCATCGGATGTCGTATGTCTGTGTACAGATTCCAGATACAGTCGAGGAAAACCATGGATATCATCGACAATGTTACAAACGGTTCACATCTAATCTAGAAAGACTTTCATCCTCATCGACCTCATCATCATTAACAGAAACTGATGTTTGTCGTCCGCGTCCACCAAGATGCCCTTCTGATGGAAGTGAGAAATTCATTTTTAACCCAGACTGCATTTTCTGCCACAAGACTGGCAAAAAAAAAAAAAAAAAAGGTTAAACATGGAGGCAGCTGGACAACTGAACCAACATCACGATTTGAATATGATGGAGGTGCAACCGTTCTCAAAGTTGCAGAGGAACGAAAAGATTTTGAGATGCTGCGAAGGATCAAGGGTTATGACCTTTATGCCTGTGAGGCTCAATACCACAGGAGTTGCAGAGCTAAGTACACAAGAGACCCGTCGTCGTGGCGCAGCAGTGACCCTGAAGCCCTGTCTCAACAGGCCATGATGGAGGAAGCACACCGCAATGCATTTGCCAGTACTTGTGCCTTTGTTGAAGAAAATGTTATCCACAATAACACTGTTGTCAAGCTAGATTTCTTGAAGGACATTTATGTCCAAGAATTAGCTCAAACCCAGTTTGGAAACACTTAGTACAGATCTGAGAAACTAAAAGCAAAACTTGTTGTGCATTATGGGGACAAACTATCATTTGAGCCAATCCAATCCCAATCTGGCCGGTTTGGTTCTTACCTTGTTTTCAACACTGACATTAAAGTAGGAGAGGCTGTGAAGCAGGCGTATATCCTTGGTACATCTGCCAAAACAAAAGATGTGGCCTTGAATTTGAGGTATGATATTCAAAAAGCCTTTCAATGTGCCGAACCGCTGAAATGGCCACCAACAGTTCATGTACTTCCTCATAGCTGGCAAACAAACGCAGGAAGATGGCACCAAAGTCAATCGACTGACACAATCGATTGGACAAGACCTTTGCCATGCTGTCACAAACGGCCAGTGGAAATTGCCAAAACATATACTTCTGTGTATGACACTGCGACATTTGTTCAGAAGTGCAGAACTTGCCAACCTCATAAACAAGTTTGGGCATTCAGAAAACTACAGCTTCTCTCTAGAGCTTGAAAGTGCATTGGCCAAGGTTCTTCAGGAATTATCAAAGATCCTCCCTCTTCGCATCATGAAAAACCCCTCTCTTCCAGCCGTATTCCATTCAGATTTTGATAACTTCGATCAAAATACCGCATCAGGATCAGTGCATACCAGTCATGGAATCATGCTGCAAGAAGTAGGACCACTGCTAGAGACATTTGAAGTGGAAGATGTGCGGGGCATTGAAACAGGGGACATGGATACCACTTTAATCACAGAGCGAAGTAAGAGCAGGTCTGTCAAATTAGAATACTCACAAAGTCTGTCTGAATGCTATGTCACACAAAAGCAGAGCCTGTGCTGAGGGTGAAATCTCAAGCCATACTGCTCGTACCAAAGATATGTTATGGGTCCTGGTACGTCTGCACAGCTCAAAGACAAAACAACAGTTGCCTGGATGGGCTGGTTTCATTTCTGTCACTGGTGAGAAACCGAAGAAGAAAACCACAATAGACTACTATCCGATGGCAAAATAACACCACTATGATTTGATGGACCAGTTGTGACAGAAGATGTTGCTTCTGAAGATGATGCCATTTCTAATGACGAAGAAATGACTTCTGATGATGAGATGGAACTAAGTTACAGATGAATATGTCATGTCAAGTGACAGTGATGATGACAGTTATTAAGTTTGTTGGATTGTCCAGGCTTCAAGAGAATCATGTTTCGTGCACTATGATTTTTATGATGCTGCCAATGCTTTATAAATGTTCTAATTGTCTCAATTTAAATGAGAATGTACTGGTTTCTAGCTGTTTGAAAATTATTGGGAAAATGATAATGTTTTCTCTTGTCTTTTTGTATGTGATTTCCATATGATTCTGTAAGGTTAAAGAAAGAAATCCAAATTTGTACTTGAAATGAATTATTTTCAAAATTTGGGAATAAGGTAAACATGATAGAGTGTTCTAAGATGCATTATTGGATTGCTGGTACTCGAAAACATAGGCAAAGACACCGAAACCATGTCTCTATCTGTCATAGAAGGAAAGTTATAAGCCAAAACGTGATTTTTTGAGTTACGCCGGCGGCCATTTTGAAAATGGCCACTAATGGGTAGTTGATCCCAAAATATTGCTGTGGGCATCATATATTGTTGTTTCATAAGGTCCCAGGGACTAAATTTTTTTTTCCTATACTGTTACGGGGGGGGGGGGGTGCACGGTGCTCCTGGACCATGGACTATACATTATGTAGTCGTTGTTTGCCGTGGGAGGGGGGATATCTACCTTGTACACCTTGTACAATTTTGGTGAAAGACACGATCCTTGAGTTACACCCTTCTTGAGGAGAAATTAGTCGCCTTTGTGTTCTTTTAATTCTATTCTCGCTGTGCGCCCTGTTAGGATCTACATATTATGTAAACGGGGATTCGCAACTGTTTATGTATTTTCATTATAACGATTTTTATTATGTCATGCTGGCATTCTGCGTCCCTGTTTCTTCTCATTTTTTAGGTTTGCATGAAAAGCTGGAGCGAGATTGAATTTCATTAAGTAATAAATTAAACGAAATTGGACATGATAAAGGTAAATGGCATTGGAAAAATACTAAAGAATAATTTTGAATTGGGTTCAAACACACACACACACACACACACACACACACACACACACACACACACACACACACACACACACACACACACACACACACACACACACACACACACACACACACACACACACACACTTTCAACGAACGGACGGCTTGACGAACGCTCTGAAGAAAAGTGAAGATTGTGGATACCAACGCAAAGAGAAGTGCCTTTTTGTATTTGCAGGGGGGGGGGGGGAATTGCTCGTGAGGTAGAGGGAAAGTAAGGAAAGAGGAGAGGGGGAGGGATTACTGGGGAAATGGAAGGTAATGAGGAGGTGGAGGAAATGGCCCTGACGGGCCGCCGGGTAGACAAAAGACCCCAAGACGAGTTGGATGATGACATGTCTAATAGGAATGTGAAGATTAGAGGTATAGATAGGAGCAATATAGCAGAAAGTGATGAGAATATTTTCAAGGGATTTAAAGAGAGTGGGGGGGACTCAAACCCCCCCCGACTGACAAGACTAGAGATGAAGGTTGATAAGGTGATCGAAGACTTGGAGAGTAGGTTAGGTCATATGAACACCATTTTAAAAAGGGTTGAAAGATTGGAAGAACTGGAAAAGGCGAATAAAAACTTAACTGATGAAATAGAAGAACTAAAAAGACAGTTAAGAGAGGTAAAGGGGGAGAATGAGGAATTGAAGAAGAATAGTAAAGAAAACAGAGAAACAATAGCTAAAGAAAGTAAAAATTGGAAGCAAACCCAAGAAGGAAATAAGATTTCATTCACTGACATAGTCAAACAGCAATTGAAAGAACATACTGAAGACTCAGTTATTAAAGTGATGAGACAAAAGGAGAATATAGTAAGGGATTTAGCAGACAAGAAGAAATGTATAATTATATTAGGAATGGAAGAGAAACACAACACAGATAGAACCACAAGAATCAAAGAGGAAAATGAAAAAGTAAGCCAATTACTAGAATCAGTTCAGGAAGATGAACCAGGAATTATGAAACAAATCGAAGAGAAATTTAGACTCGGAAAGTATAGCACAGACAAGACCAGACCAATTAAGATTAAATTCAAGTCACAAACAACGGCAGAGAATATCTTATCCAAAACAGGGAAACTAGCAACAAGTGAACAACACAAAAAGATATGGATAAAAAGAGAAATGAATAAAGAGGAAAGAGAGGAAGAAAAGCAGAAAAGACTGGAAGCTAAGACAAAAAACGAGAACAGAACGGAGTCAGAGAAAGAGAGATTCTATTGGAGAGTAGTGAACATGAAACTAAGGAAGTTCGACATACAAAAGAAAAACATAAGGGAAACAGAGAACACAATGGAAGTGGCAGAAAACTAAGAGTGTCTTACACAAATATAGATGGATTAATAACAGGATTGAATGAGCTGAATGATTATTTGAAAGAAAAAGAACCGGACATAATGGGAATTGTAGAAACAAAATTAAAAGGCCCACTACCACCCAACAGTGTAGGACATGATGCATACAATTATTGGATTAGAAACAGAGAAAAAAAGCAAGGGGGTGGAGTTATGTTCCTGACTAAGAAGGATATAAACGTGAAAGGTGTCATATATGGAAAGAATACAGTAGAGATGATTATGATAGAAGTGGAAGACAGAGATAAGAAGAGCAGAAAATTTGTGATCAATTATGTGCCTCCGAAAACAGCCTCATGGGAGGAGAGTGAATATAAAAGTATGTTAGAGGACACAAAGATAGCATTAACTAAAATAATGGAAGACGGAGGAAGAATAGTTATGATGGGCGACTTTAATTGCAAAGAAATCTGCTGGGAAGAAATGACAGCAAAGAGTGGTGATGACTCATGGGGAAATGCTCTACTTGAGATGATTACTGACCATTCAATGACACAATGGATACAAGAGAACACTAGGTATAGAAATGAAGAAGAACCATCGAGGCTAGACTTAATAATTACATCTGAACCTAGAATAGTGGACAAGATTGAATATAAAACACCAATAGGTAAAAGTGACCACATATTGATTGAACTGGAACTTAATGAAGAAAAATATATGAAAAGAAATGAACAATATAGAAAAGGAAGAATGATGTATGAAAAAACAAACTTTGATAAAATAAGAGAATTCTTCCAACAAGAAAACTGGGAAGAAATATACAAAGAAGAAACATCAGTGGAAGAGAAATGGAATATTTTGACAAAAATTTACAAAAAAGGAGTGGAAAAGTATGTCCCAAGACAAAAACAAGAAAAAGAATATGTAAAATGCTGGTACAACAAAAGTTGTAGGGAGTTAAAAGACAAAAGAGACAAAGCCTGGACCAGATGGAAAAAAGACAGAAGACCTGAAAAATGGAAAATATATACTGGTTATAGAAATGAATATGTACAAAAGTGCAGAGAGAAAAAAAGAAAATATGAAAAAGATGTTATAGAAAAGTGTAAAGATCAACCAAAACTATTCTACAGATTTGTAAACAATAAACTGAAAAACAAACAAGACTTGGAGAAATTGAGACAAGGATGAGTTGAATACACTGAGGAAATGGAAATGGCAGAAATTATGAACAAACATTTTAAATCAGTGTTTACAAGGGAAAATATACAACCTGAAGAGATTGAGTGGAAAGAAAAAGTCCCCCCTATGGAAGAAATAGAAGTAACAAAGAATGAAATATTGACACACTTGGGTAATTCTGATGTCAGAAAATCGCATGGGCCAGATGAAATAGCAAACTGGATTCTGAAAGAATGCAGGAATGAACTGGCAGACAAAATACATAGCATAATAAGCAGTTCCTTAAAAGAAGGAAAAGTTCCAGAAGATTGGAAAAAAGCAAATATAGTACCTATATATAAAGGAGGAAATAAAGAAGAACCTACCAATTATAGACCAGTCTCTCTAACAAGTACAATAGCAAAAATTTGTGAAAGAATGATCAAAAGTAGATGGGTAAAATACTTGGAAAAAAACAACGTACTAAATCCAAGGCAATTTGGATTCAGACAAGGTCGGTCATGCGTCACCAATTTAATATGTTTCTATTCAAGGCTAATAGATATAATACAAGAAAGAGATGGATGGGCTGATTGTGCATTTCTAGACCTAAAAAAAGCTTTTGACAAAGTACCACATAAGAAGTTGCTTAAGAAATTAGAATATGAAGGAGGAATACAAGGTAAATTGCTAAATTGGATGGAAGACTTTTTGCAAGAAAGAAAAATGAGAGTAGTGATAAGAGATCAGCACTCAAAATGGAATGAAGTAATAAGCGGTGTCCCGCAGGGAACAGTTCTGGCCCCAATAATGTTTGCTATATATATTAATGATATGGATGAAGGAATTGAAAGCTATATGAGCTTCTTTGCAGATGATGCAAAACTACTGAAAAGAGTGAAAACTGAAGAAGATTGTGAATCACTACAGAGGGATCTAAATAAAGTACAAGAATGGAGTAGGAAGTGGGAGATGGAGTTCAATACAAAAAAGTGTAGTATAATGGAATTTGGAAAAAGCAAAAACAGAATAGCAGGATCATATAATTTGGGAGAAGAAGGAATAAAAAAAGTAGAAAATGAGAAGGACCTGGGAGTCATTGTTATGAATAATATGTCACCTGAGAAACATATAAATAAGATTTTTGGAGAAACTTATAATTTAATAAGAACAATCAAAGTGGCATTTACATACCTGGATGAAGAAATGGTGAGGAAAATCCTAATCACCCTGATAAGACCAAGATTGGAATATGCAGCAACGATATGGTCACCAAGTACAAAAAAATGTATAAAAAAACTTGAAAGAATACAAAGAGCAATTACAAAACTGGCACCAACACTCTCAAAACTATCATATGAAGAGAGACTACAAAAACTTAAACTACAGACACTAGAGCAAAGAAGAGAGAGAGGAGATTTGATAGCTATTTACAGAATCATGAAAGGCATAGAAATTACTGATAGAGAGAATCTGATAAAATGGGATGACAGAAATACAAGAGGACACGGAAAGAAAATAAAAAAAGACAGCTATAGAAGAGATTTTAAAAAGAACAGCTTTCCTCACAGAGCAATAGACAGTTGGAACAAGTTAGATGAGAAAGTGGTGTGTGCAAAAACAATACATGAATTTAAAAATAGTTTAGATAAAATGAGATATGAAGACGGGACCCCACGATCATAGCTCCCCTTCCCGTAAAATACAACTAGGTAAATACAACTAGGTAAATACACACACGCACACACACACACACACTTCAGCGAATGGACGGCTTGGATGACGTTCTGAAGAAAACTGAAGTCTGTGGATCCCAACGCAAAGAGAAGTGCCTAGTGTTTTTACAGGGTGGGGGGGAAATTGCTCGTGGAGTAGTGGGAAAGTAGGGAAAGAGGAAAAGGGGAGGGATTACTGGGGGAAATGGAAGGAAATGAGGAGGGAGTAGACTTGGCCCAGCCAGACAAGCGAAAGGTAAACAAAAGACTGAGCGATGATGAAATGTCTAATAAAAATGTAAAGATTAGAAGTATAGAGAGGAGCAATACAGTAGAAAGTGACGAGAATATGTTCCAGGGATTTAAAGAGGGTGGGGGGGACACAACCCCCCCCCCCCCGACTGATAAGACTAGAGGAGAGAGTTGATAAGGTGATCGAGGACTTGGAAAGTAGGTTAGGTAATGTTGACTCCATTTTCCAGAGAATTGAAAGGTTGGAACAACTAGAGAAGGCAAACAGAAACTTAACTGATGAAATAGAGGACCTAAAAAGACAGTTAAGAAATGTAAAGGAGGAGAATGAGAAATTGAAGAAGAATAGTAATGAAAACAGAGAGACAATAGCTAAAGAAGCTAAAAATTGGAGAACAACCCAAGAAGGGAATAAGGTTTCATTCACTGACATAGTCAAACAGCAATTGAAAGAACATAATGAAGACTCAGTTATTAAAGTGATGAGACAGAAGGAGAATATAGTAAGAGAATTAGCTGACAAAAAGAAATGTATAATTATATTAGGAATGGAAGAGAAACATAACCCAGATAGAACCGCAAGAATCAAGGAGGAAAATGAAAGAGTAAGCAGTTTATTAAAATTAGTCCAGGAAGATGAACCAGAGATTATAAAGGAAATTGAGGAAAAATTCAGACTCGGAAAATATAGTACAGATAAGACCAGACCAATTAAGATTAAATTCAGGTCACAAACAACGGCAGAGAAAATTCTATCCAAAACAGGGAAACTAGCAACAAATGATCAATATAAAAAGGTATGGATAAAAAGAGAAATGAATAAGGAGGAAAGAGAGGCAGAAAAGCAGAAAAGACTTGAAGCTAAGGCAAAAAACGAGGAAAGAACGGAGTCAGAGAAAAAGAGATTCTATTGGAGAGTAGTGAACATGAAAATAAAGCAGTTCGACATACAAAAGAAAAACATAAGGGAAACAGAGAACACAATGGAAGTGGCAGAAAACTAAGAGCGTCTTACACAAATATAGATGGATTGATAACAGGATTGAATGAACTGAATGATTATTTGAAAGAAAAAGAACCGGACATAATGGGAATTGTAGAAACAAAATTAAAAGGCCCACTACCACCCAATAGTGTAGGACATGATGCATACAATTATTGGATTAGAAACAGAGAGAAAAAACAAGGGGGTGGAGTTATGTTCCTGACTAAGAAGGATATAAACGTGAAAGGTGTCATATATGGAAAGAATACAGTAGAGATGATTATGATAGAAGTGGAAGACCGAGATAAGAAGAGCAGAAAATTTGTGATCAATTATGTGCCTCCGAAAACAGCCTCATGGGAGGAGAGTGAACATAAAAGTATGTTAGAGGACACAAAGATAACATTAACTAAAATAATGGAAGACGGAGGAAGAATAGTTATGATGGGCGACTTTAATTGCAAAGAAATCTGCTGGGAAGAAATGACAGTAAAGAGTGGTGATGACTCATGGGGAAATACTCTACTTGAGATGATTACTGACCATTCAATGACACAATGGATACAAGAGAACACTAGGTATAGAAATGAAGAAGAACCATCGAGACTAGACTTAATAATTACATCTGAACCTAGAATAGTGGACAAGATTGAATATAAAACACCAATAGGCAAAAGTGACCACATATTGATTGAACTGGAACTTAATGAAGAAAAATATATGAAAAGAAATGAACAATATAGAAAAGGAAGAATGATGTATGAAAAAACAAACTTTGATAAAATAAGAGAATTCTTCCAACAAGAAAACTGGGAAGAAATATACAAAGAAGAAACATCAGTGGAAGAGAAATGGAATATTTTGACAAAAATTTACAAAAAAGGAGTGGAAAAGTATGTCCCAAGACAAAAACAAGAAAAAGAATATGTAAAATGCTGGTACAACAAAAGTTGTAGGGAGTTAAAAGACAAAAGAGACAAAGCCTGGACCAGATGGAAAAAAGACAGAAGACCTGAAAAATGGAAAATATATACTGGTTATAGAAATGAATATGTACAAACGTGCAGAGAGGAAAAAAGAAAATATGAGAAAGATGTTATAGAAAAGTGTAAAGATCAACCAAAACTATTCTACAGATTTGTAAACAATAAACTGAAAAACAAACAAGACTTGGAGAAATTAAGACAAGGATGAGTTGAATACACTGAGGAAATGGAAATGGCAGAAATTATGAACAAACATTTTAAATCAGTGTTTACAAGGGAAAATATACAACCTGAAGAGATTGAGTGGAAAGAAAAAGTCCCCCCTATGGAAGAAATAGAAGTAACAAAGAATGAAATATTGACACACTTGGGTAATTTTGATGTCAGAAAATCGCATGGGCCAGATGAAATAGCAAACTGGATTCTGAAAGAATGCAGGAATGAACTGGCAGACAAAATACATAGCATAATAAGCAGTTCCTTAAAAGAAGGAAAAGTTCCAGAAGATTGGAAAAAAGCAAATATAGTACCTATATATAAAGGAGGAAATAAAGAAGAACCTACCAACTATAGACCAGTCTCTCTAACAAGTACAATAGCAAAAATTTGTGAAAGAATGATCAAAAGTAGATGGGTAAAATACTTGGAAAAAAACAACGTACTAAATCCAAGGCAATTTGGATTCAGACAAGGACGATCATGCGTCACCAATTTAATATGTTTCTATTCAAGGCTAATAGATATAATACAAGAAAGAGATGGATGGGCTGATTGTGCATTTCTAGACCTAAAAAAAGCTTTTGACAAAGTACCACATAAGAAGTTGCTTAAGAAATTAGAATATGAAGGAGGAATACAAGGTAAATTACTAAATTGGATGGAAGACTTTTTGCAAGAAAGAAAAATGAGAGTAGTGATAAGAGACCAGCACTCAAAATGGAATGAAGTAATAAGCGGTGTCCCGCAGGGAACAGTTCTGGCCCCAATAATGTTTGCTATATATATTAATGATATGGATGAAGGAATTGAAAGCTATATGAGCTTCTTTGCAGATGATGCAAAACAACTGAAAAGAGTGAAAACTGAAGAAGATTGTGAATCACTACAGAGAGATCTAAATAAAGTACAAGAATGGAGTAGGAAGTGGGAGATGGAGTTCAATACAAAAAAGTGTAGTATAATGGAATTTGGAAAAAGCAAAAACAGAATAACAGGATCATATAATTTGGGAGAAGAAGGAATAAAAAAAGTAAAAAATGAGAAGGACCTGGGAGTCATTGTTATGAATAATATGTCACCTGAGAAACATATAAATAAGATTTTTGGAGAAACTTATAATTTAATAAGAACAATCAAAGTGGCATTTACATACCTGGATGAAGAAATGGTGAGGAAAATCCTAATCACCCTGATAAGACCAAGATTGGAATATGCAGCAACGATATGGTCACCAAGTACAAAAAAATGTATAAAAAAACTTGAAAGAATACAAAGAGCAATTACAAAATTGGCACCAACACTCTCAAAACTATCATATGAAGAGAGACTACAAAAACTTAAACTACAGACACTAGAGCAAAGAAGAGAGAGAGGAGATTTGATAGCTATTTACAGAATCATGAAAGGCATAGAAATTACTGATAGAGAGAATCTGATAAAATGGGATGACAGAAATACAAGAGGACACGGAAAGAAAATAAAAAAAGACAGCTATAGAAGAGATTTGAAAAAGAACAGCTTTCTTCACAGAGTAATAGACAGTTGGAACAAGTTAGATGAGAAAGTGGTGTGTGCAAAAACAATACATGAATTTAAAAATAGTTTAGATAAAATGAGATATGAAGACGGGACCCCACGATCATAGCTCCCCTTCCCGTAAAATACAACTAGGTAAATACAACTAGGTAAATACACACACACACACACAACACACACAACACATACACACACACACACACACACACACACACACACACACACACACACACACACACACACACACACACACACACACACACACACACACACACACACACACACATGGCGCTGTGGTTAGAGCTCTGGCCTGCCACTACGGTGGTCCGGGTTCGACTCTCGCCCGGGGCTGAAATAATATCAGTATCGCAGCGCTGAGGGGTGTTACTCCAACTCTCGTGGGCGGGGAGTTGGGGGTGTGTGTGTGTGCAAGGTCATAGCATTACCCATAGATCGGACCTACGAGCTCTGAACTCTCTTCCAGGAGGGAAATAGCTGTCGATCACGAGTCCAACACGTGATCCAAAGACCAAGTGAACACACACACACACACACACACACACACACACACACACACACACACACACACACACACACACACACACACACACACACACACACACACACAGATACAAGCTGTATATGCTGCGTCGCCAAAGTTAATTAGGGGCACAGACTGAAGATCTTAAGACCATCTACACTTCCTTCATTTTACCCAAGTTGATGTACGCGGCACCTTCATGGGCCTTCTCAGCTGGAGAAAATGCAGAAAAGAGTCTGTCGCACAATCCTTGGCAACGAAAACTCCACCTATCAGCACGCTCTCACCATACTCGGACTTCCTACCCTTAGAGGGGGTTTACACGGTCCTACGGTTCGTCGAACGCGGTTCGACAGACACGTGTTTAAAGTGATGTGTGAACGGGGTATTTGGTTGTCGAACACGTTGGTTAAACCCCAAATACCCCGGTCACACATCACTTTAAACACGTGTCTGTCGAACCGTGTAATCCCCCTCTTACTGACCGCTATCTTCAGAGCCTGAGGTCGTTTGCGGTCACCTTAGTCAAACATCCTCGGCGCCGGAACCTGCTACCTCTGCAAGTACCACAACCACGTTTACAGGTGCGGCACCACAATACCATCAAGCCGATCAGAGCACGCATCGAGCGGTATAAGAAAAGCCCCATACCGACGTTTGTGGACTTAATCAACAACAAGAAATAACAATGTTGTACAACACAGCTATTCCTTAGCTTACTGTTTTGTTTTGTTTTTTAATGCTTGTAACAGCATCTTTTCATTGTCATAGTTTATAATGTTACAATTGTTACGGGCTGCTGGTATGTGAAGAGACGATACGTATAACGTCTAAGTGCTTAAGAACCAGCGCACTTCTAGAAGCCACTGTAGGACTGAACTATCTGGTCAGGGCCTAGATAATTCGTAAGACTAGAAGTAAAGGTAACAAAGAAGATTCCAGGAAAGGAATATTAAACTAGCGATAAAACTAGTAAACGAAATTATTAATGGAAAATATTTACAGGCAATCAACACAAAAGAGAATGGGCAGTAGGGTCAATGGGACCGTTACACGATTATGGAAATTATCGTTCAAATAAGAAACACAAGATAAGTATGCAATATGGTACTATCTAAGTACAAAGAGATCAGGAACATGCATCAGAATAAGTAATAAGTACAAATATAAGTAAAGTAATGCAATGTATATCAGACACGTAATGTAGGCAAAAAGGGTGATCACTTCACACCAATCGTCTCATGAATCTAAACCTTCTAGTTTTTATCAAGAGATCAATATGTGGGAATATGACAAGGAATGAGCGGTTTCAACCGCTTATATACCATTGGACCGGAAACTGAATACTTCCGGGTGAGTGTGCGAGTGAGTGAAAGGAGGGGAGGAGGGTAAGTTAACACGTCAACATGGGTAGTTTTAGGACCCTCGACTCGCTTGAACAATCTATTTATTTAGTAACTGTCAAATCTGTGCGCTCCGAACTATTCAGGATTTCGCTTGTCTGTTTGTTCTACAAGAGTGCGCACCTCTCCGCACGTAGGCAAGATTACATATAGTGGACGGGCGTTACTGCTTAACATTGTTACAATACATACATAGACAAGAAATATGAACATAGTTATGTAATACAAAGGAACACAATTCTATAACATAATTACACATATGACGTAATATCTAATATTACGTTACACAATCTTGTAGAATGTATATTTTCAGCAGTAATGCTACTATACCCAATAAACCGTATATTGTTATCATCATCATCATCATCATCATCATCATCATCATCATCATCATCATCATCATCATCATCATCATCATCATCATCATCATCATCATCATTATTATCATTATATTATTATTATTACTATTATTATTATTATTATTATTATTATTATTATTATTATTATTACTATTATTATTACACACAAACACACACACACACACACACACACACACACACACACACACACACACACACACACACACACACACACACACACACACACACACACAGACACACACGCACGCACGCACAGAGAGACACGCCCTGTGGTTAGAGTTCTCGCCTGCCACTACGGCGGTCCGGGTTCGAATCCTGCCCAGGGCTGAAATAATTTCAGAATCGCTGCGCTGCGGGGTGTTACCCCAACTCTCGTGGGCGGGGAGTTGGGTGTGTGTGTACGTGTAAGGTCACAGTATTACCCAGTCATACGAGCTCTGAGCTCTCATCTGGGAGGTTAATAATGTTGCTTGGAGGTTCAAGACAACACATTGAAGTTAGGTAGCTGTGGCTTGAAGATGGTGAGCGGCTTTATGGAGGCGAGACAAAGGTTGGTTCTTCTGTCGTTTATTGTGTAAAAATTCCCCCTCTCGCATTTTTGATTAATAAAGGTTTATTGTATAAATATGTACAGATATATATACATTAATATACAATGCGGGCAAGAGCCCGCCAGTGGGGGAGTTGTCGTGCCCTAGTGGGTGGAAGGTGAGGGCGTAGGGAGGTCAGCGAGGAGGGGGCGCCACCCTGAGCGCATCACGTCCATGGGCGTGTGGCGGACAAGGAGGGCAGCTCTCGTTGCCCGACTGCTGAGGAGGCTGCCTTCTGCAGGGTGGGCGGGGGTCTGCGGCGTTGGTCGGAGGGCCTCCGTGGCCGGGCAGGACAGTAGGTAGTGCAGCAGCGGGTGGCGGCTGTGCCTACCGCAGTGATCGCACTGTTGCCTCTGGAAGCCGTCGTACAGCTCCTCCCTGGTGCAATAGCCCAGCCTAACTCTCTGCAACAGTACGCCGTCCGCCCTGGGCTGTTGATGGAAGGCGCTCAACGTCTGATAGTCGGTGGTGGCGGCGTACCAAGCAGCTTGTCTTTTTGTTCCTTCTAACTGCCGGTGAGTCTGGTGGGCGCGGTGGGCTGCGGCACGCCTGGCTCGCGCCTTCACGTACGACAGACTAGGTGGCACGTGCCTGGTCACGTGGGGGGCGCCAGCGGCTCTTCTTGCAGCAACGTCGGCGGACCCATTACCTCGCACGCCCACGTGGCTGGGCATCCAGTGCAGCCTTACCCGACGTCCCTGTGCGGCAAGGCTCTGCAGGCTGCTCAGGATGGCGGTGACGAGTCCCACGTTGTCGCTGGGGAACGGCTGCTGGAGGACCTGTCATGCCGTCCTGGAGTCTGTGTGTAGGACCACAGTAGCCTCCTGGCGGTTCTGGGCGTGCTCCAGGGCCAGGTGGATAGCCATGAGCTCTGGTTGCAGGGTGGAGCAGTAATCCGGCGTCCTCTCGAGCAGTTCGGTCTCAGCGGTGATGACAGCGGCGCCCGTCCTGCCACTTTCGGGGTCAACCGAGCCGTCGGTGTAGTATATGGCACCGCCCGGCTCAGACACCCGCGCCACCGCCATGAGGGTGTGATGCTGCAGCCCCTCGGTGGTGCAGAGCGCCTTGCTGGCCGGTAGCCGGGTGGTGGAGAACTCTGCTGTTAGGGGCTCCCACGGGGGTGGGGCTCGGTGGGTGGGGGCCGGGAGGTCGGCGTGTTGCCAGCGCCAACCGTTAATGTGGGCGAGGCTGTGGGTGGCCAGGGTGGACTGGAGTAGCCACGGGTTGCGGTGGAGGACATCGTTCCCTTGCGTCATTGCAAGCCGTAGTCTTCTCTGTGCTACTCCTTCGGAGTCGCGCTGCAGGACCCTGGCCACGCGGCAGGCCACGATCTGTTCTACTCTGGTGGTGAGTGGCACCAGGCGGGTCTCGTTCTGCAGGACGCACGCACTGGTCCATCTCGGAGCTCCCAGCATCGTCCTCATGGCGGTGTTTTGCAGCATCTCGAGCCGCTCCTGTTGGCTACGGGAAAGCGATATGAGGACTGGGGCGATATAGTCCACCAGGGAGCGCACTGCAAGTACGAAGTACATGGCTCGCATTACGTTCAGCCTAGCCTGGGTCCTTTCCCTCAGGTGGGCGGCGTGGGCTATAAAGGACAGCCACTTGTCCACCCATACCCCGAGGTACTGGTATGAGTTGGCCCAGGCCAGTCGGATACCCTGGACACAGAGCTGACCTGCCGGGTCGGCAGCCCTCACCATCATGACGCGGGACTTCTCTGCAGAGATTTTGAGGCCCAGCTCCTCGCATTTCCCGCTGATAATGTCGAGCGCCTGCTGCACCTTCCTGAGCTTGTTGCCCCTCCCGGTGACCACGAGGGCGAGGTCATCGGCGTAGCTGAGGAGGATGGTGCCATTGTAGAAGGGCAGGGCCACCAACTGCTCCATCAGCAGGTTGAAGAGGAGGGGGCTGAGGATACCGCCCTGGGGCGTCCCGTTCTCCAACCTCTGGAAGCTGGACTTCAGGCCCTGGAATTTTACCTTGGCGCGGCGATGCTGCAGATAGTCGCGGAGCCAGGCTAGCATCCTTCCCATCACGCCCTTCCTTACGAGGGCGGCGAGGATGGCGTGAGGGCTGGCCAGCTCAAATGTCTTCTCCAAGTCGAGGAAGACAACGATGGCGGGGCGGTGGTTGACTTGGTTTAGCAGCGTCAGGATGCTGTCCACCGTACTCCTGCCGCGGGTGTAGCCGAAAACGTGGGGGCGCAGTGGCCCCACACGCCACTGAAGGCGAGCAAGCACCATCCTCTCAGCCGTTTTGGCTGTGCAGCTGAGGAGGGAGATAGGCCTTAGCTTGGTGGGCTCCCTCGGCTTGGGGATTGGTTGGATGTCAGCCTCCTTCCACGAAGGAGGCAGGCATCCCGCCATCCACGACTCGTTGACTGTGGCCAGCAGGGCGGCGTCCCCGGCTGGCCCGGCGTGAGCGATCATGGAGTACGTCACGCCGTCGGCCCCTGCTGCTGCGTCACGGCCCCGTCTCTTGGCCCGCTCCAGCTCCTGAGGAATGAAGGGACGGTCTGTTACTTCAGCTTTTTTAGTCGCTTCCTCGATGGCCGTGTCGCGGCGCGGCCGAAGCTGCTGCTGGAGACGGCGCGTGCTACCCGGAAGCTGGTCACTGGAGCCGCGGGCGGTGAATTCGGCTACGAGCCTCTCGGCCTCCTAGTGTGAGTGCGGGTGGGCGGCGGGGCGAGGCGGCCTTCAAGCTTTTCCACAGCTGGCTTAGAGGCATGTGGTGGTTGAAGGAGGCGCACCACTCCAACCACATGGTCACCAAGTCCTGAAGTAACCTCAAGTTGGTTGGGTTAGCGCGTCTCTTGTAGAGCTTCCTGTGAATGTTCACTCTGTGGTTATGCCCACGCACCTCCTCGTTGTATAACCACCAGTTTGGCCAGTGGCAAGGGCTCGGGGCTTTCCTGGGGATGGCTGCGTTAGCAGCCCTCTCAATAGCAGCAGTCAGGTCCCTCTCCTGCTGGTGAAGGTCCACGGGTGGCTGGTAGGCGGCCCACCATTCGTCGAGGGAGGCCTGGAAGCTGGCCCGGTCTGCTATCCCGATGTTCCAACGTGGAGGGGGGAGGGGGGGCGCTGGGGGTGCCACTGGGAGGGTGGTGAGAGTGGCGAAGTGGTCGCTGGTGAGGGTAGGATGTACTCGCCATGTAGCACCGGCGGCCAGGTCGTTCGAGGCGAGGGTGAGGTCAAGCCTCCCCCCCACCCCTGGGTGTGGGTAGCCTCCCCTGTGTTGAGGAGGCGGATATGGGGAATGTCCTCGAGTAACACGGCCAGGTGGATGCCCGTCTCGTTGGTTGGGGATGGTGACTGCAGCATGGGGTGGTGGGCGTTCAGGTCGCCCGCCACGAGGAGGCTGGTGTGGGCGGCGAGGTAGAGCAGCTCGCCTGCTTCCAGCTGGTGTCATTGGCTCCTGTATATGTTGTACACCAGAAGCGGGATGCCCCCGACCTGCAGCTCTAGTGCCAGGACCTCCCCGCAGTGGACTGGGGCGGATACTCTGCGGTGAGGGATGGAGCTCCTCACCAGCGCCGTACAGCCGCGGGTGTTCTCTGTGGCAGGGAGCGAGTGAAGGGAATAACCCGCCACCCTCCACTCAAAGTCGGCGCGCGTCAAGGTCTCCTGGAGCAGCACCACGTCAAGGTTTTCCGTGAAGATAGCCTGCAGTACTTGGTGCTTCTTAGGTCGGAGACCTTGCATGTTCCACTGCAGGACTCGTAGCCTGGAAGGGCCAGCAAGTTGGTCCTCATATCAGCATCTGCCTCAGCTCGTCGACTCTCCATTCTGGTGGTTGGGGTCGGCTGGGTAGAGGGAGCGGAGGTGTGTGTCCCTCAGGTCGGGGGGTGGCTGGAAACCACATTCTGTGAAGAATGAGACAGTCTCCTGCAGGATCTCGCTCAGGGTCTCCTGCTTGTCGATGTCGTGGTTGGGGTTGGCGAGCAGCTTCACCAGAAGTTACATCATCCTTACCATGATGCAGCTGACGACTGTACGTGTTTCCTCGTGTGATCCCTGGGGGCCGGTCGGCTAATCCCTTCCTCCGGCTCTGGCGCGGCCTAGGCTGGGGGCGGGGACCGCGGTGGCCCGCCGCCGACCCCACGCTGACCTGGTTGGTGGTAATACAGGCTGGAAGGCTTGCCGACGCTGCTGCTGCGGCTTAGGCTGGCTACGTGGTGGGTGCTGGTGCTTGGTGTCCTGGTGCCGTGATGCTCCAGCGACGACGTTCTTCTGTTGCTGCGACTGGCTACGTGATGATCTCGAGCGGCGTCGTTGCTGCCGTCGCGGAGGCCCCTGGGGCTGCCGCTGTTGCTGCCGTTGCGGTGGCCCCTGGGGCTGCCGCTGTTGCTGCTGGGGTTTCTGGGGAAGCCTGGAGAGCCTGCGGAGCCTCTCGGGGCACCGGGGGTTCCAGGCGTGATGGTTATTTCCGCAGTTGGGGCATTTTGCGGAGGTGGACTGATTGGCTTTGTGCTTTGCGATGCAATCCTCCGTCGGGTGTGGCAAGCCGCACACGCCACATCTGGCGGCGTGTTTACACCGTTCCTGGAGGTGGTTGTATCTCTGGCATTTATAGGATCTCACCGGTTCCCCCCGATGAGGGTGCAGAGAGTACCTCCCCCAACAGCCGAGATCCAGTTTGGGGGGCGGCTGTCCCTCCAACACCACCAGTACTTGCCTTGTGGGGAGCTTATTCGTGCGGGAGCGCAGTCGCTCGGCTGAGATCACCTTTGGGTGAGCCTCTACCGCTTCCAGGGGAAGTTCCAATGGGTAGCGCTCCAGCACTACCTTGTACCGTCTCAAATTGGGATCTAGGAGAATCACAGTGTTCCCCTCCTCAGCGAGGCGCGGAGGAGTACTGCGGAGGCTTCGTCCCTGGCCTTGAGGATCTGTTCACCCTAAAGGTTGAGTCTCACCTCCATTTTCAGGCTGGGGTTCTCCCTCTCGAGAGCAGTGATGGCCTGGTAGGCGCTGTCGTGGTCCCCTAGGTGGCCCAGTTTGAACTTGGGCCTCGGAGGAAGCTGGTGGCGGGCTCTGCGATTTCTGACGACGGTGGTCCATCCCTGGCCTTCGTCGTCGCCTGGTTGCTCCTCGTCACTCTTGAGTAGCTGCTCAAGTAGGGCGGCGTCGTCCGCGTTGCTCGGGGTGCCTTCCGGTGAGGAGGGCGCGTCGTTGTTGCTGACTACCATTAGTGAGGAAGCGTCGCTGCTGCTGTCGTCCTCTTGCAGGGAGGGCGCGTAGCTGCTACTGGGCCTGGCTCGGGCCGCCTTCTTGGGCGTGGAGAGCTCTTCCGAGGCCTCTGTGGGAAAGCATTCCCTGCCCCTCTTCCCGACACTTGTAGTCGCTAACTCCTTCACTCTAGCCATGAGGATGTGCGACGACGGATGAAAACTGTGCATGTATGAAGAAATCACTTCGTAGACTGGACGATGAGTTGGTGGTGTGGTTGATGCACGTAATGTCCCCATCTTAGTTAGAGGGCAGGATAGATAAGATGGGGGAGAGGGAGGGAGGGGAGATTTGGGGGTTTAGTGGAGGGAAAGAGTGAAATGGAAGGAAGGAAGAGTTATGAAAGATGTGGGGCAGACGCACTTGCTCGGTTGTCCCCCTCTCGCAGAGAGCGCAGAGAGCATAAACCTTATATACATGGCTCGTGGCAAGGTTGTCGACGAGGTATTTATTTACATGAACGCTGTTTACCAGCGAGATTTGATATTTATATAGGGTTAAATTTATATACATCGTTTTGTGATATTTGTACAATGTGTCCGAGTTTGGACAGGAGAAAATAGCTCTAAGGAATATTTATTCTTGAGTGGTAATGTCATGGTTGGCAGGCGTCAGGGTTGGTGCCCAGCTGCGTGCGTTGAGAGGTCACGCCCTTTGATAATGAACAATAGAACTTGACCGTGGGCTTGACCCTTGTGGTGCCGTGAGGTCACGTCTACCATCTCGCTCTGATTTCGGTGCGGCGATATGCATGTGCGTCCTGCACACGTCCTGTGGTGTAGAGGCGGTAGATGAAAAGGTAGATAGGTAGATTACGCTGTCTAGAAGCTCTAGTTATACAACAATAACTGTCGATCACGAGTCCAACACGTGATCCAAGACCACATACACGCGCACACACACATGCACACGTCAGAAATGTGTATACAGTTGACAAATGTAAGAAACAGCTTAAGTTGTTCTTCAGATTTGTAAATAGTAACCTGAAACACACAAGTAATATTCAAGTTGAAAGTTGAAGCGTTAATATATGAAACTGCAAGAATTATGCCAGCAGAAATGAATAATGAAATCTTCCAGTCAGTATTTAGTAAGGAGTTTTAGGGAGAAACGTGTGAAGAAAACGAAGTTGTTATAAACAATACAATAGAAGAAGGTGAGGTGTTGAGTAGCCATTTTGGAAATAAAAGGTGTCTGATTTTACCGGAATTAGCTTTAATGGGGTTTCCCAAAGTCAATGATAGCTAAATAAATTACACAAATCTCTTTCGTTTTTTACTTATTGCAATTTCAAATCCCTAATCCTATCCCCAAAACGTCGACTGCTTCAACCATTCTCCCAAAAGCTACCCGTAGCACCATCTACTCTGCAGTGACGTCATTAGTTGTATTCATTCTTCATGCATTGTCATTGTGTTTGATGAATGTCGAGTGCCGCAGGCTCTTTGATATAAAATTTAAGAATTATGAAAATGAAGAAAGAACTACTGAGGAAAATACACAGTTGTGATGAAAAGAACAGGAGAAAGACACGAGAAGAAAACGTACGATAACTGCCCAACAACAATATCTTTCACGAACAGAACATACATGGAGATGGGGCTAGATTATCTTATAATAATACCAAATAGCCTTTTTTAAAGCATAAGTAAAGCAAATGATAAGATATATTGTTTTTGGAAATTTAGATTGAATTTATCAGATAAATAAGCTAGAAAAATAAAACCGGGATAACAAAGAAATTACGTAGAGGGAGTAAATATAACAAAAGCATTAATAAAACAAAACAAGACATATGATAGGTTAATTAGGAGTGCAGGGTGTTGCTTCCGACATGACTGATAATTGTGAAATTAGTTATGTAAAACCACGTTCTCCAACAGAGAGGCACAAACAGTTCAACTTTCCAATTTTTTAAAATGCAGTTTTTTTTTTCCTGGATTCAGAGAAACAATACTGACTAAATAATATATGAGGCATCAATTTTCTTCTATTAGAACTATCATGGAACTTAATTTCAGTTTTATGATATGTTCACTATTATCACAATTTAACAGCTGGATAATAAAGGCGTGCAGTATAGGGATAAATGCAAAAAATACATGTCATCTGCTGGAACGGAATGGTATGTTTTTAGCGATACTTTTAGTTAATATTTCTATACCGTTTGATTAATGATAGCCAGCATGGTTTCAGACGGAAACGTTGTTGCGTGACTAACTTACTCGAATTCTACAACACAGTTATCTCGAATTATGACAAAAGAAACAATATAAATTTAATATATCTAGACTTTGCAAAAGCTTTTGATACCGTCCCACACGAAAGACTACTTACTAAATTAACTTCACACGGAATAAGTGGTAGCCTATTAAGTTGGACTAATAATTGGTGGAATGATCGAAAACAGAGAGTTGTTTTAAATGGAAAAACTTCTGGATGGAAAAATGTTACAAGTGGAGTTCCTCAGGGTTCCGTTCTTGGGCCACTTCTATTCATAGTATATATAAATGATATAGACCATGGACTAAAATCTACTGTTTCCAAATTTGCTGATGATACAAAACTGTGCGAAATGGCAAATGATCACTTAAATCAATTAGATATTCAAGAAGATTTAGATAAATTACAGCAATGGTCTGAAAAGTGGCTAATGAAACTTAACACAAATAAATGTAGGGTAATGCACATAGGTAAAAATAACAGTAAGTACGATTACAAGTTATTTGGAAATTCGTTAACAAAAGTGGATAGTGAAAAAGATATCGGCGTAATCATCAGTGACGATCTCAAATCACCCAAGCAGTGTATTTCAGCCTCTGAGAAAGCAAATAAGATTCTAGAACTGATTGCGAGATATTTTGATTTCAAAAGTCCATCACTCATTAACAAGCTATATAAATCGTTAGTTCGTCCACATTTGGAATATGCTGTTTCTGTATGGTCACCGAATCTCATTAAAGACATTGACAGACTGGAAAAAATACAACGGCGAGCCACAAAACTGATTCCAAATATAAAAAATAAAACATACGAAAATCGACTAAAACATATGAATCTGTTTTCCCTAAAAAAACGTAGACTTAGAGGTGACTTGATACAGGTTTTTAAAATTCTAAAGGGAATTGACAACATTATAAGTAACCAAATTTTCACATTGAATGAGAATCAGACAAGAAACAATGGTCTCAAACTGTCCGGAAATAGATTCAATTTGGAAGTAGGTAGAAACAACTTTGCCAACCGTGTAGTTAATGAATGGAATAAACTTCCTGCACAGGTAGTGCAATGTAGTTCAGTTCGAAGCTTTAAGAATCATTTAGATAAACACCTAAGCAAGATGCTGTAATGATTATAATTTATTTCATATTATTTGTTTTTGTTTGGTTATCATTTGTTTGTTTTGATTTTCATTTATTATGTGTCAATTTATTATTGTTTGCTATTTGCCTGTTTGTTTATCATTTAACTATACCTATACATTTATATATGTATTTTATTTGTTATTTACATTATTATAGTTTTTATTTATTAATTTCTATTATTATGATTTTTTTTTTGCATCCGACCTAGATATGGACCAAAAGGTTTCCTGTCGGCGTGCTCCGCCTTTGTAATCCTTTGTAATCTAAGATAATGTATCTAACTTGTCGTGTAAAGAATAGATAACTTTATCTGGTAGTAAATAATCAGCATAATTAACCTTTATACTGTCACATTTGGGGCGAGATGAAAAAAATATCTGTATTACGTTGTAGACATTATTGTTTACGAAGCTTGTGGCATCAAGAAGGCGTAGTATGAACGTGCTGCAGGATTGTGTAGGAGGAAACTGCAAAAATATTGAATGCATCACATATACTACACTCGCATTTTTGAATGTCCAAAGACAGTATTGCAGAACCAATATGCACTAAGGTAAGAACCAATGATGCCCCAGTATAAAAACTTCTTCATAAATATATTACGGTTCAAATTTATAACACAAACTATGCCGTCTATCCACACATCTTGGATTTTGTTAGTGATATTTAGGAAGTCGAGACTACTCTCAAAAGACAAAAAGAACTTATTATCGTTGAATATTATCTCTTTTACTAAAGGACGCTTGGGTTGGTACAGAACTCATGACTTTATCGGAACTACTCGTAATACCAATAGATGCCACTGTATGGTGTGTTTTAAGGTGCCGATTATATAGCAAACAACGAATATTTTCGTAAAAAAATCAAATAGTATTTTTGAGATAAGATGTTTGTTTTAAACATGGTTCTCGTGAAAATAGATAACATTACAAAATAGAAAATGCAAATTTGTATCTGAGTATAATGGTTACCCTTTAAGTTACTCTAGGAATTGGAGGTAAGAAAATCCTTAGGATCAGAAGAAATTTCAGATTGGGTACTGGAAGAGTGTAGAGAATTTTTTGGATAAAGTACGCCAATTGATAATTTGTACACTGAAAGAAGGGAAGGTGATTCTGGAATAGAAATATGCAAATATGGCATCAATAATCCAGATAGGAAACTGGAATATACCTCTAATTTACAGACCAAAACCCTTGACCAGTACAATTGGCAAAATGTATTAAAAACAGGCAAAGTTTGATAAGTGGAGGCAAGAGATGGATTCCCACGAACACAGGTCGAACCCCGTAAATCACTAAGTAAATACAGCCAGGTAGATATACACGTATATAGTCACCCGTAGATAGGACCATACATGAGCTCTGAGCTTTCATCCGGGAAGGTAACAGCTATCGTTGATCACGAGTTCAACACGTGATCGAAAACCATAGCTGTGATTTCAATGTTTGGCAAAGGAAATAACAGCGTCATGGGGAACCGGATAGGTGGGAAGTCCCAGGCGCTCACTGTGGTGGCACATCCCTAATGCCTCCGCCTCTTGTTTCACCAGTAGGCAGTGACGGCAATGCATGTCAAGAGAATCATTACACAGCACTCTACTGTGTCTCTCCTCCGCCCACCAGGAAGTGACGTTGGACTCAACAAGTCATGCGCATTCACGTTACATGTGTGTGTTTGTATTTGTGCATTATATACATACATACATTCACACACACACACACACACACACACACACACACACACACACACACACACACACACACACACACACACACACACACACACACACACACACACACACACACACACACACACACACACACACACACACACACACACACACATGGCACCAATATTCCAGATAGGAAACTGGAATATACCTGTAATTTACAGACCAAAATTTACAGCCACAACACGACTCGGTGGCGCGGTTGGTAGAGCGCTGGACAGCCAGCACGGTAGTGCTCGCAGTACCTGGTTCGAATCCTACCCAGGGGCGAAATTATTTCGGTATCGCTGCGCTTCGGGTCGTTACTCTGACTCTCGTGGGCGGGGAGTTGGGGGTGTGTATGTGTGTAAGGTCATAGCATTACCCATAGATCGGTCATACGAGCTCTGAGCTCTCTTCCGGGAGGGAAATAACTATCGATCACGAGTCCAACACGTGATCCAAAGACCAAGGTGAATACATATATATATATATATATTATATATATATATATATATATATATATTATATATATATATATATATGTCTATATATATATATATATATATATATATATATATATATATATGTGTGTGTGTGTGTGTGTGTGTCTGGGGTATTGACTGCGCTATCCAGACATTTGGGCACAGGACGTTTGGGCACACGACATGTGGGCACAGGACATTTAGGTACGACATTTGGGCACATGACATTTGGTCACAAAGTACTGGGTGCGACATTTGGCCACAGCATAATTCGTGCCGTATATTATGATCCTAAAACAAGAAAAAATAATAAAAGATGATTCTGTTGAACAACAGGCATGAAAAATTATAATTAGGCATGAATATTTTATATTAGTTGGGTTTTACTATGCCACGGGACGAATACAAAAAGATGATAAATTACCTAGTTTCCTGCCATAAACTTTCAGACATACATATGAGAATCACAGAGCATCAGAGACATGCATTGTTTCTGATTCTCTATGTATAGGAAAGGAAAAAATCTAAAAAATATATAATAATGAAATAAAAATAATCCAATTAACTAAAATGTTTCAAAAATGTTATGGGTAAGTGAGCAAAGAATCAATGATTTTATACGAATATCAATTTATTTTTGGATAGTTTCACATCACCAAGACAAAGAGCAATGAAGGACTTCTATCAGTTTTACAATTATAAAGGGCACACAGAAGGGATTCACCCGAACTTTATGCTTTTCCATAGGTGTGTGTAGGGACTTCGTCTTTTGGTGAGGTATCTTGTCAGAAGGGCTTCACCCGAACTTCATGCTTCTTCATAGGTGTGTGTAGGCACTTCATCTTTTGTTGAGGTATCTTGTCAGAAGGGCTTCACCCGAACTTCATGCTTTTCCATTGGTGTGTGTAGGCACTTCATCTTTTGAGGAGATATCTTACCAGAAGGGCTTCACCCGAATTTCTGCTTGACTGTAGGTACTTCGCTTTTTGGGTTAGGCTGATTCAACATGGAAGTTTGACATGAAAGGCTTCCCTAGTAGACATACATTTGTATATAAGGCCTTTTCTACAGCAAAGTTCAAATCAGCCTAACATGGAGTTCATACAGAGTAGCCGAGGAAGAAAGAAATTGTGTCTTGATGGACACATGTATACTATGCACGTTACTCGCAAAGAACGGATCAGGTGGAGGTATGTGAAGCGGGTAACCAACTGCAAGGGCGCTATCTCAACATCCCTTCAATTTGAAAATGTCAGGAAAGAGCAGAGACACAACCATGACAGCAACCCCATGGAGGTGTATGCAGCCAAAGCAAAAGCCAAACTGAAGGAGCAATCTACCCAGAGAAAAGACCCTCCAAACTTGCTGTTCACAGAGGCCCTTGCAAACATGCCTGATGACGCGAGAGGACTGATGGGAAAGGAAGCTACTGTCAAGCGTTTTCTTCAACGGCAGCAAACAAGGCAAATTCCAATGGAACCAGCGAGTATTGAAGATCTGATCATTGATTGCGAGTGGGCTGAAACAGCAAGCGATTCACCACAGAGGTTCCTGATCCACGGCAATGGCCAGAATGCTGACTCAAGGATCATCGTGTTTGCATCCCCTACAGCCCTGAGAACCCTAGCCCATGCAGATACCTGGATGATGGATGGCAACTTTCAATGGCACCACGTCATTTCCTCCAACTCTACATCATCAGGGTACCGCTTGGTAACACCGCAGTGACAACAGTGTATGCGCTTCTTCAAAGAAAATCACAGGAAACCTATCAAGATCTTATTCAGATAGTGTTGGACCACTGCGCCAGACAGGATCTTTATCCAGATCCGACCACTGCCCTATGCGACTTCGAACAAGCAGTTATCAGTGTTGTAAGGGTTGTCCTTGGTGAGCACGTTCAAGTTCGTGGGTGCTTTTTCCATTTGACCCAAAGTACATGGCGAAAAATACAAGAACTTGGTCTTGTGCAGCTGTATAGCAAAAATGAAGATATGAAACTCTTTTGTGGGATGCTAGCTCTTCTGCCACTCTGTGATGTTGAGGATGGGTTTCGGTGGCTGAAGGACCATATACCCGATGGTGCTGAGCCCTTGTCGACTACTTCGACATGACGTATGTGACAGGTCAAAAACAGGAACACAGGTAAATAACGAATTAACGTCAAAGCTAACTAAAAATCAACAGACATATCAAGATAATTTAATTTAATAATTAAATCTACATTGTTCCTAATGTGGGAAGAAGAAATAGTTCCAACGAGTGGACTCAAGACAGAAACAAGCCATTTGGATAATTTGTATGAAATGCAACCAGTAGAACTGATAATATGTCTCATTGGATTATCTGTTGATTTTAAGTTAGTTAGTTTTGACGTTAATTCATTATTTACCTGTGTTCCTGTTTTTAACCTCCTTTCTTTCCTAGAAGAAGAACTTAAACTATATTCTTTATTAATCTCATTAAACTCTGTGTGGTTGATTTCAAATTCGTTTTCGATGGAAAATTCTATGCACAAAGATTTGGCGTGGCTATGGGGAATCCCTTGTCTCCACTATTGAGTAATTTTATATGAAATTTTTTGAAAGGGAGTTGTTGTATTGTATTCTTTCACGTAATGTTATTTGGTACTATGCATTTGGCCACTTGCTCATAACTTGGATAATAATACTTTAGTTAGTTTAAACAATTTAGTACCTCCTATAAGATTTAAAATTGAGACAGAACAAGACAACAAATTACCCTTTCTAGATGTTACTATTCACAGAAAAGAAAGGTACTCCAGGTTTTATGTTTTTCGTAAACCCACTAATGTTTTGTCATATGTTCACTATTATTCTGCTCACCACCTTAATACAAAGATCTCAGTTTTTTCCTCCATGTTTCTTAGAGCTTTTAGAGTTTGTAGTCCTGAATTTTTAGACGAGGACATAAAAAGGATTTATGAAATAGCGTCAAACTTGAAATACCCAAAACATGTGATAGTTAGATCACAATACAAGGCCAGGAAGTCCTACGATGATTCTTCCCCAAAAGATCCTTTTAATAAAAAGAATCTTTTGGTTCTTCCCTTTCATCCCAATTTGGTGAAACTTCCTCGTGTCCTTAAATTTTTTAATGTTAATGTTGTATTTAAAAACAATACAAAGAACTTCTTATCAAGAATTCGCCTGATAATTTGGCGAGTTGTGTCTACACTATCCCTTGCAAGAATTGCAATTCTTGTTACATTGGTCAGACTGGTAAGTAATTAAAATCTAGGCTGAACCAGCACAAGTATAGTGTCCGTACTGGCCAATCTTCAAGTGGGATTTTTGCTCACATTAGAGACTACAACAATTGCATTGATTGGGACAATTCCCAAGAAATTATTTCATGTAATTCTTATTTGGTAAGGAATATAATTGAATCGTGTCTCATTAAAAATACTTTTAATGATAATCTCAATTTGAGCACTGGTCTTTTCAAACTAGATAATTTTGTCATCAATCAAATTGCAGGACAATGTCCCAAAGCTCCGCCTTAGCAATCTTGTGTGACCTTTTATCATCTGTATCAACTGTCATATATTTTATTCATTTATTCTTGTTATTAATTTTTATTCTTATATTTTCTATTTTTGTTTATTTGTAAAACAATCCTTATGTATTTATGTTGAGTGACTTTTAATGAAAATCTCAATTCAAGCACTAGTCTTTTCAAACTAGATAATTTTGTCATCAATCAAATTGCAGGACAATGTCCCAAAGCTCCACCTTAGCAATCTTGTGTGACCTTTTATCACCTGTATCAATTGTCATCTATTTTATTCATTTTTTCTTGTTATTAATTTTTATTTTTATTATTTTTATTTTCATTTATTTGTAAAACAATCCTTATGTATTTATGTTGAGTGACCTCTCCTGTCCTCTACACTATTGTATTTAAGCTGTATTTTGTTGTGATACTATGTACTTTGAAAATGTCTTAGACGAAAACATCCAGTATTCCGATCTTTGATTTCCTCGCGGTTTCAAGCAAAATATCTTTATTCACGTGTTTTATGTGATTACTGTTGCATATATATATATATATATATATATATATATATATATATATATACGTTGAGACATTGTTACAGGTTGGAAAAAGGGGTAAGGAAGACACAAATTAGAATCACAAGCTTCTTTATGCGTAGTTTCACGCAAAACGCTTCTTCAGAGAAGCCTTTTGTGCGAAACTAGTCAGAAATAAACTTGTGATTCTAATTCGTGTCTTCCTCACCCATATATATATATATATATATATATATATATATATATGTATTTGTATATATATATATACATATATATATATATATATATATATATATATATATATATATATGATGAAGGTGGAAAAAGAAGTCACGGGTCTAGTTCCGAGTTCCTGAGTTTATTCCTGACCGGTTTCGCTCTATGCTTCTTCAGAGGAATGTGAAGAAGCATAGAGGGAACCCGGTCAGGAATAAACTCAGGAATTCGGAACTAGACCCGTGACTTCTTTTTCCACCTTCATCAACTTGTCACAATGTACCAGCATATATATATATATATATATATATATATATATATATACATATATATATACATATCATAATAAAGTAGTAGCTTCTATCTGTCTGTCTGATTGTTTATTTGTTTGTTTGTTTGTACACGAACTCCTCCTAGGGTTTTAGAGATAGACCCCCATAACCATATATATTCTTATACCTTATCACTCCAGGTACTTGGATAACTATATTTCATTTAGAAAAAATATATTTTGGTTAGGGTTAATGGTTAAAGTTAGGAGGTTTATGTAGTATCCCCTGAAGTCGCGTAGTATATTTTGTAACTTAAGAATTAATATGATTAAACAAACCATTGTATGTATCCATAAATATTATTTACATCTGTGAAATTAATGTTGCCACAAACCATGATAGCTTTTGTAAGAAGAAAGCATGTTTATGGAAAATGATTGTATAATTTTACCAAATGTTGAAATATTGGTTATTTTCATTTAATCTTTGTGCGGGCGGAAATAGTTCATTTACAAACTCCTACGCTTTTGCAGATAAACCACTATAACTATATATATTCTGAAGATAGATAAACTAGATACATTTCTTCACCTTTCAGCTGTAGACATTTATTGTCAATCCACACGCACACACACACATGCACATACACACGCACACAAAAGAATGTGTACACATGATATTTGTGTTTGTGTATGCATGTATTTTCAAACTAGGGTTTCCCAACTTAAGGACGGGGGTGCACACCTGGGAGGGGGAGTATTTAAAGCTATATTTAATAAAAAAATATTTTGGTTAGGGTTAGGGGTTAAAGTAAGTTGGTTTATGGTGAGGGAACACGCCACTACTGTAGTCCCCTCTTAAGTTATTATTTTTGTAACATAAGAATCAATATAATTAAACAAACCATTGTATGTGTTCATAGATGTTATTTATATTTGTGAAATTAATGTTGCCACAAACCATGATAGCTTTTGCAAGAAAAAATCATACAAATGTAAAATGATTGTATAATTTTACCAAATGTTGAAATATTGCTTATTTTAATTTAATTTTAGTGCGGCGGAAATTTATTATTTACAAACTCTTCCTAGGTTTTTCAAATAAACCCCAATAACCATATATATTCTGAAGATAAATAAAGTAAATACATTTCTTCACCTTTTAGCTGTAGGCATTTATTGTCAATCCACACACGCGCGCAAAAGAATGTGCACATGATATTTGTGTTTGTGTATGCATGTATTTTCAAACTAGGGTTTCCCAACCTTTGGGTAGGGTGGCGCACATCTGGGAGGGGGAGTGTTTAAAGCTATATTTCATTTAAAGATATTTTGGTTAGGGTCAAGGGTTAAAGTTAAGTATGGTATGGTTAGGTTAGGGATTATTCACAAACTCGCAGCAACGCGCGGGTAATTGGCTGGTATATTTATATATACATATATATAATATATATATGTATATATATATATGTATATATATATATATGTGTATATATATGTATATACGTATATATATATATATATATGTGTATGTTTCTTAAGACAGATTGAACATTTTTAGAAGTTCCGCCATGGGATACGAACCCTGACCCGTGCGTCGATAATCACGAGGCCAAGACGTAGCATGGTCGCTAACGTCTTGGCCTCGTGATCATCGACGCACGGGTCAGGGTTCGTATCCCATGGCGGAGCTTCTAAATATATATATATATATATATATATATATAGATATATATATATATATATATACACACACACACACACACACACACACACACACACACACACACACACACATATATATATATATATATATATATATATATATATATATATATATATATATTCATAACCACTCTCCATCCACACCTACAGTATATCCTGTGCTCTCCTTCCTCTGCTTAACACAGGTTCCCTTTTTATCCAAGGCCCTCTTCAACCCATCATTCTTGGTTTTCTACTTAAATTTGCTTCCTCCACCCCTGCCTTCCTCATTCAAAGGATTACAAAGGATTACAAAGGCAAAGCATGCCGACAGGAGACCTTTTGATCCATATCTAGGTCGGATGCAAAAAAAAAAAAAAAAAAAAAAAAAAAAAAAAAAAAAAAAAAAAAAAAAAAAAAAAAAAAAAAAAAAAAATCATATTAATAATAAATTAAAACTATAACAATGTAAATAACAATTAAAATACATAAATAAATGCATTGGTATAGTTGAATAACAAACAAACAGGTAAATAGTAAATGATAATAAATTGACATATAACTAATAATAAATGAAAATCAGACAGACAAATTATAACAAAACAAAAACAAATAATATAACATAAATTATAATCATTACAGCATCTTACTTAGGTATTTATCTAAATGATTCTTAAAGCTTCGAACTGAACTACATTGCACTACCTGTGCAGGAAGTTTATTCCATTCATTAACTACACGGTTGGCAAAGTTGTTTCTACCTACTTCCAAATTGAATCTATTTCCGGACAGTTTGAGACCATTGTTTCTTGTCTGATTCTCATTCAATGTGAAAATTTGGTCACTTTTGATGTTGTCAATTCCCTTTAAAATCTTAAAGACCTGTATCAAGTCACCTCTGAGTCTACGCTTTTTTAGGGAAAACAGATTCATGTGCTTAAGTCGATTTTCGTATGATTTATTTTTGATATTTGGAATCAGTTTTGTGGCTCGCCGTTGTACTTTTTCCAGTCTGTCAATGTCTTTAATGAGATTCGGTGACCATACGGAAACAGCATATTCCAAATGTGGACGAACTAACGATTTATATAGCTTGTTAATGAGTGATGGACTTTTGAAATCAAACGATCGCGCAATCAATCCCAGAATCTTATTTGCTTTCTCAGAGGCTGAAATACACTGCTTGGATGATTTGAGGTCGTTACTGATAATTACGCCGAGATCTTTTTCACTATCCACTTTTGTTAACGAATTTCCAAATAATTTGTAATCGTAATTGCTGTTATTTTTACCTATGTGCATTACCTTGCATTTACTTGTGTTAAATTTCATTAGCCACTTTTCAGACCATTGCTGTAATTGATCTAAATCTTCTTGAATATCTAATTGGTTTGAGTGATCATTTGCCACTCCGCACAGTTTTGTATCATTCTTTACTTATTCTTTCCATGTGCCCAATCAATTACAGTACTCTTGAATTAATTCTATCTGCCAGCTTCCTTTCCACGTCAATTTCCACATCACCCCCCTGTTTCTCACTCAATCCATCTTTGTATCCCACACCATATTTCTCACACACTTCATCTCAAACATATCTAATTTGATTCTTTCTACCTCCCTTACATTCCAAGTCTGTCCATAGAGTGTTGTAGGCATAATCACCCTTTCATACAGTCTTCACTTTTCCTCAATCTATAGATGACTTTATGGTGATTTTATAGATGATTTATGACTTTTCAATTAAGTCATAAATCATTATAATAATCATAGCCTTGTTTTCAAATTTATTTAGTTTGTATTAAATGTTCTAGATATTACCATAAGGTTTGAAATGACAAGAAATTGTTACATTTTATACATTTAATTAAGGAAACCCAGAAAAAAGTGAAATATCCAGAGAAGAATGATCTAATGTGTTGTTCAGTGTATGAGTACTCTGTGGTTGTTTCTTGCGTACACGTGCTCGTGTTTTGCATATATAAGTCAGTGTTTTACGTTTATGTGCTTAGCGTATACCCACAGCCATGGTTTAGATATATGCGATGATTCTGAACAAACTCTAACATAGGCATAGAATATTTCCCCGCGGCAGAAACTTCCTCTGCAGTAGATAGACGTAAGTTGAACCGAGAGAGTCAGCCCTGGAACAGATGAACATTAATGAACCATCTCTTAGATACACTAAGGTGTTATGTGGTATAATTAAACGAGAACACAAGCTGTCAAACTAAAGTACCATAAGGCATTCCGTTGGTGAAAGGGTTAAATAAGGTTACAACAACCCTATGATTCCCATGGATTTACTTAAGTAAATTAAGCTGAATAACATCGCCGCGTGGCAGTATGAATGCAATATTTCAAAACTACTGTGATAGCGATTTGCTTCTCCTTCAATTAATTTGTTCATCGAACTGATTAGATGATAGGCAAAAAAAAAAAAAAAAAAAAAAAAAAAAA
Organism: Oratosquilla oratoria; assembly: GCF_046742065.1. Lineage (NCBI taxonomy): Eukaryota > Metazoa > Arthropoda > Malacostraca > Stomatopoda > Squillidae > Oratosquilla > Oratosquilla oratoria. Next base: position 63,665,188 of record NC_134784.1, read on the forward strand.
AAAAAAAAAAAAAAAAAAAAAAAAAAAAAAAAAAAAAAAAAAAAAAAAAAAAAAAAAAAAAAAAAAAAAATACGACCATATCACCTGTGTGTTGGAGTTCTCAGTCAGTAACTACAGGGATGGGATGGCGTGTCGCCTTCTTCTTCCGCCGAATTCCACATAACCAAGTTCATCGGCCTGAAAAAGAGTGGAGTAATGTGCATAACTCTTATGAAAACACTTAAAAAACTAAATAAAAGATTATCAACCCATTCTTCCCCATTGTTTTATGTCCGTCTCAGATCTGCCACTTCTTGATGACGGCTGCATCACTTAACTTCTATTTCTCTTCCCTTTACTCTTACAACAGGAGCCCCGAGCACAGGGTCCTGGTGTTCCTGGATGAATCTAAAACAGCTTCCAAGAAGGTCTTCAGACCGCAAACCAGCAGCGTTTTGGGGAGCCCAGACGTTTTCTTTCAGGGATAATCTATAAGAGCGGTGTAAACAAGGGCAGGCACAGTCCTGCTGGACCACCTTGTCCGCTGTGGTCACACAGTAGTTACAGATAATTGTTCTTATTAACTTTCTCGACAGGCACTTCTTTTGTCGAGCACTCTATATATAACCATACCCACAACTATGCTAGACAATTTGATTCAGTGATGAAACGATTCCCGGAAGATTAGAAAACTGCATAGTATAATTTAAGGATCACCTATGAAGCAACAGGTTGGAAACCATTGGCCTAGAGAATTTGATTCCGCACCCAGTGATTTGAAAACCTGCATAAGTAGATCCACAGGTTCTACAAGATGTGGAGCGTTATCGACAAACTTTGCGTTAATGATCTAGACATTGATGAGGCTGGCTAAATTGATAGATTCAATAAAGAAACAAGGGGGAGAGGTGACCTGGCTTGAAATATGTCCACTTCACTATGAAAAGATAGTTTTGACATTATGAAGGATTTTACATGGCAGAGTATGAGAAGTCAGCAGTTCGCTCGCACTTGACAAGCAAATTTTCGCGAATGTAGCTGACGCCATCCTTTAATTGCCCCTGTTTCTTATCTTGGCTGGGACCAATAGACTGATGTTAGTCCTAGGAGAAGAAAGTCTGATTTCAAAATTCTCATCACATTTTTTAGGTGTAGCGTAGAGGGGTTTGGACCGGACCAAAAATCTGTCTATTAACCTTGACTATTTTCTTCTACTAATTCACATAAGGAACACTACCATACAAATATTTCCATTCTCCTCTTACTTGCTGCTGGCATAGAAACATATACAACACAGACAATAGCTAAACATTTCGTCTTACAGAATATTATGGGAGGACCCGAGGGCCTTTGCAGGTTTCCAGTCAGTGAACTACAACGGTACAGTCATTACTATTACATCAAGTTGGCCACTGTAGTTTTTACCACGTACAAACTAGTCAGATAACTAATCAACTGCTAAAATAAGAAACTGACTAGAGAGCCATTCAACTCTAGAGGCAAAATCCCTTTTCACGAGTATGACGCTTGACTCTCCCAGTCAATCTGTTACAACATATCCACTATTCTTTAATTGACGCATTAACCAAAAACACGAAGAAAAATTATATACTTGCCACTAACCTTAGGTGCGTTTCGGACTTTGATCTTCAGGTTCTTTAGCTCTCGAACGCTCCGGAAGTCTCCCGCCTGTCAAGTAAAGGTGCGAGACGTTGACGTTATCGTATGTGACTGTTTAATCTTAATGAATTGCAATGGTAGAACATGCCAACGGATGCTTTCCGGTCCATAACGAGGACAGGTAATAAATAAGATAGAATTAAATAAAATGAGATGAAATAAAATAAAATAAAATAGAATGGAAGAAAGTGAAATAGAATCAAATAAAGCTAAATGAAATGAAATTAAGTAAAGATAAGTGAAATAGAATAGAACAAAAGTACAATTCATCAATTCATTTATTTATTTATCTACCTATTAGTCTGTTTATTTGTTTGTCTATTCATTTATCTATTTATTCATTTATTTTTTGTTTATCAATTATGAAGAATTGGTTGGAATGTTTAACTGTTTTTCATAGGATTTGTTTCTTACATACGAGGGGGTATCGTAAAGTTTTAATTATCACCCGCAAGTTATTCAGCTATGTCGATGAATTTTTTTCAGTGTAATCACTGTTCCTCATGTGCATGATAGTGCAAAAATGTTCTCTTAAGTTTGTTTATTTTTTTACAGGTGGCGCTAGATGTCACTAACTTGCAAGATGGAGAAGATTGAGGCTCGCAGGGTGATTAAGTTCATGCATTTGAATGGTTACATTGCCCGGCAAATCCATGATGAAATGGAGGCTGTCTATGGTGATGATTGCCCGTCATATGACACTGTTGTGAGATGGAAAAGGAATTTCCAAACTGGCCACATGTCCCTCACAGATGAGCCAAGAGCTGGACGACTATCACTCACGGACAGTGCGGCCACAGTGAAGAAAGTAGAGGATCTTATCTTGGAAGACCGACGAGTAACCATCCACGTGATCATGCATGAGACTGGTCTTATGGCAGTGTGTGGAAAATTATTCACGATGAACTGCATATGTCTAAGGTGTCAGCACGCTGGGTTCCGCGCTTACTGACTCCTCTTCAAAGGCAAACACGGCGTGATCTGTCGAGGAAGATATAGACTCTTTTGGAGTAGGGTGAAGAGGATTTCTTTGTTCGTCTGGTAACTATCTGTATGATCCAGAGACCAGAGAGATGAGCAAGGAATGGAAGCACACCACATCCCTTCCCCCCAAGAAGGCTAAGGTGCAGGCGTCCGCAGGGAAGGTCATGCTGCCAGATTTTTGGGACTGTCGTGGAGTCATCCTCACAGACTACCTTGCAAAGGGTCAGACCATCACTAGCTCATACTAGTGCACACTTCTGAACAAGTTGCGAAATACTCTGAAGAAGAAACGCCGCGGTATGCTCATCCGTCTCCTTGTCGACAATGCACTTTCTTACTCATCTCAAGCTGCGGTTGTGGAAGCAAGGCGATGGCTATGAAATCTTGCCGCATCCGCCCTATTCTCCCGATCTCGCCCCAAGCGACTTTTTCTTGTTCCCAGAGATGAAAAATCCACTGCGGGGTCGTCGATTTGATGGCACAGATGACGTCATTCAAGATGCGGAATAGTGGTTTTCAACACAATCTGAGGACTTCTACAACGGCGGCCTGCGGAAGGTCAAGAAACAATGGGAGAAATGTGTGGCTCTGGACGGTGACTATGTACAGAAGTCTTAAGCGGCCCATACACGATCAATTATATTGCGCAATTTCATTGTCAATACTCTGAATTGACAGTTAAATTGACCGTCTATGGGAGATATAGCGCCCATGCACGGTCAGTTTAATTGTCAATTCAGAGTATTGACAATGAAATTGCGCAATATAATTGATCGTGTATGGGCCGCGTTAGGGACCACAAATGAAAATGAAGTTTCTGACTTGTTTACTTCATGGTCATAATTAAAACGTTACGATACCCCCTCATATGGCAAAATTCTTGCAGCTTTTTCATATTTTTCCTAGCTTGCTTTTAATGAGATTTCAGAACATTAAAACATAAAAATGGAGGAAATTTGAAAGCAACACGGAAACAATATATACCGAATATGTGCGTTTCGATCCTATATACATTTCTAATAGATTCTAATAGGAGAGTATGTCGACAAGAGAAAATTTGGTCTATAACGATGCGAGGTGAATGATTGATGATGGTTAGATCGTAATATCAGCCTTAGTATTTTTTCTGAGGCAGAAAACAGATGATGATGATTAGATGACTGAAGGTCATTACCACGAATCACACTAGTCTCCTTTTTGTTCTCAATTATTGTTAAGGCTTTCAAAATAATGTATTGTTTTTAATAAGTGTTAATTTTGCCTCTGTAGATAACTTAATGCTTCTCTGAGCTAAACTGCCTAATTCACGTTTGAAATCATTACGCCAGTTTGTCTAAAATTTCCTAAATATTTAGTTGATCTGAATGATATTTTGCTATTCCGCACATTACTAGCAGATTTGGGTAAAACAGGTTCTTTTTCATGGTCTATATAAGAACGTAAGAATGAAAGAGGCTGCAAGAGACCATAAAGCCTAAACCAGGCAGTTCTATGCCCTTTACCACCTATCATCCCCAATCAAGTTATCTAACATTCTTTTAAAGCAATCAATAATTTCAGCGCTCAGTACATAGTCACTAAATCTATCTCATTCGTTAATCACTCTATTGGTAAACCAGTTCTTGTTTATTTCCTTTTTAAATCTAAATTGATCCAATTTAAATCCACTACTGCGAATCCTACCCTGCTGTCTATAAACAGAAATAGCCTCGCAATCAGACCCTGAAAACCTCTACTCATAATATTATATGAATAGCAAGAATTTTTGTTTTGGAAAACAAAGAACATTTTATGGTTGCATAACCAATTACTAACCAAACTTATTAAGTAACATCCAATTCCACATGATGCGAGCTAGTCTCTCGTCTGTGACATTATTGAAACCCTTTTTCAAAATCTAGCTTTATTTAATCTATCCTGCTTCTTTTGTCATAGTTTAAGATGTCTATGTTGTAAACTTTAAGTAGAAATTGTTCTCGGGTATGAAGTTCCAGATTTTACGTAATATGAAGATTTAGAACGCATTTTTTGATGATAAAAACGCATTTCTGAATCCTGGAATTCGTCACGGTGTAACAATATACTTTTGAATCGATAAACCATAGTGGATCTGAGCTTCTCATTTCCATTTATTTTTTAAAGTTTCTTCGATGAATTTTGAGGGCACCAGAGAGGCTACATATTTTGGAAAGGATGTGAAGAAGAAGAAAAAAAAAATGCTGCTCTTTGTCTACATCTATATATCAGTCTACCCATCTATCTATTCATCTACTCAATTATCTTTCTAGGTAGAAAGGTACATAGGTAAACAGGAAGGAAGATAGATCGATAGACAGAAAGTTGTATGCACGGAAAGAAAAGAGAAAGGGGAACAGAAGAAGTTAAAAGCAATTAGCTTAAGTACTTATGCATAGGGATCGAAAAAAAAATCGAGCCATGTTATGGCTAGATATTCAAACATAAACACATTTAAGACTCACCTTTCCAGGGAAAGATTTGCCGGTGAAGGAGTATCCGTTGCTGGAGACGAAGACTGGGTCTCCAACAAAGTCTCCTGAAGAAGAAACAACCAACAGAGTCAAAATGGTTAGGCGCGTTTAAATGTGGCACTTATTTGACCTCCTTTACTATCCCATCCATATACACATTGAACAACTATGGGGACATCACTCAACCCTAACGCAACCCCCCCCACCCCCATTCACGTCAGACCATTTCCTCTCTCGAAATCCAATCATCACATGTACCTGCTGATGATTTTAAAAAAATACTATCATCACCAGACTTCCACCAATTCTATGTTTTCATAACACACTCAACAAAAATTCTCTGTCCATGGATCCCCCAATACATCCTTATCTTGCCGAGCGAAGGATATCCCAATCGAAACTGGGTCATCACTTAAACTGAATATTAAAATCGCGTGACCATGTGGCATATCGTTACCTGAAAAGTGCACTATACTCTATTGACTGGAAGTCAGTTAAGATGTCTACCAGAAGCTAGTGCCATCATCTTTGTTCTGTGTGTTTTGGGAATGAGTGGAAATGGCAGTTACGGGTGGCGTCCGGATATCGAGAGGCTTCGTCCTGGAGATGCGGTGTCGATGCTGGAAGCATCACCACTGTCTCATATCATCGTTCTCTTCAACATGACGATGCAGCGGGTTAATCTTTGTTCTGGCTGGCGCTGGCTAATTTCATTCAGCCGAGGGATGGAATGGTCTTGTGGCAAAAGGGAATCTTGATCGACTAGTTGAATGAAACCAGCAGACACCAGTCAGAAGAAAAACTCTAGAATTCCTTGTCACGTTCAGGTCGAGGATTATAAACCAGAGGACTCGCTCTTTCTTACCTGCCTTGGGAGAGGGCTTTGAAACAGTAGCCGAAATCAGGACCAGAGTAACCACCAGGGATATCATCAAAATTCGGGAGGGAAGCATCATCTTAATCTCTTGATGTCGCCACGAGCTCAGAGAAACCACGGCCTTTGTCTTCCAGAGACGATTTCACTCCAGCACTAAGTACTATTGTGCTGTCAAAAAAAAAAAAAAAGGTAAGTGTCGGGGATATGCTAAAATGACTTCAGTATTTTGTAATACCTTCCACTTAGGAGTCTTATGTACAGAAGCAATAGTCATTCCACGGAAAACCAGAGAAATATAAGTAAGGATTGAAAGTAAGGAAAAAGAATAGATTGTTCGGACTCTCTCCTAAACGTCCAAAAACGGATAGAGTGGTAAACTAGATATTCTACGTTATCTAGGATAGGCAAGTTCAAGGTTGGTTCATCGGCTGGATCAGAAAAGAGGATATCCAAAACTAGTGATGAACAATGAAATCTCCTACGCGCGGGCACGCGCACACACACACACACACACACACACACACACACACACACACACACACACACACACACACACACACACACACACACACACACACACACACACACACACACACACACACACACACACACACACACACACACACACACACACACACACACACACACACACACACACACACACACACACACATGTATATATATATATGTATATATATATATATATATATATGTATATATATATATATGTATATATATATATATATATACATGTATATATACACACACACGCACGCGTGCACACACACACATGCACAAAAACACACACACAAACACACACACGCACACACACACACACACACACACACACACACACACACACACACACACACACACACACACACACACACACACACACACACACACACACACACACACACACACAATGAAAATACCAGATACAGAAGTAATGAGGAACCGTCGAGACTGGATTTAATATTTACAACAGACCCTGAAATTGCGGATAAAATTGAATTGAAGACACCACTTGGAAAGAGTGACCATACACTTATAGAGACTGAACAAAAAGAAGAAATATGTATGGAGGGAAATGAAAAGTACAGGAAAGGAAGACTTTTGTACAATAAAACGGACTTTGGAAAATTAAAGATTTTTTTTTTTCAAAATGCAAATTGGGAAAAATTCTACATGGAAGAGACAAAAGTGGAAGAGAAATGGGAGATCTTGATGGATAACTATAATGAAGGAGTGAATAGGTACGTACCAAGACAGAAACAAGAGAGAGTGTACATTAAATGCTGGTTCAACAGAAGATGCAGTGAGGCAAAAGATAGAAGGGACAAAGCTTGGAAAAGATGGAGAAAAGATAAAAAAAACTGAAAATGGCAAATATATAAACTATAGAAATGAGTATGTAAAAGTGCAAAGAGAGGAAAAGAGGAACTATGAAAAAGACATTATAGAAAAATGCAAAGAGCAACTCAAACTATTCTATAGATATGTGAATGGTAAACTTAAAAATAAACAGGAAATGGTGAAACTATGCCAAGGAAATACAGAATACACAGAAGATCTAGAAATGACCGAAGTCATGAATAATCACTTCAAGTCTGTTTTCACTAGAGATAATGGGCAGGTTTTGGGACGAAAGAATTGAAGTGCGATCTCCCCCCATGAGCGAAATAATAACACAAAAATGAAATAATGGAGCATTTAACAAGCCTTGATGTTAGGAAATTGCATGGCCCGGACGGAATCGAAAATTGGGTTCTAAAATAATGCAAAGAAAAACTAATGGATAAGATATATAATATGATATAAGTTGCTCACTTAAAGAAGGAAAAATACCAAAAGACTGGGAAAATGCCAACATTGTACCAATACATAAAGGAGGAAACAAGGAAGAACCAACTAATTATAGACAGGTTTCACTAACAAGCACTATAGCCAAAATGTGTGAGAAAATTATCATGAATAGATGCGTAAAACACCTGGAAGAAAATAATATAATAAACCCAAGACAATTTGGGTTCAGACAGGGAAGATCATATACCACAAATTTAATCTGTTTTTACTCAAGACTAATGAATATAATACAAGAAAGGGATGGATGGGCTGATTGTGCTTTCTTGGACTTACAAAAAGCTTTTGACAAGGTATCATACAATAAATTATTTAAAAAATGGGAAATATATAGGAGTGACACAAGGCAACCTGCTAAACTGGATGGAGGACTTCCTGAATGATAGAAAAATGAGAGTAGTATTCAGAGAAATATATTCAGGTTGTACGGATGTGATTAGTGGAGTTCCGCAAGGATCTGTATTGGCTCCAATTATGTTTGCTATTTGGGTGAATGACATGGATGATGATGTGGAATGTTACATGAGCTTCTTTGCAGATGACACTAAATTAATAAAGAAAGTAAAAACCGAAACGGATTGCGTATCACTACAGGAAGACCTAAATAAGGTTTGGAAGTGGAGTCAGAAATGGAAAGTAGACTTCAACATTAAGAAGTATAGTATTATAGAGGTAGGAAAAAGTAAAAATAGAATACCAGGACAATATAAAATTGGAAGTAAGAAGGTAAAGAAAGTAGGATCAGAAAAAGATCTGGGAGTAATTGTCTCAAACGACTTTTCGTATGATAAACAAATTAACAAAATTTTCGGAGAATCCTATAACTTGCTAAGATCAATAAAAGTGGCGTTTACATATTTGGACGAAGAAATTATTAAAAAAATATTAGTCACACTGATAAGGCCTAAACTAGAATATGCGGCGACATTGTGGTCACCCAATACCAAACACACACACACACACACACACACACACACACACACACACACACACACACACACACACACACACACACACACACACACACACACACACACACACACACACACACACACACACACACACACACACACACACACACATGTAGTAGGATAGATAATTAAAAGTATATTAACACTGTAAATTAGTGTATTAGATCACAATTCGATAAAGCACTATAATAGACAAATGCGTGCGTACACTTTGAAGGCTGAATTACAACTATCCCACGGCTTGGTTCTCCCTACAGACTCGTGTACAATGTTACAATCTTTACAATAAATATGTAATACAATCAATAATGAAAATAATTTCCAAAAAATCCTATGAAAATTAATTATACAATGGGGAAAATATACATTTCCCAATTAAACAATACGTATATAACATAGTTTTACGATGCTACAACTTACCACACCGTCACATCGCTCGGCCACCACCACTCAGTGACTCCACCGAGCAAACGAGAAAAATGAGTAACCGAGGCAAGACAAAAATCAAAACATACACAACAGACTACATGCACACCACATCTATATATATTCTACATACAAAAGTGTGGAGAATTTTTTTACATGAATATACATAACACATATCTTGAATGGGTGACCAACCTAGGAACACCAGATGCTGTTGGTATTTGATGAGAGGACAATCTGGAGAAGTGTGCTGGCCCGACTGACAGGCTGAGAGCCTACCTGGGAGCAGATGTAAGAAGTAATATATATATATATATATATATATATATATGTATATATATATTATATATGTATATATATATATATATATATATATATATAAGCACTGGCGCCAGTATTAGACTAGAGATAAAAGCCGGACATCCGGGACATGACACTTAATAGCAGAACAAAAGTTACACAGTATACAAACCAAGACAATATACTCAATATCTAAACAAAATACAAAATATAGATCAAGACAATCATGGATAACAACATAAGCAATGCACACATACAGGGTATTAAGGCACTAGACCTCTGGAACGGAGATTATAAGGCATAGTTTTACAGTGGGCCTTGGGGGAGGCCGGGCAAATGCAAGGATAGGTACTCTTGTTACCTTAAGCCTGTCCCCGTCCAATACTTCACTCAGTCCCTGGGAAGGATAAAAGACCATGAATTTATTGGGATACAACTTTTCAGTCACCAAAAGGGGACCCGTAAATCTACAATTAAGTTTAGATTGGCGGTCAGGCATGTTTTTATAAACATGTAGCCTTGCTACACCCTGCTCAAACACTTCCACAGTACAAATGAGAACATTGTCCTGTATAAAAAATTGGGACAGGGATACAGGTAAATCAGGTAAGGTGGTATCATCACCAGATTCCAAAGCATAAATGACAGCAGACCAAACAGGGTCCTACCGCAGAGTTTTGGCCAGATCCTGCAGGAAAAAGGTTGTCATTCACTGTAACTGCAGCTACAGGTATATTACGTGAAAGTGCATCAGCAACATTGTTCGCACATCCTGGAATATGCTTAAGGACCGGGTTAAATTCTTCATTTGTAAGGAATCATCTGGTTAGGCGGCCTGAAGCATTGTTGCCCTTGAAAAGTTGTGTGACAGCAGTGTGGTCTGTGTAGACTGTAACAGGATATTAAAAAATGATATC
>NC_134784.1:63683173-63685673 GCF_046742065.1 Oratosquilla oratoria
ACTAAAATGAAAGGAAAGGGCAAATGTGAGTTTGGGAGTGTAGCTGGGAGGTACTCAAGAGTGAAGAGGGGACGAGGGAGAGAAGGGGTGGCTATACAAGTGAGTGAAGAGATCAGTAAGCGGGTAGTGGAGTGGAAGGAGGTGTTATCAAGGTTGATGTGGATGAAGGTGAAGCTGGGAAAGGTGATGTGGGTTTTTGTAAGTGCGTATGGGCCTGGTAGTGAGAAGAGCGTAGAGGAAAGAGAGGCTTTTTGGGTAGATATAAATGAGTGCATAGAGGGATTAGGGAGAAATGTCAATGTAGTTGTATTGGGAGACCTAAATGCTAGGGTAGGAAATGAACCAATTGACGGAGTGATTGGGAAGTATGGAGTTCGAGGCAAAAATCGTAGTGGAGAATTGATGGTTGATGATAGCAAATACAATGTTTAAGAAGAAAGTCAAGCATAAATACACATGGGAGAGGGTGTGGTTGGAAGGATGGCAGATAGAGCATTAATGGACTATATAGTGGTGGACAGGAGTATGGTAGGAAGAGTTAAGGATGTACATGTTCTAAGGGGAGAGAGCGGGGGAATATCAGATCATTTCCTGGTGGAAGGTAAATTGAGAGTGGAGAATACGTGGAGAAAGAGGAAAAGGGCAGAAGGTAGGGAGGTACTTAGAGTGAAATGCTTAAATGAGGAAAAAAAGGAGAATAAGTATAAGAAGAAGTTGAGAGAGGAGTGGGAGAGAGTAAAGGATAGAGTAGAACTAGGAGTGGAGGAGGAATGGGGATGGTTCAAGGAGGGAGTCATAAGGTGTGCAAAGATGGTGTGTGGAACAAGGAGGGCGGGAGGAAATAGAAAGAAGGATAGTGAGTGGTGGGATGAGGAAGCAAAGAAGGGTGTAGAAGAGAAGAAGCAGGCATTCATAGATTGGCTACAAATTAGGACGAGGGAATCGTATGAGAGGTACAAAATAAAGAGAAAGGAAGTGAAACATAAGATAAAGGAAGCAAAAAGGAGAGCAGATGTGAAATGGGGAAAGAGTATGACAGAAATTTTTAAAAGTAATAAAAAAATGTTTTGGAAGGAAATTATAAGAGGAAGAGGAGGCGAATCAAGTAGAGATGAAAAGGTAAAAGGTGCAGATGGAGAGATGATAATGGAAGAGAAGGCAGTGAGAGGAAGGAGGGCAGAGTATTTTAGGGAGTTGCTAAATGTGAAGGAGGATAGGGAGGGAAAGGTAGTTGCAGTGGGAAATGCTAGGAAAATGAGAGTGATGAGTGAGGAAAATGGAGGAGAAATAGGGAAGGATGAAGTGAAAGCAGCTGTTAAGATGATGAGAGCAGGTAAGGCACCTGGGTTGGATGGGTGCCATGCAGAATGTCTGAAGAAAGGAGGTACAGTAATGATGGACTGGCTGGTGAGGTTATTTAATGTTTGTTTAAGAGAGGGTAGAGTGCCGGAGGACTGGAGGAGTGCCTGTATAGTTCCACTTTACAAAGGAAAGGGGGACAAGTGTGAGTGTAGTAGTTTCAGAGGGATCAGCTTGTTGAGTGTAGTTGGGAAGGCGTATGGGCGGGTCTTGATTGAGAGGATTAGGAGAGGAAGAGAGGGAGTAAGTGGTGAGGAACAGTGTGGGTTTAGGACAGGTAGGGGATGTGTAGATCAGATTTTTGTGGTAAGACAGATATGTGAGAAAGCTATAGGAAAAGGTAAGGATGTATTTTTGGCTTTTATGGATCTGGAAAAGGCTTATGACAGGGTAGATAGGGAGGTACTGCAGATATATGGGAAAGGAGGAAAGCTGTTAAGAGAAGTCAAGAGTTTTTACGAGAGTAGTAGAGCTTGCGTTAGGATTAGAAACGGAGAGAGTGAATGGTTTGAGGTAAAGGTGGGACTTCGTCAGGGATGTGTTATGTCACCCTGGCTGTTCAATCATTACATGGATGGGGTGGTGCGAGAGGTGAATGCAGGGGTAGTGGGTCAGAGGTTGGAGATGATTAAAGAAAATGGAGAAAAGTGGGAGGTGAGCCAGCCGTTGTTTGCTGACGACACTGCGCTTGTAGCAGGATCAGAGGAGGGATTGAGGAAGTTGGTGACAGAGTTTGAGAAGGTGTGTGAAAGAAGGAAGCAGAAGATAAATGTGGACAAAAGTAAGATGATGAGATGTACAAGGGGAGAGAGTGACAGTAGGCTGGAAGTGAGTATTAAGGGTGAGAAACTGGAGGAAGTGGATAGTTTTAGATACCTGGGTGCGAATGTGATAGGAAAGGGAGGAGTGGGGGTGGAGGTAGAATGTAGATTGAGAGAAGCGAGTAAATGCCTTGGTGGAGAAAAAAGTGTAATGAGAAATAGACATCTGGGAATGGATGCTAAGAGAAGGTTATATGAAGGATTGATTGTGGGAACAGCAATGTACGGGGCAGAAACATGACATGAGAGAGGAAGAGAGAAGGAGCTTGAATGTGTTTGAGATGAAATGTCTGAGAATTACGATAGGGGTTACTAGGCTA
>NC_134784.1:63695673-63698173 GCF_046742065.1 Oratosquilla oratoria
AAAAAGTGTTAAATCCAAGGCAATTTGGATTCAGACAAGGACGATCATGCGTCACCAATTTAATATGTTTCTATTCAAGGCTAATAGATATAATACAAGAAAGAGATGGATGGGCGGACTGTGCATTTTTAGACCTAAAGAAAGCTTTTGACAAAGTACCACATAAGAAGTTGCTTAAGAAATTAGAAACTGAAGGAGGAATACAGGGCAAACTACTAAATTGGATGGAAGACTTTTTGCAAGAAAGAAAAATGAGAGTAGTGATAAGAAACCAGCACTCAAAATGGGATGAAGTAATAAGCGGTGTTCCGCAGGGAACAGTTCTGGCCCCAATAATGTTTGCTATATATATTAATGATATGGATGAAGGAATTGAAAGCTATATGAGCTTCTTTGCAGAGGATGCAAAACTACTGAAAAGAGTGAAAGCTGAAGAAGATTGTGAATCACTACAGAGAGATCTAAATAAAGTACAGGAATGGAGTAGGAAGTGGGAGATGGAGTTCAACACTAAAAAGTGTAGTATAATGGAATTTGGAAGAAGCAAAAAAAGAAAAACAGGATCATATAAATTGGGAGAAGAAGGAATACAAAAAGTAGAACATGAGAAGGGTCTGGGAGTCATTGTTATGAATAATATGTCACCTGAGAAACATATAAATAAGATTTTTGGAGAAACTTATAATTCAATAAGAACAATCAAAGTTGCATTTACATACCTGGATGAAGAAATGGTGAAGAAAATCCTAATCACCCTGATAAGACCAAGATTGGAATATGCAGCAACGATATGGTCACCAAGTACAAAAAAATGTATAAAAAAACTTGAAAGAATACAAAGAGCAATTACAAAATTGGCACCAACACTCTCAAAACTATCATATGAAGAGAGACTAGAAAAACTTGAACTACAGACACTAGAACAAAGAAGAGAGAGAGGAGATTTGATAGCTATTTACAGAATCATGAAAGGCATAGAAATTACTGATAGAGAGAATCTGATAAAATGGGATGACAGAAATACAAGAGGACACGGAAAGAAAATAAAAAAGACAGCTATAGAAGAGATGTGAAAAAGAACAGCTTTCCTCACAGAGTAATAGACAGTTGGAACAAGTTAGATGAGAAAGTGGTGTGTGCAAAAACAATACATGAATTTAAAAATAGTTTAGATAAAATGAGATATGAAGACGGGATCCTACGAGCATAGCTCCCCTTCCCGTAAAATACAACTAGGTAAATACAACTAGGTAAATACAACTAGGTAAATACACACACACACACACACACACACACACACACACACACACACACACACACACACACACACACACACACACACACACACACACACACACACACACACACACACACGCGCGCGCACACAAGCACACTCCCACACACTCATCCGGATTTCTTAACTTTCAATCGCACCTGATGATGAAGTTGTATCATTTCTGTTGGTTGCCGTCTGACGATTTTATGCATCGGGGAGGTGAGGGGGAGCGGCCCCCTGTCTGTAATGAACCTTGAAGGATTGTTGCCCCGATCTTCGTCCTTCTTGTTTCTTTTTTCTATTTCATTTAACACCCTTCTACAAGAATGTATATATTTTTCTAAAGGGTCTTGGATTTTCTTTTTATTATTATTCTTTTCGCTATTTCACGGTTTGTGGCTTTTGTTTACATTCTTTAAATTCAATGATAACTTATTTCTTAAAGAAGTGTTTTTTTATTACTTTTCATTTTGATATAATCGTCTGGTCTTTATCAAAAGATAATTTATATATTGGCGCGCATTACTATATCTAAAAAAAGAATAAAGTAAAATAAGCAATTAGATGAATTATTAAAAATAATCAATTAAGCATATAAATAGACAAATGTATATATAAAAACAAATAAATAAATTGAAAAATAAACAGATAATATAAATGTGTAAATAAAGAAATACTTAATAAATAAATACACAAATATATAAATAGATAGATGATTTAATAAATAAAAAATGAATAAACTAATAAATTAATAATAAACAGATAAATGAACAATCAAATACATAAATAAGTAAATAAGTAAGTAAATGAATAAACAAATAGAGAAATAGACAGATAGATGAACAAATAAGTAAATAAATAAACTGACAAATAAATATTAAATACACAAATATCCACGTATAACCAAAATGAGGTATTGAAGCCTTAGTACGCGACGAAGTCTCAAATTATAAAAAAAAATCAATCGTAGGCAACTCTAAGGGTAAGTGATATTGTGTAGAGACATCCAGTCTATGTTCTCTTCGAGGGGAAGAGACGGACTTGGCATCTTGGGTGACGACAATGACAATTTTATTCAGCTGAGATTTTTTTTTTCCAGAGGTCAATCTTCAGCTGAATCACCTGGTGTTAGTTCAGTCTAAACTTTACGATATGCGCCAACAGACTGTAGTTAAACCTTGAGTGGGTAGGGTGGGACTCCGCGAAGGAATAAAATCGTCTAGA
>NC_134784.1:63705673-63730673 GCF_046742065.1 Oratosquilla oratoria
TATAAAATGATACAGCATACTCAGCATTGGAAATCTTCTTCCTTAAACTTTCTATCCTTCTCGCTATTTTCTTTTCTTGGCGTCCCACGGAGCGCCAAGAAGAAATTAAAGCGAAGTGCCTATCCTAGTTTATTTTGTACAATGTATTTATGATCATGATTTGTATAGTCAAAATAAAATTACCTGAAGATGCTTAAAGCATAGACGAAACGTCGTAAGTAATGCATTTGTTTTCATTTCCAAATTCACTATGGTTTCATGTGGTGATATTGTGTTCTCCCTTCCTCCCACAGAAAAGAAAATAGCGAGAAGGATAGAAAGCTTAAGGAAGAAGATTTCAAATGCTGAGTATGCTGTATTATTTAATAGAAAATGTATATGTATATGTATATGTATATGTATATGTATATGTATATGTATGTGTGTATGCATATGCATATGTATATGTATATATATATATATATATATATGTATATGTGTATATACAGTATATATATATATATATATATATATATACATATGCATATATATATGCATATATATGTATATGTTTATGCATAGGTATAGGTATATATGTATATACTTGAAAGGGTAGAGAGAGAAGGGGTGGGGAGTGACAAGGAGTTTTGCATGCGAGCTTGACAGGAATGTAACACTGGACTAGAGAAGAGCGAGTGCATTTATGCGTTGTCATGGTGTTTGTTCCCGCCCTTCCTGAATGAATGATGATTAATTATCAACTGACTTACAAATATATTTACCTACAACTACCAATCCCTTCTTTATTTATTAATTATCAACTGCTTAATTAATGATCAACTGACTTACAACTTTATTTACCTAAAACTTCCAATCCCTGCTTTATGTACAAATCTCACCCGAGCATGGGGTGATGTGAGGCATCCAAACTTCATTTGAAAAGGAATAATATATCATAAGTATTGCTTTGAATTTTACCGATTGGAAATCCCGTTGAGTTGGTTGTTTCTCCCTACATTAGATGAACAAGTATTGGTGGAGAGGCAAACTCGGAGCGATCTCTTTCCTTTAATGTTCCAGACTTTTCTCTAGTCTACATATACAATGAAACCTCCGGAGTAACCTCGGAGGGTTGCCAGATTAAACATTTACACATTTACAAGGTTCCTATATATGCATATGTAAAGGAATATAAGAGAGGTTGGTCGGGAAAGCGTGAGTCCCGTTCGGCGCAGGTGTTTCCCCAAATGCTGGCGGCTTCTTTTGATCAACCAGATGTTCCGGGTGTCTGACCCGAGATGCGGCGAGGCCTATTGTTCGGTTCAGGCGTTGGCTGGAAAAGCCGGGTCCTCTGGTCACTTAGGGACTATGAACTGTCCCTTGGGAGATCCGTGACAATAAAGGATATCTTGAGAGTTGCTTGAAGGGTCCCGCTCAATCTATATGCGCACGCGTGCGTGTGCACGCTGGACATCGAAGGAGATGATAATTCGCAGCCTCACAGTAGCTAGCAATCTTCCTCGGGTTCTGTCATGGGTTTCTTTTGAAGAAACTTTGGGTTGTCTTGTTGTATTAATGTTTTTGTGCCACCAGATAATTAGAGGAGGAAGAGGAGGGGGGCGGAAAAAGAACAGGAGGGGAAGGGGAGAGCAGTTGGCACTTGTCAGCTCTCTGTTTGTGAAAAAAATGGGTGGAGGGTGGGAATAGTTACTAAATTGGGGGAAAATGTCCGAGCAAAAAAAAAAAAAAAAAAAAAAAAAAAAAAAAAAAAAAAAAAAAAAAAAAAAAAAAAAAAAAAAATTGGGTTTGTTCCAAAGACTGAGTACCAGCCCCTCAGTACTTCACCTCCAGAAATCGTTCGAGAGCAACATCGTCTTAGGCCTCGGTTACACTGGTTTCTGAAATCGCTGGATCCAGCGATACGATTGGCCAGCCATTTGCGCTGCACTAGCTACTGATTCTTGCTGCTTTGAGCTACCTGTACATACGGTTTTCCCTGGCATCTAGTGCTACCGATAGTGGTAGACGAGTGGGAGCTATTCAGAAATTATCGTTTATTTAGCACATATGCAACTAAAAAAAGTCCACTTTTTTTTTTATTAATTCTAATGTATGACAAAAAGGGATAGAAGACAATACAAGAAAACTCCCAAGTATATATTTCTATTTTATGAAAATAGACCATTCAGTTCTCGTATGACCTCTGGTATACGAGCAAAGGAAACCTATATTTACAAGGCCGAAAACATATCACGTCAACTTCATTGGTCCCATGAGGCTATTGCAAGTCTCATAAAAAACTTCGTGAGTATGAAGTCCTTTGGAACATCAAACGTACCTACTACTAGATAAGGATATAAGGCTTGTATTGTTGTTATGATCAGCTGATTCCGCTAGCGTACTTGGCGAGTGGTATGACCAGATAGCTGCACGTATCGCTTTCAAGCTAGGGAAAACAAAAGCCAGTCTGACGTTAACAATAACAAGTGTGACTGTAGCTTTATCTGTTTATTCTAGCTACCGACAGTTAACTTGATTAGATTAAGATCTATCCTAATTAACATTAATTATAATTGGATAACTGTTATCATTGTTGTCGGACGATTTTATACAGGTGAGGGGAAACCTCGTTACAATAAGATGGGTAAGAACCCTTTGGGTGTGGCGTCTCCTTATAACCCTATGCGTGCTTAAACCATATAATTTCTCTTAATTACGAGAAACTTCTTCCCCTTCCCACAGGGTTTAATGCAATTTCCAAGGTCATGATGGATGGGATTGGGAAAATTTTCAGGATGGTGATATGTGCTCTGATATCAATCCGATACCAATGTGATCAATTCGATTCACGGAATCGAAACTCTAATGTCAAGATAATGTCTCTTTGTTTCGGGGTGGGTTATATTGTGACGTCATCATCCTGGCGTCATCGATGTGACGTCATAGGTATGCCGTCACACTTGATGCAGCGAGAGAAAACGAGGGAAACATTCGTTGGTTTGACCTTCAAACACAACGCGAATTTAATCCTCCGACAAAGAAGAGGGATGGCAAAATTATTACGAATACTTCCTAGATTCGCGGTCTTTTTTATTTTTTGTTATTTGTGTACATCGATCCCTTCATATGAAACCATTTATCTTGAGGCTCGTTCTAATGTGCTTCCCTCTCATCTTTTTTTTCTTTATTCTGATTTGTACATGCCACTAACTCCCTTGACTTCCCCTCCCACTCCTGCTCCTCCCTCCTCGCTCTTCTTCGCTCTCTCACTCCTTCTCCAACTCTCATTCGCGCTCTTTCTTCAAATCTGTCTCTTCTTTTCTACTGACTCTTCCTCTTTCTTTGTTTCTTTCTCATCTTTTATTCTTTCTTCTTCTCCGTTTCTCTTCTACCCTTCTTTTCTTTTTTCGTTCTCCTCCCAACCTCTCTTTCCCTCTTCTACTCTGTCTGCCCTTTTCCCTTTTCCTCTTTCTTTCTTCCTTTCTCTCTCCCTCTTATTCTCCTGTGCCTCATACAGTGTACCTCTGTCTTGGCGGTGATCTTTACAGATTCTTCTATGGCTAAAATCAGATGATTATATTTAACAAAGTATCAATATTTTGTCGTCGATGACCAGCGTTTCTATCTTTGAGGACAAAACCTCGCTTGAAAGTTGAAGCCATAGAGCGGGTAAATGGGGGATAGTAAAATTTAACCATGATTTGTATTCTTCTTTCAGTGGATAACAACCTGTAATCTTGAAATAAATGCTCCGTCACTCTGGTCGGTAAGGGTGCCAATGAAATTATCTACATAAAACTTACACATTTAATGCCCTATTTTGTCCCAACATTACCCTTAGATGAATAAAACCGTCTGGTGTCAGCCATATAAGAATTTGTTAATTTCATGACTAGATTCATTACAATAGCTGTTTACCCCCTGCCGTACGGGGTTGCACTTTTCTTTTTACTCTGGCTGCCATAAAAGTATTTTATTCATTTCCATTGTGAAGGAGGCTGTAGTCAATTTATTTGAATACACCACAGAGCCATGGTAAGCATAAAGGTATATTGTACCATATTAAACCTATTCTATTACAATTTTGAAAAGCCTTATTGAGATCATCCTACAGCATATAAAAAAAAAAAAAATGATGCTACTGATAGCAAAACTGATAAAGCGAACGTCCATGATGTATACAGGCTTGAAATGAGATAAGGGTGACATGGAGGGTATTGTGCTCCTATGGTGGCCCTGCTATGCTCTCCATGGTGGCCATGAATGCATGTGACTCATGTCTTCAATTTGGGTTGGAACTCGTTTTGTTAAGACGCAAGAACGAAATCTGGTTTTGAACCGGAACGCTTTCTTGTTATCGTCTTCAGTGATGGTGAGGTTAATGACAAATATGATGGAAATGATGCTAAGAGTGATACTGGGAGTAGAAATGGTTGTGATAATGATGGCAACAGTACTGTTGAAAGTTAAAGTGCTCTAGTTAGAGAAATTGGAGTGATAATATTGATACTATTAGAAGTGATATTGATCGGGAAATTAATATAGTGATAGCTATTGACATTGATAATGAAAGTGATAGTGATAGTGATGGGGATAGTGATAGTGATAGTGATGGAGATAGTGATAGTGA
This sequence comes from Oratosquilla oratoria, assembly GCF_046742065.1. NCBI lineage: Eukaryota > Metazoa > Arthropoda > Malacostraca > Stomatopoda > Squillidae > Oratosquilla > Oratosquilla oratoria. The sequence goes on from NC_134784.1 coordinate 63,710,283, forward strand.
TGTGATGGAGGTTGTAGTGGTTGTGATGTTGATGATGAAGAAATGACGTCGTAAACCCGATGGTGATGCCGATGACCTGTCCGCCTATCTACCTATATACCAAAGACTTCTTTCCCCTATAATGGAGGCATCCAGCCAAGACACTTACCCATTCCATTCCTATTTTCCCCCCTTTTATCTTAGCTCCTCGTGAATGAAGGGCCATCCATATTATTCATTAAATTTCAGCTGTCTGCATGCACGAATCAGCCTCATTCTTGTTATATCGCGTACATTATCCTAGTTCAGATAGGACAAATTTAGATTTAAGAAAGAAATAAGCAAGAACTGTTTTACCAACAGAGTGGTTAACCGATGAAATAGACTTAGTAACCATGTAATGAACGCTGAAACTATGGGTTGTTTTAAAAGAAGGTTAAACAACTATGGACGGGGACGATAGATGGTAATGGGCATGGAATTGCCAAGTGTAGGCTATATGGTCTCTTGCAGTCTTCTCCATTCTTATGTTCATATGTTTAAGAGTACGAAGGATTTGGTTCAATATCCTATGGTTTCGGGTCCTTGCCTCTGTATAGTTTAAGAGTAAATGAAACCTATACGATACAAAATATAGTCCTATTAACTGACAATATCTACGTGAACTCCGTCCAGGAAGGAGATGGGCAGGGTACAGACTGCCGGGCGTGCCTCTGGTGAACTTCGTCCGACATAGAAATGCTTGGGTTAACATTCTTGTAGGTTGCCTTATTGGACGCTAGCGTTAAACATAGGTTTGGGCAAGGATACGCCTCTTGCACAGGATGATCAAACATGCAAGGCAAAGGTGACAGCCTCGGTCATACCTAACTACCTTCTGGTGTAAGTTAATTTATTCTTGACTGATTGGTTTGTTTATAAATTTACTGGTTAAATCGTCTGTTTATTTCTTTATTCATTCATTCATTCATTCATTTGTTTCTTAGTGTATGTATTTCTTTATGTATTTATTCTTATTCGTATAAGTTTAGTTATTTACATACTTTTTGGATTATCAATCTTTTGCTGTAAAGTAGACCAGTGCCACCTTAAAAGAAATATGACATATCTATGGACTCCGTACCACGGCGAACTGTACAGCATTTTCTACAGCATACAACTGGAAATTTCGCTCAGCTTGCTAATGAATGGGTTCAGACATAAATATATTTCAGCCTGAATGATTAAAACCGTCTGGTGTACCACGACAAAATATGTAAAAAACGGCATATATAGGGTTTAGGACGGATTACGTGCACTATACATATTGCTCCTATGATATATTTTTACTTATTTATTTATCTAATAAGAAAATATTTTTCAACAATAAATCGTCGTAAGCTAATGATAATAACAATAGTAAACTTTCGTAAATGATAAATTTAGAACAAGTCTACGGAACGATCTCCAATGTTGTTTTGAAAATGTCGATAAAATGAGAAATATTTTTTGTTCATTTTCAGACGGTAGTAGCCTAACCTAACCTATCCTAACCTAACCTACCTAACCTAACCTAACCTACTCTAACCCAAACAAACCCAATCTAACCTAATCTAATCTAACCTAACCTAACCTACAGTACATACCAACGGTTTTTCCCCCTTACAAGGGAGATAGCCAAAAACAAAGGCATAAAATCCACTCCCATCCATTCCATCACCCACATACTCCACTCTTATTCACCCACTTCCCTTTTATCTTTGCTCCTCCTTGATAGCGAGTGTGAAATGGTTTGATTCACACATTGGAGGGAGGCGACGTAAGCAGCGGAGCAAGTATTGGAGGCGATGTGAGTATCAGAGTAAGTAAAGGCTGTTTCGTTCTACGGATTCGTAGACAGTTGTTTTGCCCAGAACCAGTGGAGATCTGCGCCAAGAAGCAGGGTAATTGACCACGAAGGTTATGACAGTTGCCACTACATCATTTTCTTTTCACACAGAAATATTTACAATGTGATAGACATAGGTATTTGCATGGTTGAGTGAAACACTCAACAATAAATAAAAATATGTACATTTTTATACATAGAAAGGACATGGCATATTTTAATCATACATGGTGAAAAAATAAAATATAAAGATAATTCGTTTTGTGGACGTATGCTTCTCAACGGCTGTATCTGGAGTGCAGCAGGTGTCCTAAGGGTCAATGTCAGGTCGGTTTAATTACAGTTGAGGCCTCTGCTCTCGGGTTCTAGTTAGACCTGACGCTCAACAGCAGTTTGGTGCTGCTGCAGCGAAGTACGCGACGTCGTATGCCTGATATCTATCTTCTCGTAGTGTGACGTCCTGTGACGTGTAGTTGTGATGTCCTATGACGTGTAATATATCTTCTAACATGAGTAATTACTCCATCTCGCCCACTGCCCTGGGTCAGAAGTAATGTAGCAAGGCACAGCACATCCACAGCAAAGCCGCTTCATTAAATCGGCGACCCCCCCTCTCTGTCCCCTCATGTCCCTCGGGCTGCGTCAAGATATCGTTAACACATACATACACAACCGTTCTCCACTCACCCCTATCTTCTGTCTTCTCCCGTCCTTCCTCAACAGACATTCCCCTCTTCCCCAATACCCCTTTTACCCAATTCATCCATCTCATCCTTGGTCGGCCCCTCATGTTCCACTCTTTCCACCTCTGCCTTCCACACCTCTTTTACTAATATTTCTTCACTCATTCTTTCCATGTGTCCAAACCATCCCAATACTCTTTCATCAATCCAATTCCCTTTCCAAATGCGCTCTCCTCCTCACCTCCTCGTTTCTCACTCTATTATGTTCATTATGTATATAAACGACTTAGACGATGGGTTAAATAGTGATGTTAGTAAGTTTGCGGACGACACTAAAATAGGACGCCTAATTAGGTCAGGAGAAGACGCCCAGATTCTGCAGGATGATCTTAATAAACTGTTAACTTGGTCGGTGAAATGGCAAATGAACTTCAATATCTCTAAGTGTAGCGTGTTAAACGTAGGGCTACACAACCCCGAAAATAGATACAACTTAGATGACACGTTTTTAGAAAAATCTGAGTGCGAGAGGGACTTGGGAGTTCTGGTGAGTCCGGACCTTAAAACCAGGAAGCAGTGCATTAGCGCCAGAAATAAAGCAAACAGTGCATTAGGCTTCATTGCTAGGACGGTAACGAATAGAAGTGCAGAGGTAATTATCAAACTCTATCTAGCGATAGTTAGACCCATCCTTGACTATGCGGTACAGTTTTGGTCTCCGTCCTACAGAATGGACATAAATTCACTAGAATCAGTACAGAGAAGAATGACCAAAATGATACAAGGACTCAGAAATTTGCCTTACGAAGAGAGGCTTAGGCACCTAAACTTACACTCTCTGGAAAGACGCAGAGTGCGGGGTGATCTAATAGAAGTGTTCAAGTGGAGCAAAGGCTATAACAAGGGTGATGCAAACAAGGTCATCATAATAAAACAACAGGGCAGGACTCGCAGTAATGGGTATAAACTGGACAAATTTAGATTTAGGAAGGAAATAGGCAAGAATTGGTTTACAAATAGGGTGGTCGATGAATGGAATAAACTTAGTAACCACGTAGTAAGCGCTGAAACTATCAGTTGTTTTAAAAAACGATTAGACAACTTTATGGATGGGGACGACAGGTGGTGATGGATACGGAGCTGCCTAGTGTAGGCCATATGGTCTTTTGCAGTCTCCTTTATTTCTTATGTTCTTATGTTCTATCCAGCCTAGTAACCCCTAAAATACTTCTCAGACATTTCACCTCAAACACATTTAAATTAGTTCTCTCTTCCTCTCTTATGTTCCATGTTTCTGTCCCATACAATGCTGTCGGCACAACCACTCCTTCACACAATCTCCTCTTAGCATCCATTCCCAATTATTTATTTTTCATTACAATTTTAAATCCCACTAACCTAACCTAAACTACCTATGATTTTCCCCACCAGGTGTCCTGCGGAAATCTATCATCTCGCGCGACGTTTTTTTACCTGAAAGAACTAGATATAGTGCCCGTTTAATTGACTGAAGTATCTGTCTGCAACTTTTGGGCTTATCCCTTCCCTGTCTAATCTTATCTGAACACAGATTGGTTCAGCCTAACCAGGTGATTGACCTGGAAGAAGAAGAAGAAGAAGAAAAACAAAAAGCTCTATAATGGAAAAAAAAGGCTTGTTTCGAATGTGCTTTGACGTTCAAATCATTTAATCACGATGTAAAATAAAAGTAAAGCAAAAACAAAATATTTAAAGCAATTAGGAGATTTTTTTCCGACAATCAGTAAGTGATGTACTAGATCTTTTAACTCAAAAATGAATAGTGCTATTGTTATTAGTTCCATATAAAATGGATAAATAAATTAAGATTATAAAATAAAAAGAATGGTGGAAATGGTTACCGTCTGAAATAGGTATTATTCCAAAATTACGTAAGAAAAATGTTCATTTCTTTCTATTTTGTACTTGAAAGATCCATTCGATTCTAATGGAATTGGTACGTTAGGTTAGGTGAGGTTAGTTTAGTTTATGTTAGGATTAGGTTAGGAACTGTTATTATTGCATGATGATGATTCTGGCATTTTACTCCGAAATCCTTTAAATATCTATAGAAGAAAACGGACTCTAGCCTCCTCAGAAACATTAGATTCATCGTAGAAAAATTATTATTACCAAATGTACTATGTAACATTTTAGGCAAAATACATATGCCGCTGGCCAACCATCTAATACATATTTTAGACGCATGTAACTTTTCAAAATATAATAGTCACTCCTATAATTAATGTTTTCTTTAGCGTGTTATTGAAAGAGAACCATTGTTTACCAGCATCTTGTTCATAATGGACCCCAAAATCAAATAAATGAAAGAATGTCTCTAATAGCATTAATGATAGATATGCACAAACTTGAACAATTATCAAAAAATGAACTGATAAATATAATCAACAAATGGGATGAGGAATGTTGTAGCGAAGAGATGGAAGAAAAGCAAAGCTTAAAATGTATAGAACACGGCGAAAGAAAATAGGAAAACAAGAAAATGTTCATAAATCAGATTTCATGATATAATTAAGATGTAGAATTACCAGCCTAGAATGAAATGACAAGATTATATTTGCAATTAAAGAAACAAAATCTCCTTTTTGTGATATGTATATATATATATATATATATATATATATATATATATATATATATATATATATATATATATATATATATATATATATATATATATATATTGTTATTTAAAAAATAACAATACTATAAAAAGTAAGCCAATTAAAAATTCACCTGAAGTAAATGAGGGTTGTGTTTACTCTATTCCTTGTATGTAACAAATTTTATATCGGTCAAACTGGTAAAGACTTAAAAACAAAGATAAATCAACACAATTATAGTGTAAGGAGAGGGCAAAGTTCCAGTGGCCTTTTTGTTCATATGAGGGACCACAACCATCCTATTGACCGGGATAATTCTAATGAAATAATTTCTTGTAGGTCTTTATTAGAAAGAAATATTATCGAATCCAGTCACATTAAGCATACCTTCGATCAGAATATCAATCTAAGTTTAGGTTTATATAAACTTGATGATTTCAATATTAATAAAATTCTAAAAAATGCTCCAAGTGTTACCAGGCCGGGGTGATGTAACGTCATATGACCAAATGTCCTTAAAAGTAAACACATTTCTCAACCTGGTTATGAAGCATCTTGTGTGTCCTTCCCATGTTTCCTAGTTTATCTACTACTTTATGTATATATATATCCACCTATGTCTCTGTAACTGTATATTCCTTGATAATGTCTTAATTAGATGAAAACGTTCGGACTAAGTTTCTTATTTCCCAGTGTTTTTTTCTGCATATTTTTTTTTCACGTGGGCCTTGTATATATATATATATATATATATATATATATATATATATATATATATATATATATATATATATATATGTATATATATATATATATATATATATATATATATATATATATATATATATATATATATATATATATATATATATATATATATATACATGTACAGAGCTGGGCGCGTTACTGTCGGGCAGGTTATGCATTACCACCAAAGAGGAAGTGCATTACCGAAAAATGTAGGGTGCATTTCCGTCAAAGCGCTACCTATTTTAATTTAATACAGTATATATGGGTGAGGATGGTGTGTGATTGAAATGTTAGAGGCATTAGGGGATTTTGCAATAAGAAAACTCACTAGTCTAATAAACCAAATTTACGAAAAGGGTACAATAACGGAACATATGTGTAACTCGATTTTTATACCACTACCAAAGATAAACGGAACAATGGAATGTAGTTAACATCGCACAGTCAGTATCATGAGTCAAATAACCAAAATTATATTAAGGATAGTTTTAAGTAGAATAAGAAATAAAGTGAGAGAACAAGTTTCATGGGAGCAATTTGGTTTCATAGAAGGGAAAGGAACAGCAAATGCAATTTTTATAATAAGAACGATAATGGAGAGGATGATAGAAAAACAACAAAAAGTATATCTTTCCTTTGTTGACTACGAGAAGGCGTTTGATAGGGTAAGACATGAGGATTTGATAAATATTTTGGAAAGAGTGGATATAAATAGCAAAGACATGAGTATAATCAGAAATTTGTATTAGAAACAAAGAGCAGCAGTGAGGGTACGGGGAGGAAGAACAGAATTTCAAGCTATAAAGAGGGGAGTGCGTCAAGGCTGTGTTATGTCTCCAGATTTATTTAATTTATATGGGGAGATGATACTTAGGGAATTAGAGGGAATGGAAGGGATTAAAATTGGAGGATTTAATATAAATCATATCAGATATGCTGATGACACGGTATTGGTGGCTGACTCAGAAGAAAAACTGCAACATCTATTGAATGTAACCGTAAGAGCTAATAAGGAGAAATGTTTAAAAGTAAATATGGAGAAAACTAAAATACTAGTGGCCAGTAAAACAGATCCACCAAGAGTGCAAGTACAAATAACAGGGAGAAGAATAGAACAAGTAACCAAATTTTCGTACCTGGTAAGCTTATTGACAGAAGATTGTAGATGTGAAAAAGAAAAAAATCAAGGATAACGATAGCTAAAAGCACGTTTCAGAAAATGAAAGGGGTTTTAACAAACAAGAAAATGTCTACATATATAAGGAGAAGAACAGTTAAAACATTTATATGGTCAACACTATTATATGGTTCAGAAGCGTGGACAATCAGCAAAAAATTGCAGGAAAACTTAGAAGCAGCAGAAATGTGGATATGGAGACGAGTATTAAGAGTACCATGGACAGCGAAGAAAACAAATAAAGAAGTATTGAGAGAAATGGAGACAGATAGGGAATTGATGAGAACAATAAGGAAAAGACAGTTGCGATTCTTAGGACATATAAAGAGGAGGGATGGGTTGGAAGAGGTGGTGATGACGGGAATGGTGGAGGGAAGGAGAGCAAGAGGAAAGCAGAGGGAGAAGTATATGGACGGGCTGATGAGGGCGACGGGAAAACAACTCAAACCAGCACAGATGTTACAAGTAACTAGGGACCGTGAACGGTGGCGCTCCATGGTTGCCGAAATCCAAGAGGATATGGCACGACGGTAAGGTAATATATATATATATATATATATATATATATATATATATATATATATATATATATGTATATGTGTGTGTGTGTGTATACATATATATATATATATATATATATATATATGTATATATATATATATAGGTGTGTGTATATATATATATATATATATATATATATATATACAATAGGCGGCTTGTCGTTCCTTGCTTTATTGGTGATTTGCCTAGGCTATGTCATTCTGAATTCTGAATTCTGAATTCCTAGGAAAGACCACCCGCTTGCGCGGGATCGGTTTTTGTGGGAGGGGAAGAATGTCTGTAAGAAAATGAAAAGATAGTAATGTATAAAAGAGGGCTATTGCCACCGGGTGAATTAGCGAGCGATTAGGGGCTGCTGGTGGTCGTGGCTCGGGAGAAATGGACTGGGAACTTGGACGGTGGCGCCAACGCCGGGATTAGGATCACCAACAAAAGTTTAGAAAATGGTAGGAGGCGTAGTTGTAGAGAAAGGTGGAAAAACGGAAAAATCTTTAGTGGGAGGTAAACTGAAATGAGAAGATGTAGTATAAGAGAAAGTTAGAAAGGAAGCGAATTTTAGTCGAAGAAAAAGTAAGTGTAGATGTTTGTGCGTGTGTCGTGGCTATGTTCGTGAGAGGTGTGTGTGTGTATCTTACAGGAAGTGAGTAGAGTTCACTTCCCGTGTGTAGAGCGTGTTCCTGATAAGCCACAGGTGGGGCCTGAGTAGCCTGCTTTTCCCCAGGTTGGGTTTGAGATCCTGTAGAGTTGATTTAGTGGCGGTGCGAGTGGGGGGCAGGCGGGAGGGTGTTGTATTATCTCTCTCTTTCCAATCACAACTCTGAAAGCAGAGAATTACGTGATTGGGAGTTGTGTGTAAATGTCAGAAGTGTAAACTCGCTCGCCAGCGTCAGCGAAGAGGCCAGCGTTAGGTTGCGGGCCGGTTGGACAGAGAGGCGTCCCTCTTCCTCTCCGTCGACCAGTCTGCGAGCAGATGAGGGTTCTGAGTGAGAGTTGGGTTGGGCCTCTGCTAAGCCAGCGAGCAAGTGTGCCTCTTTTCTCCCAAGCACTACTCTGAAAACAGAGAATTACGTGACTTGGGAAAAATGTGTATCTGTCTTGGTGTAAACCCGCCTGCCGACGTCAACGAAGAGATCGGCCTGTGCCAGATCGGCAGCAGCAAAGGAGATATATCTCCTCACCACCACCGGCGAGCGTGTAGAGCGCGTTCCTGATAAGCCACAGGTGGGGCCTGAGTAGCCTGCTTTTCCCCAGGTTGGGTTTGAGATCCTGTAGAGTTGATTCAGTGGTGGTGCGAGGGGGGGGGGGCAGACGGGCGGGTGTTGTATTATCTCTCTCCTCCAATCACAACTCTGAAAGCAGAGAATTACGTGATTGGGAAATGTGTGTAAATGTCAGAAGTGTAAACTCGCTCTCCAGCTTCTGCGAAGAGGCCAGCGTTAGGTTGCGGGCCAGTTGGACAGAGAGGCGTCCCAATTCCTCTCCGTCGACCAGCCTGCGAGCAGATGAGGGTTCTGAGTGAGAGTTGGGTTGGGCTTCTGCTAAGCCAGCGAGCAAGTGTGCGTGTGACTCTTTTCTTCCAAGCACTACTCTGAAAACAAAGAATTACGTGACTTAGGAAATATGTGTATCTGTCTTGGTGTAAACCCGACTGCCGACGTCAACGAAGAGATCGGCCTGTGCCAGACCGGCAGCAGCAAAGTAGATATATCTCCTCGCCACCACCGGCCGGCGAAGATTCCTGGGCATTTGTTGAAAGAGCTGGTTTGGAGAGACGTCCGACCTCTAGGAGCGCTGTGTTGATTTTCATGTCATGCTACAGGCCTGATGACTGGGTCTTATAAAGGGGAACTCGGATGAGTTGCCAACAAGGAAATACATACAATAATTTAAATTACATGGAGCCAATTTGGCCTGACTAGAGTTGAGCTAAGGCTCAAATACTTGCTAGAGTACATACATTTAGTCCTAACAATGAATATAATACAATCTATGTCCAAGTGGACATATAAACATTAAAATGAATAATTATTACTACTGCAGTTTGTGGTATCATGGAGTGGAAACGGCAGTGTGGCTGGCTGGTAATCCGGAGATAATTGCTCTTTGACCCTGCTTGACCTGAGAGATGAGGTCTTGAGCGGGGTCAGTACCACCAACTCTTCATCCATGTGCATGTGGATGCACTGGTGCTAGCTAGCATGCCTATGCATGCAACATATATATATATATATATATATATATATATATATATATATATATATATATATATATATGTGTATATATATATATATATATATATATATATATATATATATGCCATAGATAAAGTGGCACGAAATTATTTGTATGATTCACGTTCTTACTAGCGATTCAGTTCAGGTATTTACAATGGCGAAAGCCCATCAAGGTCTCGTGCCAGCTTACAAATGTCTATAAGATGAGCTTAGGGATTCTATGGAAATTAGGTATTGACGACAGTTAGCAGTCAACCTAGATTCTTCAGGAGTTAGTTTAACTCTTAGCTAGAATCCTTTTGTAGCTCTTGTGGTTCAGTTGATAATGTGTTGCCTTAGCATCAAGCTAGGTTACGGTTCGATTCCAGGGGCGGCTGTCGGAAATCACACACACACACACACACACACACACACACACACACACACACACACACACACACACACACACACACACACACACACACACACACACACACACACACACACACACACACACACACATACACGCATACACACACACACACGACTCGGCGGCGCGGTTGATAAAGCGCTGGACTGTCAAGTACGGTGGTGCTCGCAGTACCTGGTTCGAATCCTGCCCAGGGCCGAAATTATTTCGGTATCGCTGCGCTTCGAGTCGGTACTCTGACTCTCGTGGGCGGGGAGTTGGGTGTGTGTGTGTGTGCAAGGTCATAGCATTACCCATAGATTGGTCATACGAGCTCTGAGCTCTCTTCCGGGAGGGAAATAGCTGTCGATTACGAGTGCAACACGTGATCCAAAAGACCAAGGTGAATACACACACACAAACACACACACACACACATGTGTGTGTGTGTGTACACATATATTCATATATAGATACATTATATATATACATATGTATGAATGATAAGAATGGAAAGACACGATTGGGAACAAGAGACTTTATTCCTGACCAATTTCGCCCTTGAGGCTTCTTCAGACGTAATATTTACAGAGAATGAATTCATTAGTATTTGCAGGGCAGTTGCTGTGGTTTATGAGGGACGCGGGGTGGGATTCCGTATGTTGCTTAGCTTGGTGGTCATGTGGGGTCAGGTGTGAGGCGGGTGGATGTATTTGTTTGTTTATGTGTGAGCAATTGTCTCATGGCGTATTTGGCGGTCAGGAATAAAGTCTCTTGTTCCCAATCGTGTCTTTCCATTCTTACCATTCATACACCTGTCATGATGTCACGATATACATATGTATATGTTTACACACACACACACACACACACACACACACACACACACACACACACACACACACACACACACACACACACACACACACACACACACACACACACATATATATATAATCAAACAAACGTGTAAATAGAGACAAAAACATATTTTCACGACAGTCGTTGTATATGTATATATATATATATATATATATATATATATATATATATATATATATAGATAGATAGATAGATATAAAGAAAAGTCCTGCCGTATAGTAAGAGGCAATCACATTTTTAGTTATTTAGATTGAGCTAGATAAATATCTAAGTAGTGTGTGTTTAGGAACTGCATCCAGAGCTATAAGATCGAAGGCAGAATATATCTTTTCTCGATTCTCAAATCACACTCAAAGTTTTTTTGGTGAGATTCGCCCTTTTTGATCTTTACGCTTGAAAGCGTGTCCGGAGTTACACTTCGCGGTCCCACTGTTGAGGAACTCTAGGTCGAGTGAATTCATATTTCTCGCTGTGGATTGAAGTAGTTGCCACGAATTGAAGACATCACTGCGGATTGAAACTGTTTCGAATCGTTTTTCTGCGGCCACATGAATACGCACTATCCTATATTTTTCAAATGACAGATGAAAGATGTAAATAAGTCCTAGGTCTACATTCTCTGGATATATTCAAGGGCTTATAAGGGTGATGTACGCAAGACCATTATATTATGACAGTAAGGAAGACTCGTAGTAATGGATTTAGATTGGACAAATTTAGGTTTAAGAAGTAAATAGGCAAGAACTGGTTTGCCAACAGAGTAGTTAACGAATGTAATAGACTTAGTAACCATGATTAAGCGCTGAAACAATTGACTATTTTAAGAGAAGTTTAGATAAGTTTATGGATAGGGGTGACAAGTGGTAAGGTACATTTATTGCCTGGTGTTGACCTTATGGTCTCTTGCAGTCTTCTCCATACTTATGTTCTCATCTTTAGCTAGCAGTCAAAAAAAAAAAAAAAAAAAAAAAAAAAAAAAAAAAAAAAAAAAAAAAAAAAAAAAAAATCAAACACAACCAATGACCCTCCCATTCTCCATGCTTAGGACATAACATCAAAACACGCATATATACTTAAATACATACATACATATATATATATATATAATGTATACATGTTCGTAGAATATATTTGTGCATGTGAAGTTAAACTTGACCGCTACTTTAGCTTGAATCAGTTTCATGTATTCAGATTAAATTTTTCTAATATTAGATCTTATTTCCTCGGGAAGTTGGAATAAAGTATCTTCATAATTAAATGAGCATTTACAAAGAAAAATATGTTTACAGAGTTAACGATAATGACCAAAAGTACAAATATTGGAAAAGGTCACATAATTTTGAAGGTCAAATCATAAAAGCTAAATTCTGGGGTCATTGTTTCGTCGATTCTCGTGTAAAACTTCTGTTCGTAGCACGCCGCGGCAAGCTTTGACCGGTGTCACACTGTCCGGTGCCGCTATTGGCTATAACATTCTCCCTTATGAATTATCAGATTCGAAAGGTTATGATAGAACTTTAATCAGGGGAAGATGGTCGTTATACAAAGGTCAAAATATGAATACACTCTAAATAGAAAGCTATTATTGGAGGGCATCAGTAGATGCTACACCAGCCAATTAAACCTCTTTAGAAGAGTGGTATCATAGAAGACAAAAGTAAGAATATACAATGCAATCATATGTTCAATGTTGCTGTATGGGTATGAATTATGAACGTTTTCGAAGACTTTAAAAAAGGAGTTCGTTTTTTTTCTTTAAGATGCAAGGACAAATTATTGGACCTATATTTGACTAACTTGGACTAGAATGTAGAATAAGACATACCTAGGACGTTAGAGGAAGCCAGGTCAACGACACACTATTCAAGTCTAAAAATCATGGTGACTTCAGTGGGCAGGTCACGTATAAAAAAAAAAAAAAAAAAAAAAAAAAAAACGAACACCCAGAAGAATCTTCCTTGGTTAAGTAATTAGAAGAAGACAGCTAAAAATATTCCAGGAACGACTGAAGCCGCTGGTTAAGCGAGGACATACAGGAATTTTCAGTAAAACTAAACGAGTGGCTGAAACGAGCATAAAATAAATGAGAACGGAAGAATATTTCAAGAGTGGTGATGGACCATTGTATGACACAAAAGCCACTGGAATAAAAAGTATATATATGTGATATATATGTAATACATATTCACACACACACACACACACACACACACACACACACACACACACACACACACACACACACACACACACACACACACACACACACACACACACACACACACACACACACACACACACACACACACACACACACACACACACACACACACACACACACACACACACACACACACACACACACACACACACACACACACACACACACACACACACACACACACACACACACACACACACACACACACACACACACACACACACACACACACACACACATATAAATATATATAGTGTACATATATATAGATATATATATATATATATATACATATTTATATATATACATATATACATATATATATATGTATATATATATGTATATATATACATATATATATATATATATATATATATATATATATATATATATATTTGCAGAAACCACTTGGAAAATAAAATAAATGAATACCGAACGTTTTCGTCTATTCAAGACATCATCAGGGTACAAAAATTACAAAAAATGACCAAAGGTCATAATATGTACATGGTGGTAGAGGAACTGGGAAAGGTCCAATGTTACCCGATTCCAGAAGAATTATTTACAATCTTTTTAATAATGAAATTATCTAACTTATACAAACCTAAGCTTAAATTCATATTATTTTCAAAACTATTTTTAATGTAACATGATTCAATTATGTTCCTTTCTACAATATTATGACATGATGTAATAACTTTTGTGTTTTGCCAGTCAATAATATGGGAGAGCTCTTTTTGGTGGACGAAAAGTCCACTTGACATTTGACCCGTTCTTATGTTGTATTTATGTTGACTAATCCTTTTGTTTAAATCTTTTCCTGTTTGGCCTATGTACTTAAAATCACACACTTTACAAGGTATACTGTAGATACATCCTTCTTTTTCTTTTGGAGAATTCCTAATGAGATAGTTCTTAACAATATTGTTGTTATTAAATATCACCTGAATACCAAAGCTTTTAAATATTTGAGGAAGGGTGATAAAATTTTCATGATATGGAATTGCTAAAATGTTCTTCAATTTAAATTCGTTTACTTGAGAGGTGTTAAAATATGTTCTGTTTTTTTCTCGTGGTCTATCAATCAAATGTTTTGGATATTTTAATTTCTGACCAATCTCATAAATAAATTTTACTTCATCTTCAAGATACTCAGGAGAACATACTCTAAACGCTCTCAAGAACATAGAAGAAAAAACAGATAACTTCGTATTTTGATGATGGTATGAATAGAAATGAATATATGAGAGAACATTAGTTGGTTTTCTATAGACATTAAATTTAAGATATCTACCACATCGATGAATACTTACATCTAAGAAAGGCAATGTGTTGTTCTCTTCTGTCTCAAATGTGAATTTTATAGAAGGAACCAAACTATTTAACTTTAACACAAACTCATCCACAGGTTTATCACAAGGCCAAATACACAATATGTCGTCAACATATCTGTACCATATTACATTAGATGGCAAAATATTAGGCAAAAAATCTCTTTCGAAAAACTCCATATATAGATTACTTAAAACCGGAGACAGACAATTCCCCATAGCCATACCAAATGTTTGTTTGTAAAACTTCCCATTAAACTCAAATTTCGAGTCAATAACACATAACTTGATTAAACTAATAATTGCATGGGAAGGAAGTACAAGATCATATCTATTTTATTATTTTTCAAGAAAACTTAACAAGGATTAGTCAACATAAATACAACATAAGAACGGGTCAAATGTCAAGTGGACTTTTCGTCCACCAAAAAGAACTCTCCCATATCATTGACTGGCAAAACACAAAAGTTATTACATCATGTCATAATATTGTAGAAAGGAACATAATTGAATCATGTTACATTAAAAATAGTTTTGAAAATAATATGAATGCAAGCATGACCCGTCATCCAGGAGGTCCCACGATAAGAGGGAGGGAGGAGGGTGGAGGGGAGTGTAATATGTAGGGGATGGAATGGGTGGAGGTGGTTTCTATGCCTTTTTCTTTTTGGCTACCCCCCGTGTAAGAGGGAAAAAGCCTTTGGTATATGTATGTATGTATGTACATATATATACATATATATATGTGTGTATATATATATATATATATATACATACATATATATATATATATATATATATATATATATATATACAAGCGACCTTCGGTGGTGACTAACGTCACCGCTTTGGCTTGCGGCGCTAGGAGCTCGCTTCGCTCGCAGTTTAGCTGGTAAACTAAGATACTCTTCCCTTGAGCCAGAATATTTGTAATCAGGATTGTCCTTTAATAGCTCACCAAACTTTCGAACTATACGTTGGAAATCATTTATCATAGCTATTCTAGGTTTTAACCTTTTTATGTTTTTGTACAATTTTGGAAATAATTCAATATGTTCATCTTTAAGGCCACGGGACAATATCTTATACGCCCATTCTTCAAAATGTCGGGAAACATAGTACCTCGATCAATTCTGTTGGCTCGGCCGGGGGCTTGGCTGCGCAAACAGCGGCCTACGGCCGCAGCTTTCCGCGCTCAAATCCCTCGTTTTTCCCTTCGGCCTCGGCCTCGGGGCGAAACCCCAACACGGGATCCCCAGCACGAAGAAGAACGCGAAGAAGAACTCGAAGAAGAAGGCGAGGAAGAAGAACGCGAAGAAGAACACGAAGAAGAACGCGAAAAAGAACACGAAGTAGAATGAGAAGAAGAATGCGAAGAAGAACGCGAAGAAGAACGCGAAGAAGAAGAACGCGAGGAAGAAGAACGCGAAGAAGAACGCCAAGAAGAACGCGAAGAAGAAGAAGAACGCGAAGAAGAACGCAAAGAAGAATGCGAAGAAGAACGCCAAGAAGAACGCGAAGAAGAAGAAGAAGAACGCGAAGAAGAACGCAAAGAAGAATGCGAAGAAGAACGCGAAGAAGAACGCGAAGAAAAACGCGAAGAAGAACGCGAGGAAGAAGAAGAAGAAGAAGAAGAAGAAGAAGAAGAACGCGAAGACAATATCTTATCGGCTGAAAGAAACCTGCACAGCGAAGCTATAGCGATAATCCCATACCACACTCCTGGTCATATGGCCATTTCCCGAAGGTTGAGTGTGGTTTGAATTTTCCGCCAAAATCATCGGAAATTTAAAATTCCCGGCTCTGTGCAGGCATGCGCATTGTCGACCCCACCTCCCCCTTCCTATCCCCTCCCTTCTTACCCGGCTAGCTCGAGCCGGACGTCGCGTCACTTAGATCGCGGAAACGGGACCGAGTGGTTAACTCGCTGCCCACATGGGAGCAGGCGGTCCCGTTTCCTGCTGGTTAATCGTCTGTTAGTTTTATCGCTTTCCGCTTGGCTGCTGGTTTGTCTCATTCTTCGACTTTGATTTTATACGAGCACAATCCGTCCCCGTCTTCGAGCCGTCCCTGGTAAACAACCCGGGTCCTCTCGGAGGACAGGGGACGTTTATAATGGTACGGAGTGTGGCGCCCCCCAGGGTCATCAGGCCTCTCGGCAGCACCATACCTCTGACCATCATCGGTCCTCTATTGCCTCACGGTTTGTATCAGGCCCTAGGCGTAGACTTTGACCATATACGATCGCAATCCGTCCCCGTCTTCAGGCCGTCCGTGGTAAGAACCCGGGCCTCTCGGAAGACAGGGGGACGTGTCTTATGGTACGGAGTGTGGCGCCCCCCAGGGTCATCAGGCCTCTCGGCAGCGCCATACCTCCGACCATCATCGGTCCTCTATTGCCTCACGGTTTGTTTCAGGCCCTTGACCATATACGATCGCAATACGTCCCCGTCTCCAGGCCGTCCGTGGTAAGAACCCGGGCCTCTTTGAAGACGGGGGGGACGTGTCTTATGGTACGGAGTGTGGCGCCCCCCAGGGTCATCAGGCCTCTCGGCAGCGCCATACCTCTGACCATCATCGGTCCTCTATTGCCTCACGGTTTGTATCAGGCCCTAGGCGTAGACTTTGACCATATACGATCGCAATACGTCCCCGTCTCCAGGCCGTCCGTGGTAAGAACCCGGGCCTCTTTGAAGACAGGGGGACGTGTCTTATGGTACGGAGTGTGGCGCCCCCCAGGGTCATCAGGCCTCTCGGCAGCCCCAAACCTCCGGTCATCAATGGTCCTCTAACAGCCTCATAGCTTGCTTCGTCAGGCCCTAGGCGTAGACTTTGACCTTATACGATCGTAATCCGTTCCCCATACGTCTTCGGGTCGTCCGCGGTAAGAACCCGGGCCTCTCGGAAGAGAGGGGGACGTGTCCTATGGTACGGAGGGGGTGCCCCCGAGGGTCATCAGGCCTCTCGGCAGCCCCATACATCCGACCAATAATGGTCCTCTAACTCCTTAATGGCTCCCTTTGTGAGGCCCTAGGCGTAGACTTTGACCTTTTCCACTCGTAATCCGTTCCCCATACGTCTTCGAGTCGTCCGCGGTAAGAACCCGGGCCTCTCGGAGGACAAGGGGACGTGTCCTATGATACGGAGGGTGACGCCCCGAGGGTCATCAGGCCTCGGCAGCCCCATACCTTCGACCAATAATGGTCCTTTAACGCCTTATAACTTTCTTTGTCAGGCCCTAGGCGTAGACTTTGACCTTTTCCACTCGTACTCCGTTCCCCATACGTCCTCAAGTCGTCCGTGGTAAGAACCCGGGCCTCTTGGAGGACAAGGGGACGTGTCTTATGATACGGAGGGTGGCTCCCCGAGGATCATCAGGCCTCGGCAGCCCCATACCTCCGAGCTTCAATGGTCTTCTAACGCCTCACGGCACCACCCTCCTTCCAGGTTTCTTAAAAAAAAAAAAAAAAAACACCACCCAGCCCTTCTCATGAGCCACAGCCAACCTCTTATCAACTTCACTTGGCTTGAGTTTAAAGATGACTTACCTGATGTTCCACCCCCAAGTAAAACACAAAAGAACTTTAGACTTAGGGAGTCTAGTGTTAGTTAAAATGAGTATAAATTAGTTCAAAGAAACTACAATCATTTAGTGTAATGAGAAGAGGAAAATCAGTTTTAAATAGTACAGTTTAAGTTGGCGCAAAGTGCTAGGTATTACATAAATAAAATGCCTTGGCCTTGGAGAAAAAAACAAAACAAAAAAAAAACAGGTCGAAATGGACATGACTTCTATTCAACTTAAGCTAATCTATAGTCATGATGGTCAAGAACTTTACCATGTTGAAATTAATTTCAACGCTCACTGTGACTCAGGTCGAAATGACCATGACTTTTCCTATTCAACTTGAGCTAATCTACAGTCATGATGGTCGAGAATTTTACCATGTTAAAATTAATTTCGACGCTCACCGTGACTCAGGTGGAAATGGACATGACTTTTCCTATTCAACTTAATTTAATCTACAGTCATGATGGTCGAGAATTTTACCATGTTAAAATTAATTTCGACGCTCACTGTGACTTAGGTCGAAATGACCATGACTTTTCCTATTCAACTTAAGCTAATCTGTAGTCATGATGGTCAAGAATTTTACCATGTTAAACTAATTCAACGCCCACTGTGACTCAGGTCAACATGAACATGACTTTTCCTATTCAACTTAATTTAATCTACAGTCATGATGGTCGAGAATTTTACCATGTTAAAATTAATTTCGACGCTCACTGTGACTTAGGTCGAAATGAACATGACTTTTCCTATTCAACTTAATTTAATCTACAGTCATGATGGTCCAGAATTTTACCATGTCAAAATTTATTTCAACGCTCACTGTGACTCAGTGATGTCACGGTATGATAAGATGACGTCATTGTGATAAATTGACGTCACCATGTAGTCCTATGACGTCAATTTGTGTCCCTGTGACGTCACGAGACGATCCTATGGCGCCATGATCAATCCGGTGACGTCACAGTATAATCACATGATGTCACTAGGTATTAAACATATAGAAGTCCGCTTGTGGGTGATGAGACGTCACAAATTGCCATAGCACACTATTGGATGAAGACGCTCGCCACGGGCTTCGAGAACTTCCCGCGGGAAGACTTGGGGTGAGTTGGATACATACCGAGGGTCCAGGCCCGTCTTCGTGGGAGACGCTCAGGGAACGTCTTCACCCAGGACGAAGCCTCTTGACTAACGCCCACGGACGAGGTCGCTCGGAAACGAACTTGGCCTCGCATACTCCCTTTCGGTTTCTCGCTTACCCCGAGGATCTTCACGAAACTAGTGAGAGTGGTAGGCGTACGTTGGACGGAAGCAAGCGTCTCCACACTCATGTTCCTAGACGGCTAGTTGATGCATTTGCCCACCGGGGAGGGTGCATCGGCCGACATCTCAGTGGCTCTGAGTGTGTTGGCGGACGTGGAGTTCGGGGTGGACTGGGACGGGTCTGCCCTTGCTCCCACACAGAGACTTTATTGGCTCGGGATTGAGTGGGACACAGTCAGCGTCCTTCGGGTGCTCCCCTGCGCCAAAAGAGCGTGCTTCTCTCACACGTCCTCCCTCCTTCGGTGGCGGGGGGGGGGGCCTCAACTTCGCGACCCCGGCCCTTCCACTGAGCCGCTTGGGGCGCCGACGGCTGGTACGGGAGGTCGACAGGAGCATACTGCTTCTCCCGCGTGACCTGCCCGGGCCGATACCCTCAGCACTCCACAGGTTGTTGCGTCCCTGGCTTCGGTCGGGGGCCCTACGCCGGTCGCTGGAGTTTCTCCGCACCCACTCTGTGGAGCGGGTGCGGGACCTAGGGACTGGACATCGACGACTCCCTTGGGGACACGGTGTCTCTACCACTCGGTCGCCCCTGTCCCATGTGTCGCCATGGAAACGGCTCCACCCCTCTCATCTCAAAAAAGTGGAGGGGGCAAAGGGCGACCGAGGAGTGGGGAGGGGCCAGGAACCGTTGAACAGGATACAAATTTCGTATAATTTACGCATTGTGTGAACAGTGCAATGTTGTGCATGTCACATTCTTCGGCGTGGGTACTTGACGTTTCTGTCTCCCCTCTACTGAGTGATAAAATGAATAAGTCTCCCATAGGAAAGACACA
>NC_134784.1:63733173-63748173 GCF_046742065.1 Oratosquilla oratoria
CAAATAATTTGATCATAGATTACTGAAGCAATAGTTTGAGCTTTCTTATATGGAATGGGTTGTAAAATACAAAATCTTGAAAAATAATCAATGGCAACAAATACATATTTATATCCATTCTCAGACATAGGCAACTCCAATGTATCTATGTGAACTCTTTTCCAAGGTTTCTGTGGAATGGGATAGGTAAGTATAGGAGCAGGTTTTGGAGTATTTCCTTTCACCCTAACACATTTGAAACAATTTTCAATATAATTATATATATCTTTCTTCATACCTGGCCAAAAGTATTTAAGTTGTGCTTGTCCATAAGTTTTATCCTTTCCTGGATGTGAGCTACAATCACTATCATGAAGTAACTTCAATATCTCTTTTACAAGAGTTTGTGGTATTACTAACTGATTTACTGGATCTCTAGAAATATCTTTCCCGCTTACAACTGATTTTCTATACAAAAGTTCATTAGTCAAATGAAATTCCTCTATTTTATACCCCTTTGGTAGTTTGGAGGATCTCCTCTTGGGTTCATCAAGTACTTGACTAATGAATCACATGTCTTATCATCCCTCTGTTCTCTTATTAGCTTTTCCTCATCTGAAGTTACTAACTCTTTTATACTACAAACAAAATTAATCAACCCTTTCATTGGTTGGCTTATATTACTAGAAAGTGCATCTGCCGCAACATTATTTTTACCCGGAATATATTCAAATTTAACTTTATAGCACTGAAGTATCGGAAACCATCTAGCGAATCTGCCCCTAAGATTCCTATGCTTAAATAAGTTCTGAATAGCTGTATGATCAGTCCATACTCTGATTGGATATCCCAGTATCATATCCCTAAAATTTTCTAATGAATATATTACTGCTAATGTCTCTCTTTCTGTGATAGAGCAGTTTCTTTCTGCATTATTACAAAGTCTTGAAGTGTAAGCTATTAGTTTCAAAGTTCCATTTCTCTCTTGCATAAGTATTCCTCCTAATCCTATGTCAGATGCATAAGTGCAAAGAATGAATTCTTTATCATAGTCTGGAAATATTAAAATTGGAGAACTCGTGAGTTTATCTTTCAACTTATAAAAAGCTTCCTGTTGTGCATGTTCCCGCATGAACTTTGAGTCCTTCCTCAGCAAAGAACTTAATGGATTAGCAATGTCAGCATATCGTTGAATAAATTTTCTATAATATCCTATCAATACCAAAAAGCTCCTAACCTTGTCTACGTTGGTTGGAATTAGAAAATTATTCACTGCTTCAACTTTTGAATTCACTGTACTAAGTCTATGTCTGTCTATCTTATGTGCCAAATAAATAACACTGTCTTGCAAAACCTTACATTTTTCAAGTTTTATTTTCAATCCTGCTTCAACTAGTCTTGAGAATATCAAATCTAATTTCTTAAAGTGCTCAACCGCTGCCTGGGAAACTATTAAAATGTCATCTAGGAATACACTGGTAGTGTTTCATAACAACCCATCTAGAATTGTATTAATTAATCTCATGTAAGTTAATGGACTATTACATAACCCAAATGGTATTCTCTTGAACGCATAATGTCCCGTTGGAGTAGAAAATGCTGTGAACTCTCGTGAGTCTTCATGTGACTCTGTTTGCCAAAAAGCAGATTTGATATCTATAGTGCCAAAATATCTATTCTCAGTTCCCAAGCTTCTTAAAATGTTACCGATTACTGGTAATGGTAACCTGTCACGAATGGTGTGCTTATTCAATTCCCTATAATCAATAACTGGGCGCATAGTACCATCTGATTTTGGCACCAAAATCAAAGGAAAGTTCAACTCACTTTTACTATGTTCAATGATATCCTGCGATAACATTTCAGTGATCAGTTTATCTACTATTGCTAATTTAAAGCGAGGACCTCTGTAGGCGGGTATGTAAATAGGGTGTGTTTCTAGTTTTAATTTAATTTGACGTTTTAAAACAGTTGTTTTGTAAGGACAGGAATTTTGAATGGATATTATTTTTGGAATTTCGTTTTATTTATCTATTTATTTATTTGAGTGTTGACTTGAGAGACTGGGTAGTATGGACGTCGTGACGGTTTTATTCAACCAAGAAGCAAAGGAGAAAATAGAGCCTTAATAGATCATGAATTTATTTTGTTCTGTGTCTACCCATCAAGATGTGTTGGCAAAGAGCCTTACTGTAATCATTGAAGAAAAACATACAACAGGAGGTAGCTACAAATATATTTCAACTGATTTTAGTTCAACTAATCTTGGAGACGACATTAGAATGTTCTCGAACATAGCGGGCGCACCGTAGCTCCGCCCACCCGTGACGTCACTGACACGTTCGGACGGAGGCGTAAACTAGGACCATTAATTTTAAGAGGAATAGGAAAAATTCCCAACTTTCAGTTCAGGATTCCGCTAGAGAAATAGTTTAGGGAGAGATTGTAGCAGCTAGGGGCTGTGTTGAGAAGCAAAATGAAGTTTTACGAAGTAGTACAATAGGGGAGGTTAGTGGTTTACCCATAGATACGAACACATAGCCGTCTCGTTTTTTTTGTGCGCAGCTAAAATTTTAGTCTGATGCCAAGAACTATCCCGATAACAGGTATGTGTACGCTCTGTAAGATTAATGAAAATAAATGTCGATATGTGAGTTAAATGATATAGTGCAGCTATAGTAGGTAGATAGTTATTATCATTATTAAGTTTTGAGTCTGATGCCAAAAACTATCCAGATAACAGGAAAAAAAGGGTTTAAGGGAGTGTACTCCACAAACACTTTGCGTGGAAGGAGTTAGACGGTGTCACGCATATATACATTAGCTATGAGAGTGTAATCCTTAGAGTACAATTCTGTCTGTGATCGTTCTCTAATAAGAATACGGGGTTGAAAGTAGACACAATATTATAAGTAGACTTATACAGTGACCGGAAGGTTGGAGCGTAAATAACCACGTTATTCCACGTGCCTGTGACCTTACTTATGATGCCCATAAGAAAAAAAAAAAAAAAAAAAAAAAAAAAAAAAAAAAAAAAAAAAAAAAAAAAAAAAAAAAAAAGGTTATTAAATATCTCGCATACCCATATATTTTTCATACTGTAAGGATCAATAGATTGTCTAGTTGGAGAAATTAACAACATACTTTTGTATTTTCTTACTATATTTTTGCTTCAGTGTAATAATTAACACATAGAAAACCTTCACTTATATTCTTTTAGTGCCCCACTTGGGCATAGGCCTTTTCGCTACCCAGAACCAACCCCGAACGACCTGAGGAAAGGGGACGAAGTCAGACGTGAATAACAAGGAGTAGTTTCCATTTATGGTCAGATATATCCATATAGACGATTGAGTGGTGGCAGCATATACCTTTAAATAATCAAGCTTGATTTATTATTTCCCAAATCGTCCTTATGTGGGTATCTCTGATCACTCCCATTGGAAGTGCTCTTGGTTAAACACTAATCAATCGACGGCACCACAGTTTTGCCTAAGGTGTCCCCCGGCAAAGCAATTGCTTTATTGTGCTTCACAAGCAAAGCAATAAACTTTCATCCAACTCAGGGCAATTAGTAGAATCTAATTGATTCTTGTATTTCTTTCTTAATTCTATTCCTTCTTGAACTGAACAAATTGATGAAATTGGTAATTCTAACTCCTCACTACTCTCATTTAAAATCTTGATGGGTTTTGTACACACCTGAAAACATCCTATTTGTGTACCTTTCCTTAAAACTATATCTTTGTTTAAAGTATTAATAATTAATATTTCTACTATGTTCTTATTTGACATAAATCCCTGAGTCCAATTTCAATCCTTTTAATCTAATTGATTCTGGGAGGGTTAAAATTTCAGAGTCTACAGTAACTCATTTCAACTGCACATCAATCCTATTAATTGCTCTGGAGTGTAATAATATCGACTTTATTACGCCACCATGTACAATTTGCAAGGCTTCATATTCAGTTGATGAATTGGTAATTTCTGGTATTTCTTGAACATCTGAGTTGGGTTCACTATATGAGGCTTTACTTTCTGTTGGTTTGGACCGCTCGGCCTCGTTATCTAAAGTAAAATTGTTATCTTTCTTATCTATATCTAGGGATTCATTGATTCCTGTCACTGGTCTTAAGTCTGGTTGATTTAAAAATGGGATTAACTGTGATTTCACTAAGATCCCTAAGTCAGCAGGACATAGCACCATGTCCTCTTTTCTCATAGTTGCAAATCCTATCAATAAGTCTCCTGGAAAAACAGATTCTTCTATAACTATCACTGGAATGTGCAAATGTTCATTTGTATATAAGATAACTTCTAGTTCAACCTTACCTAATGTTTTTAATTGATTTCCAGTTACTCCTTGCAATGAGTAATGGACTGGTTCCAATATTTTCACTCCTGGTTTCAACTAGTTTAAAACTTTACTAGTAATTACATTAACTACAGATCCTGTATCGATAAATAGTTGAATAGGCTTATTGAACACTCTACCAGCAATGAGAGGTCCTACAGAAGTTCTTCCAATAGTAATTATCAGTTTATCTTTGATGTTGGAGGTTTCTTTCACCCTTCTTTCACTCTTATCTTTAACACAATACCGTCTATTGGTATATATGTGGGGAGTTCTAGAATATTGATTTATTCTGTGTCTGGGGGGTTTCCGAACAATGTAGAAAAAGTTAGAAGTTTCTTAGGATTGACAGGATATTATGGAAAATCTATCCAAAGATATGCAGACATATCTAATCCATTAATTTCTTTCTGACATAAGGTTAAGAGGCATACTGATACAAGAGAGAAATGGAACGTTGAAACCGATAGCTTATATATCTAGACTTTGTAATAGTTCAGAGAGAAACTATTCTATAACAGAAAGAGAAACCTTAGCAGTGATATATTCATTAGAATGTTTTAGAAATATGATACTGGGATATCCAGTCAGAGTGTGGACTTATCATGCAGCTATTCAGAACTTAAAGCATAGGAATCTTAGGGGCAAACTAGTTAGGTGGTTTGCTATACTTCAGTCTTATGAGGTTAGGTTTGAGTATATTCCAGGTGGCTATACTAGTAAGTGAAGAGATAGGTAAGTGTGTGGTGGAGTGGAAGGAGGTTTCTTCAAGCTTAATGTGGATGAAGGTGAAGCTGGGAAGGGAGATGTGGGTTTTTGTAAGAGTGTATGGGGCTGGTAGTGAGAAGAGCGTAAAGGAAAGGGGGTCTTTTTGGATGGATATAAATGAGTGCATAGAGGGATTAGGGAGTGTTGGGAGACCTTAATGCCAGGGCAGGAAATAAACCAATAAACGGAGTGATTGGGAAGTATGGGGTTCCAGGAAAAAAATTGTAGTGGAGAGTTGATGGTGATGTGTCTAGAGAGGTGGTGATAGGATATACAGTGTTTAGGAAGAGAGTCAAGCTTAAGTACACATGAGAGAGGGTGGTGGATGGAAGGGTGATAGATAGAGCGTTAATGGACTATATAGTGGTAACCAGGAATACAGTAGGAAGAGTTAAGGATGTACATGTTCTAAGGGGAGAGAGTGGGGGGAATATCAGATAATTTTTTGATGGAAGGTAAGTTGAGAGTGGAGAATATGTGGTGAAGGAGGAAAAGGGCAGAAGGTAGGGAGGTACTTGGAGTGAACTGCTTAAATGAGAAAGAAAAGAAGGAATATGAGAAGAAGCTAAGAGAAGGTTGGGAGGGAGTGGAGAATAGAGTAGAGCTAGGAGTGGAGGATGAATAGGGATGGTTCGAGGAGGGAGTCATAAGATATGCAAAGATAGTGTGTGGAACAAGGAGGACGGGAGGAAATAAAAGGAAGGGTAGTGAGTGGTGGGATGAGTAAGAAAAAAAGGGTGTAGAAGAGAAGAAGCAGGCTTTCATAGATTAGTTACAAAATAGGATGAGGGAGTCATATGAGAGGTACAAAGTAAAGAGAAGAGAAGTAAACATAAGATAAAGGAGGCAAAGAGGAGAGCAGGTGTGAAATGGGGTAAGAGTATAACAAAAGCTTGAAAGTAATAAAAAGATGTTTTGAAAAGAAATTAAGAGAGGAAGAGGAGGCGAATCAAGTAGAGAAGAAAATGTAAAATGTGCAGATGGAGAGATGATAATGGAAGAGAAGGCAGTGAGAGGAAGGTGGGCAGAGTATTTTAGGGAATTGCTAAATGTGAAGGAGGATAGGGAGGGAAAGGTCGTTGCAGTGGAAAGCGCTAAGAAAATGACCGTGATGAGTGAGGAAAATGGAGGAGAAATAAGGAAAGATGAAGTGAAGGCAGCTGTTAAGATGATGAGAGCAGATAAGGCACCTGGGTTGGATGGATATCGTGTATAATGTCTGAAAAAAGGAGGTACAGTGATGGTGGGCTGGCTGGTGAGGTTATTTAATGTTTGTTTAAGAGAGGGTAGAGTGCCGGAGTACTGGAGGAGTGCCTGTATAGTTCCGCTTGCCTACGCGGCAAGGGTTCGAATCCCAGCAGATGAGTCTATTTCCAAAAATGTCGAATGACACAAACACACACACACACACACACACACACACACACACACACACACACACACACACACACACACACACACACACACACACACACACACACACACACACACACACACACACACACACACACATATATATGTGTGTGTGTGTGTGTGTGTGGTGTGTGTGTGTGTGTGTGTGTGCGTGTGTGGTGTGTGTGTGTGTGTGTGTGTGTGTGTGTGTGTGTGTGTGTGTACTTACCTAGTTGTATTTTACGGGAAGGGGAGCTATGCTCATGATTTGATATTCCCCCCCTCTCTCCCCTTAGAACATGTACATCCTTAACTCCTTCTACCGTACTCCTGGTCACCACTATATAGTCCATTAACGCTCTATCTGCCACCCTTCCATCCACCACCCTCACCCATGTGTACTTATGCTTGACTTTCTTCCTAAATACTGTATGTGCTATCATCAACTCTCTTTCAAGACACATCACCATCAATTCTCCACAACGATTTTTACCTGGAACTCCATAATTCCCAATCACTCCGTCTAATGGTTCATTTCCTATCCAAGCATGAAGGTCTCCCAATACAACTTACTTCAATTGTTGCTGTTCTTAATAAAATTTCACAATCATAAGGAGGAAGACATTGAATACTATTTGAGATTTTTTCCTAATTTTGTTATTAGTAGATTATGACTTCTTAAGACTTTTGTAGTGGTGAGTTTTGTAAATCAGTTATTGCATCCATTTATATGTGTATTATAATTATTTTGTTTTGTGTCTATTTGATGTAACTGACATTTGTGCATTTTGGAAGGGGTACTTATTTCTTTGTTATGTGTGGCATATGTTTTGATGACAACATCTATTGAAGGATAATAGCTTTAACCTTGTTTAACCAGTTTATGCAGAAATAGTTTTAATAGCTTCTTCTATAACATATTTTTCAAGTGTGTATTTCCAGTGAGCCCTGTGAAATGGTTTTAGAAAATGGTTGGTCGGGACGACCAAGGGTAGGTGCCGAGCCCTGTTAGAAGCTCGTAGATAAAGGTAGGCAAGTAAAGTAGATAGAGTGGTATGTGGCAAGAATTAATTTTTGTGAGTTGGGTGTTTGATAACCAACAGTTCGTATGCGAAAGAATTGCACAACCTCGCTCCTCGCCTAAAATTTTACAAACAACTGCTGGGGACCAGATTTCATAGCTGTAATATGCTGATGTAACACAATGTAAACTAAGACAGTAGTGTATTGATTTCGAGATTGCTTGAATAAGTGTACTGCTTATGGAGTTTGTAACAGCCTTTCTGATTGGAGAAAGGGTGGAGGAGGAGAAAACTCATTTGGTTCATGGGAGTAAAGTCACGCCATTAGGGGAGGTACTTAGATGTAAAAGTAAAGATCATTGGACTAAAGAAAACATGACATCAGTGCGAAGTGACCTAGTAAACAAATTGAGGATTCCAGATGGGAGTTCCTTGGTGTAACTTACAAAACGAAGTGTAATATTATTCTGGAAAAAACGACAGAAAATATAAGTTCAGTTTAATTCCCATCTCTTATATAGGGTAATGGAACTCGACTAAGTCGGATGATCGAAAGCAAAGGGCTTCCTACAGAAAAATATTGTGAGTAACTATTATACATATGGACAGTGGTGAAAAGAAAGTAGAAAGTGAGAAACGAAATACAAAACTATAAGCAAAAGAAAGGGGGCCATAGAAGGGAACAGTAGAAGGAGTAAACGGTGGTTAGAGTCATACCTTTGAATTTCAAAAGTCGATTTAAATCGACTACCTCCTTTGTAGTCGTCCTCACATGTACGTCAACCTCGTTCACTACTTCGTCGTCCCTTGTTCACTCGTAGTAATATTCTCCTTCATTCACTCTTGCTTGCAGTCGTTGTAGTCCTTTCGTCCCTTCGTCCACTAGCTCGTTGTCCCCCGTTCCCTGTTACTTGTAGTCGTTCCCTTGTAGTCAGCATGCAATGCGTGGTTGTGGTTGCGTGCACGGCATGATCCTGTAGCTTTATGTACCAGTCTCTTAATAATAGCGTTCCGTTTCATCCGTTTCATCCCATTACTGCCACCACTGTTTGCTCCGACTCCACTATTCTCTTATCTGTTCCCCTTTTATCACTCTGTGTTGTCGTCTCTATATGTCGTCTTTCTTTCCTGTATTACTTTTTTATAGAACGTCTTTCACTTTCTACTTTCTTTTCCCCACTGTCTTGTTCCGTATGATTAGTCACTCTCTATTTTCATTTGTAGGAATTTACAGTAGTATTACTCTGAGAATTAAGCGAAGCTTAATTTTCTTTTCTTCCCCAATATTAATACACCTGGTTCTTTGAGTTACACCAAGGTACTCCCATCTGGATTCCTCAATTTTGGTACTATGTCAGTACGCAATGACGTCATGATATCTTAAGTCCAACGATCTTTACTTTTAAATCTAAGTACCTCCCCTAAGGGCGTGACTTTACTCTCGTGAACCAATTGAATTTTTTCCTTCACCCTTTCTCCTATCAGAAAAGGTGTTACAAACCCCGTAAGCAATACTGCTTACTCAAGCAATCTCGAAATCAATGCACTACCGACTTAGTTTACATGCTGTTACATCAGCATAAAATCAACATTGTATAGCAATGAAATCGGGTCCCCGGTGGCTGTTTGTAAACATTCAAGCAAGAAGTGAGATTCTGCAATTCCTTCGCATACGAACTGTTGTTTATCAAACACCCAACCCATAAAAACTAAATTCTCGCCACCTACCCCTCTATCTACTTCACTTGTCTACCAATTTCTACGAGCCTCTTACATACAGAAAGAGACTCTCGTTGACTAGCATTCATTGAAAAAATTTACGTAGCAGAAATAAAACTAAACATGAACATACACAACATAAACCTTCCGATATATACATATACTGTATATATATATATATATATATATACATATATATATATACATATATATATATATATATATATTTATCTATATATAATTAAAAATAAACTTCACTCAATTTGGAACTTTGTCAGTTTTTCGCCGAGCCAACAGAATTGATCGAGGTACTATGTTTCCCGACATTTTGAAGAATGGGCGTATAAGATTTTTCTTCTTCTTCTTCTTCTTCTTCTTCTTCTTCTTCTTCTTCTTCTTCTTCTTCTTCTTCTTCTTCCTCGCGTTCTTCTTCGCGTTTTTCTTCGTGTTCTTCTTCGCGTTCTTCTTCGCATTCTTCTTTGCGTTCTTCTTTGCGTTCTTCTTCGCGTTCTTCTTCTTCGCGTTCTTCTTCGCGTTCTTCTTCGCGTTCTTCTTCGCATTCTTCTCATTCTACTTCGTGTTCTTCTTCGCGTTCTTGTTCGTGTTCTTCCTCGCGTTCTTCTTCGCGTTCTTCTTCGCGTTTTTCTTCGCGTTCTTCTTCGTGCTGGAACTTTTGTCAGTTTTTGGCCGAGCCAACAGAATTGATCGAGGTACTATGTTTCCCGACATTTTGAAGAATGGTCGTATAAGATATTGTCTTCTTCTTCTTCTTCTTCTTCTTCTTCTTCTTCTTCTTCTTCTTCTTCTTCTTCTTCTTCTTCTTCTTCTTCTTCTTCTTCTTCTTCTTCTTCTTCTTCTTCTTCTTCTTCTTCTTCTTCTTCTTCTTCTTCTTCGCGTTCTTCTTCTTCTTCTTCTTCCTCGCGTTCTTCTTCGCGTTTTTCTTCGCGTTCTTCTTCGCATTCTTCTTTGCGTTCTTCTTCGCGTTCTTCTTCGCGTTCTTCTTCGCGTTCTTCTTCCTAGCGTTTTTCTTCTTCGCGTTCTTCTTCGCATTCTTCTTCTCATTCTACTTCGTGTTCTTCTTCACGTTCTTCTTCGTGCTGGGGATCCCGTGTTGGGGTTTCGCCCCGAGGCCGAGGCCGAAGGGGAAAACGAGGGATTTGAGCGCGGAAAGCTGCGGCCGTAGGCCGTTGTTTGCGCAGCCAAGCCCCCGGCCGAGCCAACAGAATTGATCGAGGTACTATGTTTCCCGACATTTTGAAGAATGGGCGTATAAGATATTGTCCCGTGGCCTTAAAGATGAACATATTGAATTATTTCCAAAATTGTACAAAAACATAAAAAGGTTAAAACCTAGAATAGCTATGATAAATGATTTCCAACGTATAGTTCGAAAGTTTGGTGAGCTATTAAAGGACAATCCTGATTACAAATATTCTGGCTCAAGGGAAGAGTATCTTAGTTTACCAGCTAATAAAGAAGACATTGAAGAAAAAGCGTATAGCTGTCATAGAATTTGGTTGTCTTGCTACTACAACATGTCCAACGACGGCAAATCAGCTTTAACTTTGGAGAGAAAAAGACAGAGGCATTATTGGATGTGGGTCACTAAAACAAAGGGAATAGAAAGACAAGAGGTTCATCGTAATAAGATATTGTCCCGTGGCCTTAAAGATGAACATATTGAATTATTTCCAAAATTGTACAAAAATATAAAAAGGTTAAAACCTAGAATAGCTATGATAAGTGATTTCCAACGTATAGTTCGAAAGTTTGGTGAGCTATTAAAGGACAATCCTGATTACAAATATTCTGGCTGAAGGGAAGAGTATCTTAGTTTACCAGCTAAACTGCGAGCGAAGCGAGCTCCTAGCGCCGCAGGCCAAAGCGGTGACCACCGAAGGTCGCTTGTA
Source organism: Oratosquilla oratoria (assembly GCF_046742065.1). NCBI lineage: Eukaryota > Metazoa > Arthropoda > Malacostraca > Stomatopoda > Squillidae > Oratosquilla > Oratosquilla oratoria. The sequence continues at coordinate 63,744,318 of NC_134784.1, forward strand.
TATATATATATATATATATGTATACATGTATATATATATATACTGTATACATATACATATATATATACACATATATACACACACACACGCACATATATATATGTATATATATATATATATACATATATATATGTATATATATATATATATATATATATATATATCAAGGACTACTATTACACAGGACGTGCGCACTTAGAAAGGATTACGAAATGTTTGAAATCGCAAAACATATCAAGTACATTAAGTTTATGTACATTCTATACAAACAGGAACAGAATACAAATGGTATGAATATTTTCAAAAATAGAATTAGTAATATGAAACTCAGAGCATTTTCTTGCTAGAAAGTATATACAAAATATAGAAAATACAGATTTTTACAGTGACACTCGAATAGATATTGTAGACAAATTTCATAAACAAGAAATGTGTAATTGGCTCGTTAGATCTTTATCGGGTACACGAGACTCCGTCTTGACGTGTCGTTTCTTTTTGGTAAAAAGATATACATATAAAAAATATATATATAAGAAATTAGTTACACAACGGCAGAGATGCAGGTTTCCCAATCAAGACCATCTGACCATCTGACCTCCACGTCACTGTTGTGACGTAGGTATGGCGTCACCCCTTTGCCTTGGGGAATTGTCGGCGAAAGGATGAAGAGCAACAACCCGAAGGAGAGACAATGACCAGAAAGAAGAAGAAACAGCAACGTGACTTCGGCGCCTCCTCGTTCTCCTCCTCCTACTCTTCCTCCTCCTCCGCGGTCGTTCTCACGTACTTCGGAGGTGCCCTCGGCGGCACCGTCGTACGCCCAGATGGCCCGGGGATCGTGCGGGCCATCGTGGCGCAGCATCAGGTCTCAGGAGAGTGGGCCACAGGTCAGAAGAGGGCCTCCGTCGCCCCGACCTTCCCAAGGGCACTCCGTCGTGCCCAGGCCCTTCGTCTGGGAATGACCCCGTACCTACGCACGGGTCCTCCAGACCAGGAACGAAGACGCCCCTGAAACCCGGAGGACGCCGCAGTCGGGGACGAAGGAAAAGGTGGCTAACTGGAGGAGACCACCTTCCCCTCTACCTCCGTGGGGCAACGCGGACTTCTTCTTCGGCAGAAGGGCGAGCCAGAGGGCGGCTACACCGAGGGCCAGGAGGGGCCCGTGCGGGGGTCCTCCTCCAGCTCCTCCACGAAGGAAAGACGAAGTGGGACAGGGGCGCGTCCCCTCACTCAGGTCCCAGTGGGAGGACGACCCGAAACTGCCCGTTGCCGCCCAGGCCCACAACGCAAAGAAAGGAAAGAATAGCGGAAGAAGAATAAAAAAGATAAAAGGAAAGTAAAGAAAATTAAATCTAAAAAGAAAACGAACAGAAACATAAGAGCTAAAAATGAAGAAATAATAGAAACAATCCCGAAGAAAATACCTTAAACACACTCGTGTTTTAATGTAGTTAAAAGTTTAAACTCATTAAGGGTTTAATGCTTGAACGATTTAAGGGTTTAAGAACATTAAATACCTTAAATATGTTTTAATGTGCTTAAGGATTTAAACACATTAAACTCATTACCTCCGGTCCCGGGTTTTGGGTTTCCCCCCTCAGCTGAATAAAATCACCTGACGCCAATATTAGAATAAAAATAGAAATGTACTCTCGTGTTGAAAGAAAGAGAAAATTATTAAAATGATCGAGATTGAATTATTTCTTATTATAGTCTTAAAAAAGTAAATATGGAATAATGGCAGCATAAATGAAGAGTTCAAAATATGAAAATAAGAATATGTATATGTATATATATATATATATATATATATATATATATATATGTATAATATATATATGTATATATTTATATATATATATATATATATATATATATATATATATCTATATATATATATCAAGGACTACTATTACACAGGACGTGCGCACCCAGATCCCTGGGTCCGCTAGAGGAGGCCATTGCTTTCTTTGTAACCTAACATTGTATATAGGACAAATGTATAAACTATTGACTTATTCAATGCAGTATAAGTTAATATAAACTTTTATAGTGAAATAAGAAACTATTTTTAAGGCACTGTTATGCTTTGAAATGTCAATTTTAGCCGGACTTAACAGGTATTATTGTATGAGTTTAGTGGACAACAGGGTTGGCGATTTTTTTTTTTATCTTTTTAAAAAATAAAAAATAGACTTTTTTCATTCAAATCAGATTTATTTGATTTAAATAGATTTGTTTTTTTTTTATAATTTTTAAATATTGTGGGATTGCTATCTGATATGCGATCTGATTGCTGAAGGACATTTTTAGCATATCAATATAAGAAGCAGTGTTATATAGACTTGCCACAAGTATACAAGGAGCGATATAAGCCGTATGTGAGGACGTTATGCTCAGGTTCACTCGATTCCTCCAAGAGTTTTCTCATCTTGGTGACATTTGCTGCATTGTCTGTCACAACACTTCTAATGTGACAACCAAAATCTTGTTCAGCCTTCTTGATCAAATTTTGTACAAGTTGTAGAAGATATTCAGCAGTGTGAGGTTTTCCTGATGTATCTATTGTGTCAACTAAATAAATCTGACTAGTGCATGTTGTTTGAGTGACACATATTATGGGCTCATTATGGATGTTAGACCACCCATCAATTGAAAGACATACATTTTCATTATTCAGGTCATCTGCACACTTTCTATATTTCTTTTCATACACAAGATCCAAGTACTTATCAGCAATATCTTTTCTGGATGGAGGAATATAACCTGGCCTCAGGTTCTGAACCATCTTGAGAAACTGAGGATGCTGAACAAGACGAAATGGTGAATTTGTAGCAAATATAATTCTTGCAACTTCTTTGTCGAGATTTTCCTTTTGAGAGGCTGAAGGTTTTATAATAACTCTGTCCAGAGATGTTGATGACTTTCTTTTAGATGAAACTGATTTAGCAGAAGTGGCGCCTGTGGAGGAGTCTGATAGTGACCTTTTTAATGGTGGAGTCAGGTTTGCAGATAATTCAAGTGGAGCTGATGATGAAGGGATTGAAGCTGTTGATACAGATCCTGAAATGGAAATAGAAAATTTTAGCATATTGCATAATTTATAAATGATTAACAAATGAATGAATACAGTGTGATTTAGATTACTTTTGAGTACAGTAATTTTTTTTTTTTTAGATAATGATCATATTCACACAAGCCACTAAATTATTTGGAAATAATTAACAGGATATGAAATAGGTGGGCTTGGAATTCAGCCCACACAGGATTCAGTCCACTTTTAAATTCACTAAAAATAATAGGTTAGGTTAGGTCAGGCTAAATCCCTTTGGGCTGAATCCCATGTGGGCTGAATTCCAATGGAACCTATGAAATATATTACACAATGTTGAATGAAATGAATAACAATCATCTAGGTCCCAAAGTTGAGTGGATACAGTATATTATAGTGATATAGTCATTAGCCAAATTTAGAAGTAATGAAGTTGAAGTATCATCTCTTTAGGCTTCACCTTTTTATTGGATATGCTCTCCATTGTTCACCAAATTTATATAGTTGCGTATGAAAAGGGAGAAATGCACCCAACATAAGTAAAATTATTTACCTGGGTCATCAATTTCTTCTTCTGCATTCTGTGGCTGACCTTGGCATTTATCTCTGTGGGATTTTAATCTTGACACAATGCCCTGTAGTTCCTGGCTGCAGTCTTTACATTTAGCTCGGTACCCTTTGCCAGAAGTTGTTGGTAGTTTTTCAAAATAATTCAAGACAGGATAATTTTTACTGCTTGAAGGAACCACTCTGCCGGGTCCAGAAGACATCCTTCCTGGTTGACTCCAAAGCAGTAACTGACTC
>NC_134784.1:63758173-63763173 GCF_046742065.1 Oratosquilla oratoria
ATTTACTTCTTACGAATCTTCTCAATGAAATAATGCCTAAACTACAATATTAATATTCCCTATTCTGCATACATTCATATACCAAAGGCATTTTCCCCCTCACACGGGAGATAGCCAAAAACCAAAGGCATAGAAACCACTCCCACCCATTCCATCCCCTACATACTCCAGTTCCCTCTACCCTCTTCCCTCCCTCCTATCTTGGCACCTCCTGGATGACGGGTCATCCCTGCATCTTGACCACTGCCCTGGCTCAGAAGCAGTGTCGCAAGACACCACACATCCACAACAAGGTCGCTTCATTAAATCGGCGACCCCCCCTCTCCGTCCTCTCGTGCAGAAAAGGAGAAGACGGGGAGAAATCCCTTCGTGCAGCGTTAATTTATTTCTCATACATACTCCTTCTTCCCCCAACCCCCACCCACTCCCCCTCATGCATCACAGCATCGTCCATACACAACCATTCTCCATTCATCCCTATCTTCTGTCCTTTCCTGTCCTTCCTCAATAGACATTCCCCTCTTTCCCAATGGCCCTTTTACCCCATCCATCCATCTCATCCTAGGTCGCCCCTCATGTTCACTCCTTCCACCTCTACCTTCCACATCTGTCTTACTAATCTTTCTTCACTCATTATTTCCATGTGTCCAAACTATCCCAATACTCTTTCATCAACCCTATATCCCAACCATCTTTCCACCCCTGTTCTCCTCCTCACCTCCTCATTTAAACTCTATCCAGCCTAGTAACCCCTATCATACTTCTCAAGCACAACATCTCAAACACAGTCACTTCTTCATACAATCTCCTCTTAGTATCCTTTCCCAAATGTCCATTTCTCATAAAAAAAAAAAAAAAAAATCCCCCAAAGCATTTATTTGCTTATCTCAATCTACATTCTACCTCCACCCCCACTCCTCCCTTTCCTGCCACATTCGCACCCAAGTATCTAAAACTATCCACTTCCTCCAGTCTCTCTCCCTTAATACTCACTTCCAGTCTGCTGCCACTTTCTCCCCTTGTACATCTCATCACTTTACTTTTACCCACATTTATCTTCAACTTCCTTCTTTCACACACCTTCCCAAACTCTGTCACTAACTTCCATAATCCCTCCTCTGATCCTGCTACAAGCGCAGTGTCATCAAGAAACAATAACTGGCTTATTTCCCACTTTTCTCCATTTTCTTTAACCATCTCCAACCCTTGACCCACTACCCTTGCATTCACCTCTCGCACCACCCCATCCATATATAAAGTGAACATCCAGGGCGACATAACACATCCCTGACGAAGTCCCGCCTTTACCTAAAACCACTCACTCTCCATTTCTAATTCTAACACAAACTCTGCTACTATCGTAAAAACTCTTGACTGCTCTTAACAGTCTTCCTCATATCCCATATATCTACAATATCTCCCACAGTGCCTTCCTGTCTACCTTGTCATAACCCTTTTCCAGATCCATAAAAGCCCAAAATACATCCTCACCTTTTCCTATAGCTTTTTCACATATCTGTCTTACCACATAAATCTCATCTACACAACCCCTACCTGTCCTAAACCCACACTGTTCCTCATAAATTACTCCCTCTGTTCCTCTCCTAATCCTCTCAATCAAGACCCTTCCATAAAGCTTCCCAACTACACTCAACAAGCTGATCCCTCTGAAACTACTACATTCACACTTGTTCCCTTTTCCCTTGTAAAGTGGAACTATACAGGCACTCCTCCAGTCCTCTGGCACTCTACACTCTCTTAAACAAACATTAAATAACCTCACCAGCCAGTCCACCATCACTGTACCTCCTTTTCTCAGACATTCTTCATGACATCCATCCAACCCAGGTACCTTACCTTCTCTCATCATCTTAACGACTGCCTTCACTTCATCTTTCCTTATTTCTCCTCCATTTTCATCACTCATCACGGTCATTTTCTTAGCATTTCCCACTGCAACTACCTTTCCCTCCCTATCCTCCTTCACATTTAGCAACTCCCTAAAACACTCTGCCCACCTTCCTCTCACTGCCTTCTCTTCCATTATCATCTTTCCATCTGCAACTTTTACCTTTTTTCTCTATTTGATTCGCCTTCTCTTCCTCTCTTAATTTCTTTCCAAAACATTTTATATTACTTTAAAAAGATTCTGCCATACTCTTACCCCATTTCACATCTCGTCTTTACCTCCTTCATCTTATACTTACTTCTCTTTTCTTTGTACCACTTATATGATTCCCTCGTCTTAATTTGTAACCAATTTATGAAAGCCTGCTTCTCTCCTACAGCCTTCTTTGCTTCCTCATCCCACCACTCACTATCCTTCCTTCTATTTCCTCCTATCCTCCTTGTTCCACACACACGTTATGACTCCCTCCTTGAACCATCCCCATTCCTCCTCCACTCCTAGTTCTACTCTATCCTTCACTTTATCCCACTCTTCTCTCAGCTTCTTCTTATACTCCTTCTCCTTTATTCTCGTTTAAAGAGTTCACTCTAAGTACCTCCCTACCTTCGGCCCTTTCCCTCTCTCTCCATCTATCCTCCACTCTCAACTTACCTGCCACCAAAAAATTATCTGATATTCCCCCACTCTCTCCCCTTAGAACATGTACATCCTTAACTCTTCTTACCATACTCATGGTTACCACTATGTAGTCCATTAACTCTCTATATACCACCCTTCCATCCACCACCCTCTCCCATGTGTACTTATGCTTGACTCTTTTCCTAAACACTGTATTTACTGTCATCAACTCGTTTGATTCATCTCAACCATCAACTGTCCATTACGATTTTTTCCTGGAACTCCATACTTCCCAACCACTCCGTCTATTGGTTCATTTCCTACCCTAGCATAAAGGTTTCCTAAAACCACTACATTGATATTTCTCCCTAATTCCTCTATGCACTCATTGAAATCCATACAAAAACCTCCTTTTCCTCTACACTCTTCTCACTACCAGGCCCATATACACTTACAAAAACCCACATCTCCCTTCCCAGCTTCACCTTCATCCACATTAACCTTGAAGAAATCTCTTTCCTATTCTAAACACATAGAATAACCCTTATGATGTATATAGTATCATGGATATTTGTCATTATCACCATTAATATATCACTTATTTCTTGAATTACATTTAGTAAACTTTGTAAGATAAATATCAAGCATATGTTACATTTGAGGACTTAATAGTAAACGAACTGTTTGTCAAAGATTCGTCTTCTTTGATTCGTAAATGTTTTAAGTGTCTTTACTGTGGTCACTGAAAATATTTTCTTTGATCCGGAGCGTATAATTTTTTTTTTTACTGTGAATACATTTATTTCTATCATATTGAGGATAACTTGGAGTTCTTACCAGTATTTACTAGATGAATGATCTTATTTAGAAAGCTTGAGAGTTATTTTCACTTCAGGTTGAGTAGAACATTTGAAAACAATATGTCGCTTCTTTCTTGCTATAGTATCGACCTAATTTCTCCGTCTTCGCTGGTTCTTGAAAGATAACTTTGAGTCTTGAATATATGAATTCTTGAGGATTGTAAGATTTAGGCAGCGACCTGATTATTTATATGAAGTGGTGCGACGATTGTAGATAAATTGCTAATATTTTGGCAGAGCCCATCGAATGAGTTTGTTACTTGCTGTTGCATAGTAACATATTACCAGCCTGAAACAAGTGGTAGGGGGAGAAAAGCATGGGAAGTCTTTTAATAGGGGAATCAGAATACACCATTTAGTTCGCCGCGGTTTGATCCCCCTAAGCACACTTGGAATGGATAATTCCATGTTCAGTGCAGACGGATGTTAATATTCCCGTCAGAATATACCATTTAAGTTTGCCGCGGTATGGGTCCTTTAAGCACACTTAGGCTGGTTATATTCTTAAAAAGAAGTACTATAACAGCTAGGATATATAAAGTCAATCCCATGACTGATCTATTTATTCGAAATGGTGACGACTATTTACAACATTGGTGACGGGATGTCTAAGTATATTAGTATACATTATTTTCTTTATTATTTAGATTGCGCATATATTCTTTTCATGATATGTACAGAAATATTATTTATTGATAAAAGAAAAAAGTTGAAATGAAAGCATACACAATTTATAAGAATCAAATAAATATAAAGCTTGTGTTGAAAGGTGACTAAAACAGAAAAAAAACTACGAAAATTGGTTAGGCTTCAGAACTTTCCTAGTGACGAGGTACGAGGAGGGACATTTTCTTCTTTTTCGTGTCCCTGTGTTTGGTGCCAGGCGTGTCCTGAGGGAGTGCCGAAAGACTAATGGGATTCAGTGTGTTTTCCGAGATGAGATATGCCGGTTTGGCGCGATCGATGGAGATAGCATCAGTGACTCCACGGCGATCGAAGGTTATGTTCTTGCGTGTTCTCTTGACGACTCGGTATGGTCCGTCGTATGGTTGCTGAAGAGGCTTCTTCACATAGTCCACGCGAACGAAGACTTATGAACAGTCATCGAGGTCATGGCTCACAAACGTTCTTGTGGGTGAGATACGTGGTGGGACTGGCTGGAGCTTCTGCATCGTGTCTGCAAGATTGGTGGCATAATCTTGAATGCTGCAAGGCTGTGTTACAAGAATGGATGCTAGGAACTCACCTGGTAGACGGAGTGGAGTGCCGTAAAAAAGTTCTGTGGAAGAGTGACCAAGCTCTTCCTTGAGAGACGTGCGTATGCCGAGGAGGACTAAAGGCAATGTAGTCCAGTCGGTGCGGCCGCGTGCTGCTGCTGCGAGTGAAGCCTTAAGTTGTCGGTGTAAGCGTTCGGCGAGTCCGTTGGATTGTGGGTGATAGGTTTCTTTCCTGAAACGCCGGATACCTAGCAAGTATATTATTTTGTTCCATAGGTTGGATTCATATTGGCTTCGGCGGTCGGGTGTGGGGCTGAATTGTGTACTGAATCTTGATATCCAGGTGGTTACGAAAGCTTTGGCTACTGTGTCTGTGCTTATGTCTGCAAGTGGGAT
>NC_134784.1:63768173-63773173 GCF_046742065.1 Oratosquilla oratoria
AACCATGCCCTTAGTTCAACTCGCCCCGAGCAGGACTCGAATCGTCATCATCTCGACCTCCGCCGCGAGTAACGACTCCCTAACCCGCTCGGCCAGTGAGCATCCAGAATTATTCTTAGTAAACAATATTTCTGTAAAGGCTTAAAACAAAGAATATGGTGAAAGGGTGAAGGAGAAGAAAATTCAATTGGTTCACGAATGTAAGATCACACCCTTTGGAGAGGATCTTAAATATAAAATTAAAGATCATTGGACCAAGAAAATCTTTACGCCACTGCAAAGCTCACGTAGGGTCTTGTATACGTGCTCTCGTGGAATTCCTTAGGAGAACTTTGGAGAGTGCGCTGTATTCTGTATCTGAACGGAAGAAATATATTGAAGAACCTAGATTCTGATTCTCCCAGGCAGAGGATAACAACTGGAGGAAGTGAGTCGCCATATCAATGAATGAGGGCCAACAGTGGCGACTACATTGACAGCAGCGGGGAAAAGAACGTACGCAACTAAAACGTCTCCGAAGAGGAACATTCAGCGCACGCAACTAAAACGTCCCCGAAGAGAAGCACTCAACGCACGCAACTAAAGAAGACTACAGCTAAGGAATTTAGTGCGACCATACGTGCGTACACATGTGAAGGGAATTGATGCAGCTAAGCATTTATCGCACGCAACGTCTCCGAAGAAACAAAACAAGACAATATGCCTGCAAAGAAAAACAACTACATACGAACTCCAAGTAACATACGGGGCCACGTAATGCACGCAAATCCCCACTCTGGTACGAGGACGAGCTAGTGAGGGAGAGGGATGATTACAATGACAAAGGATAATGTGTTGCTGAGATGCGCGCCCGCATGTGTTGAGGGACGACCACAAGTTGAAGAAAGGAGTAGATTCAAATCGATATTATCAGCAAAGAGGATAGAAATTCACTTGTATTACAATTAAAAGTAATTATTAAGATGACCACGGGTGTTCTCCGTCATGAGGTCATTACCTCGCAGTCAAATGTCCCAAAGTTTTCGGGGGAAGAAAATACAATAGGGGTAAATAGATACATAAACATAATTGATGCACTAATAGTGACAAAAAACATACTAAATGAGAGAAAAAGATAGAGAATTTGAAACAAAATGTAGATCCCGAGAAGGTAAAGCTATGCTTATAATAAATTTCCAGCAAATGGAAAATATCAAATATGATGACTATAAAAAAAAACTTAAAAACTTTAAATCAAAGTGTGATCAAGATCCCATCAGGTCTTTGGTTAGAATGATAAAGACAACAAAAACAAATTAAACAAACACGGAATATTTAGCAAAAATCGACAGATGGTCTAGAGACGAGTTCTATATTGAAGGATTCAGATTGGACAGAAAGTAGATCTAGTGACAAGTTAAAAGTTTCTCAGGTTGCTAATTTAATAACATTTAATTATTGGTATACAACAGTGACGAGACAACTACAGAAGAGCTATAAAGGTATCTTAAAGAAACAATGGACTTAGGGGAGATAGATTATCTTTTACAAGGTTATCAAGTAGATAAATTAGTCCATATATCATGACATTAGGAATGTAACAACAGGAAGGAACTAGGAACTCTAGGAATGATTACAGAAACAGAGGATCCGAACTTAGAGGTAGAGGTACTTCAAGGAATGCTAGACTTGAGTGCTATAATTGTGAGAAATTGGGACATACAACACGAGAGTGTCATTATGAGATTTTTTGTAGGAACTGCAAAATTGAAGACCATGATGATTGTCACAGCCTGTTGCTCTTTTTTGATTTGAGGTAGAGGAGGAAAAAGGATTATTCATGTTACTCATACTCGTTTATTAGAATCCCTCGGGCCTGGTGTGCTCCTACAGACTATGGTATCTGTAAATTACACTAACAATTCAATCCAACTACTTCGTTACATTAACAAATCATTTCAGTTACTTTCCGCTACAGGTCATTTACTTTTCAGTTACTTCATTACATCAACAAATCAATCCATTACATCAACAAATCATTTGCACCATGATTCTTTACACTACACAACTGACTTGGCACTGACATAATGAAGCATACCATGATTATTTCGCCGCCATGGCTTCATCATAATTCGCTCCTTACTATTCCCATCCAAACATGGTCTGACAAACCAAATTTAATTATTAACAATATGACCTCTACATCTCATTCACTACTGCATATTTAACGTATTATAAAGAAACAGATTCTCATTCAATGATCACCAAAAGGGTTCCATTCTACCTGTTCAATACACGCCTTGTCCTCGTGAAGGACAGTTACCAAAGGAACGCTTTGATGTGATATCTACGGAGGTAGTCTACGTCACCACTCTGTGTATTCAGAAGCTAACAATTGCAGTACTTGGTTCACAGTTAGAAAATACACAACATTTAATTGGCTCCAATACAACATATTGTCATTGTACAGTAATACCTTTCTATGACATACACTAGCACTACTTTCTATCGCGGAACAATACAACAGGAGCGTCATGAATATGTAGTTTATATTTCTTCATAACAATACCATCATCTTACAACATAATTTCACAACACAATTATATCATACATGATGAACCAATGCAATGACTTAAATCCAAATGTGTAACACATCCAATATTATATTCCATACGTCGTGAATTGCATATTGAAATCAAGACATTATACGCCGTGAGTTACAGTTAGCTTGAATCATGTAATTGGTATTCACATGTATAATGGACCAATACAATATGGCCCAAATCCAGACATCAGGCAATTGGCATTCACAATGATTATTAATGTAGAAACCCATATTTCTGTTTGTATCACAATAGAGTAGGACATAGAACACAGGATTGTAGAGGAATGTCAGATTTCCGCATTAATCCAGAAACAATAGGAAAACGTCCAGACACAAAATAAAACAACACTACAGAGTTGACCCTAGAGTGACAGACATAATGTACTGGACAGTGGTGAAAAAGAGAACAACAACAAAGAGAGTTTTTTAAATTACTATAACAAATGGAAGGAATTCTATAGGACCCATCATTGCGGGTAAAGTATCCAATAGATCTGTTCAGATAATTACTGATACGGGATCTGTAGTAAATGTTATAACCAATTAAGTGTTTAACATTAAAACTGGGAATGAAAATCTTGGCACTAATCTATTACTCATTGCAAATAGTAACAGGAAATCAGATAAAAACTTTAGGTAAGAACAAATAACTTTAACACAAGAGGATGTAAAAAACACTCATAGTGAACATAACTCAAATGCTCAAGAATTCCCAGATATTAATCAAAAGACATCAACTCCAAATAAAACTTCGCTAATTGTGGAAGGTGGCACAATTAAGTCGACATTATTGTACTCCAGAGCAATTAACAGAGTTGAAAGGAGTCACTGTAGACTCCGAAATTTTAACCATCCCAGAATTAATTAGGGTAAAAAGTTTGAGATTTGACTCGGGGATTTATCAAACGCAAGAACAAGGTAGAAATAGTAGTGATTAGTACCATGAATAAAGACATAGTCTTAAGAAAAGGTACAAAATAGGATGTTTTCAAATCTATCAAAGACCCATTAAGATTTTAAGCGAGAGTCCTGAAGAGGTGGAATCACCATTTTCACTATTCTGTTAAATTCAGGAAGAAACAGATTTGGGGGAGAAATGTAAGAGTCAACTAGGGCCTACTTGTTGTCCTGAGTTAGAATCAAGTTTAATTACATTGCTGATAAAGCGCAATAAAACAATTTGCCGGGGGACGACCTGGGCGAAACAACTGTTTTAAAACATCAGATCAAGTTAAAACCAGGGACTCAACCTATTTATATACCTGCCTACAGACTAGCACATTCCAATCTAGCCATTGTAGATACATTAATCACTGAAATGTTATCGTAGGATGTCATAGAACCCAGTCAAAAGGAATGGAACTTCCCATTGATTCTGGTGCCAAAACCAGGTAGCATGCATCCAGTTATTGACTATAGGAAATTGAATAAACAAATACAATACCTGATTGACTACCGTTACCGGTAATAGCAGATATACTGCTTATTTTGGGAACTGAGAATCAGTATTTTAGCACTATAGATATCGAATAAGCGTTTTGGCGATCGAGTTGCTCCAATGCCTGTAGCTCAAGTTTTGCCAACCTCTCCTCATATGATAGTTCAGAGAGCGTTGGTGCCAATTTCGTAATTGCTCTTTGTATTCTTCCAATTTTTCTTATACATTTTTTTGTACCTGGTGACCACACCGTCGCTGCATACTCCAATCTTGGTCTTATCAAAGTGACTAGTATTTTCTTCACCATTTCTTCTTCCAGGTATGTAAATGCCACTTTGATTGACCTTATCAAATTATAAGTTTCTCAAAAAATTTCGTTTATATGTTTCTCAGGGGACATATTATTTGTTATAATGACTACTAGGTCCTTCTCTTTTTCCACTTTCTAATTTCTTCCCAATGTATATGATCCCATACTTCTTTTTTTGCTTCTTCCGAATTCCATTATACTACACTTCTTAATGTTGAATTCCATCTCCCACTTCCTACTATATTCCTATACTTTATTGAGATCACTCTGCAGCGACTCACAATCTTCTTCGGTGTTCACTTTTTTCATTATTTTTGCATCGTCTGCAAAGAAACTCATATATCTTTCAATTCCTTCATCCATATCATTAATATATATAGCAAACATTATTTGGGCCAGAACTGTTCCTTGTGGAGCTCCACTAATCACCTTATCCCAATTGGAATGTTTGTCTCTTATTACCACTCTCATTTTCCTTTTATACAAGAAATCTTCTATCCACTTAAGTAGTTTGCCCTGTATTCCTCCCGTAGTTTCTAATTTCTTTAGCAATTTCTTGTGTGGCACCTTATCAAAAGCTTTTTTCAGGTGTAGAAATGCACAATCAGCCCATTCATCTCTTTCCTGTATTATATCTATAAGTCTTGAATAGAAACACATCAAGTTTG
>NC_134784.1:63785673-63793173 GCF_046742065.1 Oratosquilla oratoria
TCCCTCCCTCTTATCTTAGCACCTCCTGGATGACGGGTTATCCCTGCATCTCGCCCACTGCCCTGGGTCAGAAGCAGTATCACAAGACATAGCACATTCACAGCAAGGCAGCTTCATTTATTCGGCGACCCCCCATCACCGTCCCCTCATGCAGAAAAGGAGAAAACGGGGAGAAATCCCTTCGGGCTGCGTCAAATTATTTATCACACATACTTCCTCACCCCCATCCCCCACCCACTTCCCCTCATGCATCACAGTATCATCCATATACAACCATTCTCCATTCATCCCTGTTTTCTGTCCTCTCCTGTCCTTCCTCAACAGACATTTCCCTCTTTCCCAAAGCCCCTGTTACCCCATCCATCCGTCTCATCCTAGGTCGACCCCTCATGTTCACTCCTTCCACCTCTGTCTTCCACACATCTTTTACTAGTCTTTCTTCACTCATTCCTTCCATGTGTCCAAACCATCCCAATGGTCTTTCATCAACCCTATCTCTCAACTCCCTTTCCACCCCCTTCTCCTCCTCACCTCCGCATTTCTCACTCTGTCCAGCCTAGTATCCTCTATCACACTTCTCATACACCTCATCTCAAACACATTCAAACTTCTGTCTTTCTCTCTTATGTTCCATGTTTCTGCCCCATACAGTGCTGCCGGTACAATCACCCATTCATACAATTTCCTCTTAGCACCCATTCCCAAATGTCTATTTCTCATTACACTTTTTAATCCACCAAGGCATTTACTCGCTTCTCTCAATCTACATTTTGGTTAAATGAACCACAAACTAAGATTTTTCTATTCTTTTAGAATGGAGTGGCTCTACGTCCAGACTTGGGTCCGCCATCCTCCGTAAGTCCAGAGGTTAGTGAACAAGTTATATTTAGAACTAAAACATAAACAAGGAAATCTTACTAACGTATACTTCTAGAACTACCGTATATATCCTTAACCCCTTGCTGTGGGGACATGCCAAGTGTGTTATATTTGTAATACTGTATGTGTATAAATGTGTAGTTGTGTGGAACCATCTGGCGGGTTTTAGCTAATGAACTAGCCTGACGCCATGTGGCATCCGTTCTTTGACAAACTTGGGCTGGAGAGCACGTTCGTTCTCCAATATCATACTTTTTTATAATTATAGCATTACAAGAAGCTTGTCGATTTTTTTTTTTATCCAGCATTATATCTTTTGCTATCGACAAGGTACAATGGAGATATATGGTGACATCCATATTAAGAGATACCACCCCAGGCAATATATCTATCTATATACTAAGATTTCTTCCCCCTTATAAGAGAGCTACCTAGTCAAGACATGTACACATTCCACCCCCATCCACCGCTCTTGTTTCCCTATTATCTTAGCTCCTCGTGGATGACAGAGCATCCCTGTCTCCCGCCCACTGTCCGGGTCAGAGGCAATGCAGCAAGACATAGTACATCCACAGTAAGGACGTTTCATTTAATCGGCGACCCACCCACCTCTCCGTCCCCTCATGCAGAAAAAGAGAAGACAGGGAGAAATCCTTTCGGGCTGCTTCAAAATATCGTCCATACACAACCAATCTCCACTCACCCCTATCCCCTTTCTTCCCCATCACTTGCTCAACAGACCCCTCTTTCTTAAAACCCCTTTCACCTCATCCATCCATTTCATCTTCGGTCGTCCCATAGAGTTCCCTCTATCTATCTGTTCTTTCCACACCTTTTTTAACTAATCTCTCTTCACTCGTTCTTGCCATATATACCATCCCAATGTTTTTTCAACAGCACTATCTGCCAGCTCCCTCTCCAACCCCGCTCTCCTCATTTCTCACTATCCAATCTTGTACCCCTACCATACATCTAAAACACCTCATCTCAAACATGCTTAAACTTCATTCTACCTCTCTTGAATTCCAAATCTCTGCCCCCATATAGTGCCCTATACCATTCTTCCCGTTAATAGTATTCTCTTTATTATGTAGAAGAGACTGCAAGAGTCTCACAGTGTGATGTCCACGTAATCTGTAATATTTGTTTCCCTTTGTAGGTACCTGTGAATCCAGGGATCTTTGGCCCACCTCCGACAGTGGCGACCACCGAAACGGTAGGTCATGTCGACGTTCTTGTCTTCAAATCGATGCCCGCCCTCTCTTTCCCTAAACACACACACACACACACACACACACACACACACACACACACACACACACACACACACACACACACACACACACACACACACACACACACACACACACACACACACACACACACACACACACACACACACACACACACACGCACACACACACGCACACACACACACACACGCACACACACACACACACACACACACACACACACACACACACACACACACACACACACACAACACCCCACACACACACACACACACACACACACACACACACACACACACACACACACACACACACACACACACACACACACACACACACACACACACACACACACACACACACACGAGCGTAGCTCCCCTTCCAGCAAAATGCAACTAGGTAAATACAACTAGGTAAATGCAACTAGGTAGATACACACACACACACACACACACACACACACACACACACACACACACACACACACACACACACACACACACACACACACACACACACACACACACACACACATACACACACACATACACACACACACACACACACACACACACACACACACACACACACACACACACACACACACACACACACACACACACACACACACACATATATATATATAAATATGTATAATATATATATATATATATATATATATGTATATATATATATATATATATATACTCGTATATATACAATTTACACGCACACACACACACACACACACACACACACCACACACACACACACACACACACACACACACACACACACACACACACACACACATATATATATATATATATATATATATATTATGTATATATATAAATATGTATATATATATATTATATATATATATGTATATATATACACACACACACATATATATATATATATATATACATATATATATATATATATATATATATATATATATACATATATATATATATATATATATATATATATATATACCTACATATATACATACATACACACATATATGATAGAAGGTTCAGCTCATGGGATACCATTTTCTCGATTACTCACTATAGAAAAACACTTAAAATTGCCTCTTTCAGTCTAGAGTCCTAACATCGCCCGGATAAAATTGTCGAAATTAAACCACACGAAATATCTTAAGGACGTTATCAAGTCGAAAAGTTGATAGATTCTTCAATTCCCCATTGAATTTTCTCTTTTTCTGGTCAGGTAATTTTCTTTAGATCCTTTACTTCGATGGTTGATATATTCTATTCCTACTAACTCCAGCCATTCTTGTTATGATGGAAAAGAGCGTATTTCGATTAATTTCTTTAGTTCATTTTTATATTATTTCTGGCTCATTCTTGTGAATGTTTAAGTATTGGCTCTTTTCTCTTTGCGATTGTTTTCATAACTCATCGTTTGGGTAAAAGTAATCTGGAATTATCTCGATACACACATTCTTCCATAGAGTACGCAATGGAATAATTTCTATACTTTTAGATTAGATAGAAAATCTTTTTACAGCCAATCCTCTAGTTACAATAATTCGACTTACGATTTTTTGAAGTTACGATGGGTTTGCAGGTAAAAAACAGCAACTAGATTTTTATTTTCCAGGGGTGGCATACATAGGTATATATATCCCCATATTAATTATTTTGCTAAATGTGTGCGCAGATTAGACTCGTTTATAATGTTTGTTGTATTGTGTTATATTCGCGGCGCGACCGCCACACGTCAGTACGTTACCCCATTTTCGACTTACGAATTTTTTCGACTTACGATGGATTTCACGGAGCCTAACGCCATCGTGAGTCGAGCAATAATTGTATTGTGTAGTCTGACAAAGCCTAATTATCGATGCAGCAAAGAAACTAATTTCGTCCTTATTTTCCTTAAAATGCCATGAGTACCATCTTCACAATTACAAAAATGAAAGAATTAATCCCCATTTTCTGTATATATGGTGTAAAACAAACTTAATGTTTTTTTTTAAACACAGAATGAATGATCTAAAGACAATAAGCTCTAATTTCCAGACTGTGGTGACATCAAGACCTGTAGTGCCCTCACTGCCGGGTACTCTACCTGGGGGATCACTTCCTGGGGTATGTAAAATGAGAAAAAAATTACTGAATTATTACATCTTTAATTATGGTGTTGGACTATTTTCCAATATAGAATGCTCGTTGGGTGAGCAGATTAGAACGTCGCTACTTGCGGCGGAGGTCGAGGTGACGGCAGTTTGAACCCTGCCGCCAGCGAGTTGGACCAAGGTCATCCTTCTTTAAATTCCATGCTTCAAACGCCTCTGTAAAGGGCACCGTACTAGCCTTGTTTTCATAACTCATCGTTTGGGTAAAAGTAAACTGGAATTATCTCGATACACACATTCTTTCATAGAGTACGCAAAGGAGTAATTTTTATGCTTTTAGATTAGATAGAAAATCTTTTTACAGCCAGTCCTCTATGATTTACGATTTACGATTTTTTGAAGTTACGATGGGTTTTGGCAGGTAGAAAAACAGCAGCTAGATTTTTATTTTCCAGGGGTGGCGTACATAGGTGTATATATCCCCATATCAATTATTTTGCTAAATGTGTGCGCAGATTAGACTCGTTTATAATGATTGTTGTATTGTGTGTTGTATTCACGCGCGGCAGCCCTCCATCAGTGCGTTACCCCATTTTCGACGGAGCCTGACGCCATCGTAAATCGAGCAATTCTTGTATTGTGTAGTCTGACAAAGTCTAAGTATCGATGTAGCAAAGAAACTAATTTCGTCCTTATTTTCCTTAAATTGCCATGAGTACCATCTTCACAATTACAAAAATGAAAGAAGTAATCCCCATTTTCTGTATATATGGTGTAAAACAAATTTAATGTTTTTTTTTAAACACAGAATGAATGATCTAAAGACAATAAGCTCTAATTTCCAGACTGTGGGGACATCAAGACCTGTAGTGCCCTCACTGCCGGGTACTCTACCTGGGGGATCACTTCCTGGGGTATGTAAAATGAGAAAAAAATTACTGAATTATTACATCTTTAATTATGTTGTTGGACTATTTTCCAATATAGAATGCTCGTTGGGTGAGCAGATTAGAACGTCGCTACTTGCGGCGGAGGTCGAGGTGACGGCAGTTTGAACCCTGCCGCCAGCGAGTTGGACCAAGGTCATCCTTCTTTAAATTCCATGCTTCAAACGCCTCTGTAAAGGGCACCGTGCTAGCCTCCTGATAGGGGGAAGTTCGCGACATTAAACCGGATCTTATTTTGATATGCACCCCCATGTGGCGTGAGCTGGTGGCGTAATCGAAAACGTGCTGGTTTCACATTCGCTTAGTTGTGGCTCTGAATCCGGCGCTTCTCTCCGATTCCTAGCACTATTACCTGCCCCAACAGTCCAAGCTCATAACAGGTGACGATTTAGGCTGCAGCTACGCGCCTCCCGGCGTAGGCTCCTCACTACCTAGTTTAGAGACTATCTTTATGAGTTACACAATATTCTTTTATGATTGGAAATGCAAAGAAGAATGTTGATCACTTTTTGAATTTTACTATCCACTTTCCGCTACTTTGTATTTCTCCTACCTCTATGACAGGGGTGGACAACCTATGGCACGCAAATAATTTTTTCCGGCACGCGAAATCCAGAGTGCATCTTAAAAAATAATAAATCTTCAACTTCTTTTGTATAACCAATGATAACAGCATGTTGCTTTGGGCAGCGGATTGGGGCCATAGGTAGTGAAGGGAGCGAGGGGGCCCATGCTCGTATGTAGGTCTATAGTTCTGCTTCGTTGGCACGCGAGAAAATTTTATATAAAAGAATTGGCTGATTTTGGCACCCACACTTGTAAGGTTGCCCACCCCTACTCTATAACTTCCGTCTTCGGTGGGATATTGTCCTCAAGGATAGAAGCACCGGTTATTGGCGACGAACTGCAGTTTAAATTTGCAGATATATTTCGTACTGATTATGTCTGACAACAAAAGCCTCACCTTTTGGGTAACCTTAAGAATTAATTGCAATCATATTCCGTTGGATCCAGGTAATTTCAGTCAGGAAAAAGTAAATAGCTCTAAAGTTTTTCAGTCCATAGTGTCTCACTATAGTAAAGGGATTGGTTATAATGACTAGTATATAAAGCATAGACATATCGGTACAATAATTGTGTTACAACTGGTATATAAGAATTTGAATACATTTCATATATGTATATTTTTATCATGAATAGAGTAAACGGACGTAACACGCACGTAGTCGTACTGCCCTGGTTTTGAACTCGACCCGTGGGTTGTCTATGAGGCGGTAAATAGGTACAAAACAATAGAGCTCCATAGTACGAAAATGAAAGTATTTCACTCCACCCTTCCTGTTACCTATCTACTCCATTCTTTTATTACTGGTGACTGCCACTTGCTCCAGCTACACAGATCAAAGTTACACAGTATTCTTTTATGATTGGAGGTTAATCTTCTTTCAAAGACGAACAGTGATAACTTTAACTTTCGATCAACTGTAGAATTTCCCCCACACTGATCAAGTGTAGAATATCCACTCCAACTACACTAAATTGTAGAATCCCCCCCGCCCCCCGTGATCGACTGTAGATTCGCCACCCCAACTAATGTAGATTAGGTTAGGTTAGGTTGGATTATTTAAGGTTACCTTAGGTTAGGTTAGGTTAGGTTAGGTTAGTTTGAACTTGATCTAGTTATGTTATGTTTCACGAGCCATGATCAAGTGTAGAATGTCCATCCCAGGAACATCCAATTGCACAATCTCCACCCCAAGCACGTGTGTGTGTGTTGGGGAGGGGGGGTTCTACAGTTGATCTTTAACTTCCACTGCCTTTCTTAAATAATCTCGCCTTCATCTCTTTGACTTAACCTCTTCGGCGTGATATTTTTCATCAGGATATTCTGCGCTGGTTATCGCCGAAAAAATACATTAAAAAATCCGAAAATATCAACCCTTTATTGCCCTGGTTTTTTTCTATAGAAGCTGATTGAAATAGTTCGCCGTTAGTCAGAATGAAATCGGTGCACTGCTCGACCCTCGTGGTGGGATAAGGTCAGTACCGAGATCGACTGTGCAATGTGATCACTTCTCTCGAGGTAGGAGGCTGCGCCCGTGTCTCTCCTGACTATGAATTCACCCACGTACTCCGAGTCAGGGTCAGCCGGTCGGCCTCACTCAAGCTCACCACTTCCTTTATGTGAAGCAACATCAAGCGTCCTTGTGACCGTTTTCTCGTCTTTACTAGAATTATGTTCATGATCAGAATACGTTCATGAATAATATTAATAAAAATGATGACGATGATGATGGTAATGATGATGATG
>NC_134784.1:63798173-63823173 GCF_046742065.1 Oratosquilla oratoria
CCTGGTCGGGTCTAGAGAGGTGGTGATTGCACTGCAGCGGCTTGTAGTTCGTGGTAACGGCATACCATGGTCCCTACCGCGAGGTTCTCTCCAGGGAATGTTGGCGGTGATGAGTGGCATGCCATGTGCCCCGTTTAGCCTGCGTCTTAATCTGCTGCAGACTGGGGAAGACGTTGCAGGTGAATGCGGGCATGGTGCTGGCTGCACGGGCTGCCGCATCCGCCAACTCGTTCCCTTTGAGTCCCACGTGACTACCCAGTTTAGCCGCAGGTAGTCTCTGTGCACTGAACTGGATAGATGTCACCGGCTGGATGTTGTCGGTGGGGGTGTATGGATAAAGTTCCAGTGGACAGAACCCCAGTGGACAAAATCTCAGCGCCTTAACTTAGAAGTGGACAAAAACCCAGTCTCATATACTCGTATAATAAGAAAGTTTATTGTTCACATTATACAAACAATATACAAGATGGGAGGACGGCGACGTGCTAAACGGACAATACCCCAACGGACAAAACCCCAATCAGTGAAAACTGTCATACCCGGACAAAACCCCAATGGCAATCTGCAAGTGGAGGACAAAACCCAAATTTGAACGGAACACCAATAACTTTTTTCTTCAGTTTTGATTGACATTTAATTTTGTTTCATTTGTGTTTTTTTTTTTTTTTTTTTTTTTTTTTTACTTTTATCATTATTATTTTGTTGTTGTTGAAGCACCAACATAACTACTTTGGTTATTTTTTTATTTATATTATTTCTTTACTTTATTTATTATTGGAAGCACCAACATAACTACTTTGGTTAATTTTTATACAATTTATTGATAACACTGGCCTGCGTTTAATTTTTTTTTTCAAAGGTCGAAGGTTTTTCAAGTGATTTATAGGTTTTTTGGTGCGCTAAATCCAAAAATGCCATCCGTTTCCTTGGATCAGGTCTAGTTTTTGAGATATGAGAAGTGCGACTTTTGGGCCTTGTATAGTACTAAGTATAAGGAAAACGAGGCTGCAGGTATAGCCTATTCTTATTTTTTTTTTGCATAAAAATGATACTGTAGCACCCCGAAACTGATACTGAAACCTATTGATGTTTTTGTTTACTTTCAGGAAACTGAAACCGAAACTGAAACTGAAACTGCATTGACTACATTGACAAACTGCATTGACAACACTGAAACTGAAAATGCTTTAGAAAAGTGTGATCTCCAATCAATGTGACTGATTTTATAAGAAGCTGTGCTTTTTACAAGAATCTGTGCTTCTTGTGTTTCTATTTTGGACACGTATCTTAGATTGACAGAAAATGGAACGCAAATGCACAAATCATCCTGATAGGTTCTGCTACATATGTGGTAATGTGATTCTTCCTCGTCGACTAGCAAATATAACTGATTTTGTGAAGAAGGCATATCATGCTTACTTTGGAGTTAAGCTTGGGGACCAGGAAAAGCCATTTGCACCCCATGTTAGCTGCAAAACATGTGTCGAGAACTTGCGTGATTGGAGAAATAAAAAAAGGAAGAGTATACCATTCGCTGTTCCAATGGTTTGGAGAGAGGGTAAAGATCATGTGTCAGACTGCTACTTCTGCATGACTAATCTTAAAGGAGTCAACCGCAAGAACAAGCATTGTATTCAGTATCCTAATGTTCCGTCTGCCATACGACCAGTCCCTCATGGTCCAGGCCTGCCCGTTCCCGAGCCAGATATTGCAATGGATTCTAGCTCTGAATAGGAATCTGATAACGCACTAGACAGGGCAGAGGGTGGAGAATACATGCCAGAAGAGAATGACCGGCCAGTGCCTCTAACGCAAGCAGATCTCAATGACCTGACACGGGATCTAAACCTATCAAAGGAATCAGCACAGCTTCTGGGTTCTCGTCTTCGTGAGAAAAATTTGCTAGCACCTGAGACAACATTCTTTTAGTACCGAGAGCGTGAAAGAGAATTTAGACAGTTCTTCACAACCCAGAAGGACTCGTCATTAGTTTACTGCAACAACATTGCTGGTTTGATTCAATCAATGGGGCTGGACTATGTTGCTACTGAATGGAGACTGTTCATCGACTCTTCCAGCAGAAGTCTCAAGGTAGTCCTCCTTCACAACGGAAATAAATACTCTTCAATTCCAATCGGTCATTCGGTGCAAATGAAAGAAACTCATGACAACATGGATCAGCTACTGTCTGCTCTGAACTACAATGACCATGGTTGGTTGATCTGTGGAGATCTTAAGGTAGTTGGATTGGTTTTGGGACTACAGGGTGGGTACACAAAGTATCCATCCTTTTTGTGTTTGTGGGATAGTCGGGCTGATGATCAACATTTTGTCAGACAAGAATGGCCACCACGACAACGTTTGGAACCTGGTTCACACAATGTTCAGGCTCGTTCTCTTGTTGAACCAAACAAGGTCTTACTCCCACCTTTACATATCAAACTGGGACTGATGAAGAACTTTGTGAAGGCAATGGACAAGGACGGCATGGGATTTACTTTTCTTCAGCAGAAGTTTCCTCGGATCAGTCTGGAAAAGCTTAAGGCTGGCATCTTTGATGGGCCTCAGATAAGGGAACTTATGAAGGACTCAATGTTTGACGATGCACTGAATGCAGCTGAGCTGTCCGTTTGGTGGTCGCTTAAGTCAGTGATAAGAAACTTTCTAGGAAATAACCGAAGTGCAGAATACGAGAAAGAAGTCGATGAGCTCTTGAACAGCTATAAAAAATTAGAGGCTCGCATGTCAGTCAAAATGCACTTTCTACGGTCCCACTTAGACTATTTCCCTCAGAATTGTGGTAACTTCAGTGAGGAACAGGGAGAACGTTTCCACCATGATATTCGTGTCATGGAAGAACGCTACCAAGGCCGGTGGGATGTGAACTTTCTTGCGGACTACTGTTGGTGTTTGAAACGAGACGTGGTGGCTGCTCAACACAGGAGAAAGTCACTGAAAAGGCCCTTCATCCATGATTAGATTTTCTGTAATATATCCTCTTTATCTTCTGAACTCTGCAAGAAAAAATTATTTCTTTTGTCAAGATTTTTTTCCCAAAATTAAAGGAATAAAAAGCACTAAATGGCGTTTTTACTTATTTTTACCGCCTCGTATCTCAAAAACGTGACCTGATTGAACAAAATGAGTGTAATTTTTAGATTCTGCATAGCAAATTACCCTAGAATCAGTTATCAGATGTTTTACCTTTGAAACTTCGCGGGCCAGTGTAATCACATGCCATTTTTTACTTTTATTCTTTTTTTTTTATATTGTTTAGATCTTGTGGGAGAAAGTCTATGGATGAATTCATGGATGGTGTTGGACACTGTATTAGATTATAGTTATGTACTTATAGTGAACAATGGACTTAATAACTAGATAACATTATCTTCTACTGACTCTTATGAAAATTAAGGATTACAAATTCATTGGTTAACGTTCGAGAACTTACCGGTCATATTTTTCAACCTGGTTGGGTTCTCAAGCAGTGGTGCTTGAATTGAAGATTGAGGCCTTGCCTTTGAACTTCGAAGACGTAGGTCTCTTGGTTTGACGTTTCTTGTGAAGTTGTCCGTCTGTTACCAGAGCTCTGGGTTTTCTGACACGACGTTAGTGCAGACTGAATTCGGCGCGACTTTTACGAGTTCGAAAAGCTCAAAAGGCCACGAGTTAATTTTGACTTTTTAAGTGAATACTCAAAAGTTCAATCCCCGAATTATTAAACCAAAATTTATTACATAACAGACTTAACAAGCAAATAAAGAGGAGGGGAGTTAAATCGTATCTTATTTAAAGTTACGATAGGCGCGGTTCGAAGCTTCAGGAAATGCTCCTGATTCGAAAGATGTAAACAAAACTTTGAGGGAAAGTTTCCCGAACGAAAAGGTAGGCACTAAAAGATTTCCAATAACAAGGAAGACGCCTATATAAATTGGTAACAATTACCACACTCTAAAGGAATTATGAACCAAGCAAGAGCAATATGCTCCCTGGTATACACAGCTTAGGAATTAATATATATCTATGTAAGATTTATGTAAATTGAGCAGTTGCTCACAATACATTTGGGTGAACTCCCTATCCAAACGAATATGTATATAACTTCATAGTCATTGATACTGTTTCAATAAAATATGTGCTATATTGTATTTGTATTTGTAGTTCATAAGTTATAAACTACCTGTGGGATATTGTCCTCATTGTGCGGGGTTTTGTCCCACGGGCTTTTTTCCTACATTAATTGACTCTGGGTCTTTGGGCTGAATACCTTGCTCCATGCGTCTGATACCACGACCGATGGTTTCGGACTTTCCAGTTCTTACACATGCTTTGTCAGCGGCTCCCATCATGGCGTCTGCAAGGATCTGTTTTTTTTTTTTTTTCCAAGAGAGTCTTATTTAATTTGATTATGTAGTTTGGCTACTACAACATGTACTTGGTCTTGATCATGGTTATGCTCTTTGAAACTCAGTGACACTTATATCATGGTTTGTACTCCTTACTCCTTTGCAGGAGAGTGAAGCACGGTTGGTACACTCCCAGCATATTGTGTTTTTGGTCTTGATTTTTCTGGTGTAGAGATATCCTTCATGGCACACTTTCAGGCCACCCTTGTTACTCTTGATGGTTTCCATGGTGTATTATGACATGACAAGCATAACCCTGTCTTATATATCCCAATTGAAATGTCTCAGGCTGGGATTGCACACTCCCAGCAGATGGTGTTATTGGTCTTGATTTTTCTGGTGTAGAGATATGCATGGCACAGTTTCAGATCACCCTTGTTACTCTTGATGACTTCCATGGTGTATTATGACATGAAAAGCATAACCTTGCCTTATATATCCCAATTAAAATGTCTCAGACTGGGATTTTGTTCATTTCATACATAAGGGATTGGGATTTTGTCCCTTAGGGTATTGTCCACTGGGGTTTTGTCATAGATTCGTCAGTTGGGCTGGCTTGCTGGCTCTTCTGGAGTTAAAATTTGGAGTCCGTGTGCCCAGCATTGGTACGCGTCTGTGCTTGTGTTATAGCTATCCGTGACCCGACCCATGTCTCGACCTGATCTACAGTGGTCAATTGTTTCTACCCTTTCTACCCTTTCTGACCATTGAGTCAGATTAACTATCACACAACAATACAATGCATAAACTTTGCGCTTTGTATACAAGCATACTTGTGGGTAAAAATGCATAACAAGTACGATGTTTATGGGGAAATGTAATAAACGTAAAAATCTATTTCAGGGTGTAATACCGGACCCATTTGGAGGTCAGCCTCCTGCCATAACAGAGGTAAGAATCTATAAGTTACATAAGTTATATTCTATATACATCCCTTATAAGAGAGGTAGTCTGCAATACACGCATTCACTCCCATCCATTCCACTCTCATCCATAACCCATTGTTTTCCTCTCATCTTAGTTACACGTGGATGTAATGTCATCTCTGTTTCCACCCCACCGCTTGGGCCAGAAACTGTGCAACAAACCATTGTACTAGAATCTATATATTTTCGATGTCTGAATAATCTCCTTAGGTGCAATCCTTCCACAAGTCCACAGTCATCGTAAACAGCTCTCCTTGGTAAAAACAGGGATACGTGCTAGCATTCACCAATGTGTATTTACACATTCATATATTCACATTTATATTTATATCCACATCCATATTCAAAATTATACTCAGGGTTCAGTCGCAGGTACCTGCTAGTGGTGGTCCTGCAAAATAGAAGTCATAGAGAAGTTTCTCCTTGCTGTCCATCAGCAAGTGGTAATAAACCTCCCTCACACTCTGAGAGACTCAAGGTTAAAAGAAAACCTTTCCTTATTGTCCTTATATTAATATTGCATAAAAAGTTACATGTAACGCATAGAGATAAATGCTTGTACTATAATTTGATTAAAGTTGTGGTCTTCGTAAGAAATACATTGAATTCAAATAACGAGTCGGTCTCATAACGTACTTATTTTCAAATTACTTTGATGTAAGATGATGTGGAACTAGATATTTATATATTTTATCAAAACATATAATTGACCATGAGATGACATTGAACCTCAAACGAGCCAGTTACAAGTTATTCTGGGAAAGGAAGACGTCTTCTTTCAGGAGAAACTCATTTATGAACCATGCGTATTGAACCTGCATGACATGACCATGGCATTCATATTCATTATTTCATTGTATGTTAGCATCAATACTTAACCTCTAGGACACCTCTTAAAGACATGTAAATAAGGATGTCATCAGTCGCCACTAACCGACTGGGTTATAACTTGTGGCAGAGGTCGAGCTGATGGTGGTTCAAACCCTGCTGGCAGCAAGTTAGACCAAGGGTATGGTTGGATAAATTCCACGCTACTAAGTCCTATGGAAGGGGCACCATCCTAGCCTCCTGATAGAGGAAGTTCGCGACGTTAAACCGAATCATTATTCACTTGATATACATGATTCTCTTCCATCAAAGGCATGAATATATGGGGATTCAAACACACATACAACTTTGTCATGAAGTAATGACTAGTTCCAGTTTATTTTTGAGCTATCGCCGAAAGATAGTTTAACACTATTAGCATCTAAGAGCAAAATAATTCTTCATTTACTTCAATTTCTAAATTGCTGCACTTAGAGGTTTCAAACGGTAAACTAGAAAAAGAGTAAAGTACGCTAGTCTCAGTCTTAATTTGATGACTGATTCGCTGGATTTTGTGTGTATGTGTGTGTATTTACCTAGTTGTATCTTACAGGAAGGGGAGCTAAGCTCATGGTGTCCCATCTTTGTGTCTCTCCATATCTAGTTTGCTCTAAATTCTTGTAGTGGTTTTGCACACACTATTTTTTCATCCAGTTTGTTCCATACATCCACCACTCTGTGGTGAAAGCTGTTCTTTTTCAGGTCTCTTCTATAATTGTCCTTTTTAAGCTTCTTTCCATGTTCTCTTTTGTTACTCTTATCCCAATTTAATAAGTCTTCTCTACCAACGACTTCCATGCCTTTCATAATTCTGTAGATGGTCAACAAGCTACCCCTTTCTCTTTTTTGTTCCAGAGTCGGCAACTCCAATTTTAACAATCTTTCTTCATATGATAGTCTTGTTAGTTCTGGGGCCATCTTCGTAGCTGCTCTCTGGATTCTTTCAATTGTCCTTATATTCTTTTTTTGTACTGGGTGACCATAGTGTTGCTGCGTGCTCCAATTTAGGCCTTATCAATGTGACAATTATTTTTTTTTTACCATTTCTTCATCCAAGTAGGTAAAAACCACTTTTATTGATCTTAGGAAGTTATAGGTTTTGCCAAGATTTTTTTTTTTTATATTTTTGTCGGGACATATCTTTTGTGATGATCACTCCCAGGTCTTTTTCAGATCCCTCTTTCTTTACTTCTTTTTCAGCAATTTTATATCTTCCTGATGTCTTTTTTTTTTTTTTATTTATTTTTTTTTTTTTTCCAAACTCTATATGCTACAAATTTTTATGTTGAGTTCCACTTCCCACTTCTGACTCCATTTCCAAATCCTGTTCAGATCTCTCTGTAATGAATCACAGTCCATTTCAGTACAGTGGTACCTCTATTTACGCGAGCCCTTATGTACGCGAAATTCTATTTACGCGGTCAAATTATGGGGAAAATCTTGTTGCTATTGACGCGGAAAATTTCTATTTACGCGGTCACATTGGTATCTATTACTGTGCGGAAAATCAAATCCCGCGCCGCCATCTTGCTGATGTCACAATTCACGTGCTGTGTTGTGTCTCCTCCCGCCATCTTTGCTTGTTGTGTGGACGACTGGTCCTTCTTTTGGCGCCTACCCCTTGGTATTGTATTGTTTGTGCCTTTAAAATGCTTCCAAAAACAGGTGAGAGGTTCTACAGAAGCTGGTGCTCGCAAGAAAACCAGTATCACGATTGAGAAAAAGAGGGAAGTGATTGCCAAAGCTGCTCAAGGTTTACGCGTGTGTAAGCTGGTGAGCGAGTTTGGTATACCCGATCCGACAATAAGAACCATTCTTTTAAATAAAGAGAAAATTCTGTCAGCTAATGTGTCTAAGGGTATAAGGTATGTGAGCACACATAAGAGGCCAGCATTGTTGGACGAGGTGGAAAGGTTATTGCTTGTGTGGATACAGGAGAAGCAGCGTAAGAGTGACAGCTTGAGTGAGGAAATGATCTGTTCAAGGGCTCGCCAAGTGTATGCCGACCTGCAGCGGCAACAGGCTGGTACCAGTGGCCAGCTTACACCACCTTCAGTGCCCTTTACAGCCAGTAGGGGGTGGTTTGAGAAGTTTCGGCAACGTACGGGCATCCACAGAGTGACACGGCATGGTGAGGCGGCAAGCGCGGACACAGACGCAGCTGAGGCGTTCATCAAGGAGTTTGAGGAGCTGGTGTGTCGTGAGGGTTACCTGCCACAGCAGGTATTTAATTGTGATGAAACAGGGCTCTTTTGGAAGAGGATGCCTAACAGCACCTACATTACTGCTGAGGAGAAAGCTTTGCCGGGGCATAAGCCTATGGAAGAGGGGCTTACAGTGATGTTATGTGCTAATGCGAGCGGCGACTGCAAGATCACACCACTCGTAGTGTATCATTCGGAGACGCTACGAACATTTAAGAGGGGCAATGTCCTGAAGAGCAGACTTCCAGTGATGTGGCGTTCCAACCCAAAAGTGTGGGCAACCCGACAGCTGTGCCAGAAGTGGCTCGAAGGAGCATACGGCCCTGAGATCAAGAAGTTTCTGCAGGGGAATGGACTGCCACTGAAATGCCTTCTGCTGCTGGATAACGCCCCAGCACATCCCCTCGACATGCAGGCACATCTTCCCCAAGACTTGGATTTCATCACAATTAAATTCCTGCCTCCGAACACAACTTCCATTCTGCAACCGATGGAGCAGCAGGTCATTTCTAATTTCAAGAACCTGTACACGTGTGTTCTGTTTGAACGCTGCTTCAACGCTACCACCGACACAGACCTAACCCTGCGATAATTTTGGAAGTCCCAATTCAACATCTTGCACTGTGTCAAGATGATTAGCAAGAGCTGGGATCAGGTTACCATAAGGACTCTACAGGCAGCGTGGAAGAAGCTTTGGCCATCATTTGACAGGGAGCGGGACTTCGAGGTCTTTGAGCCTGCTGGTCCATCGGTCATCTCGAACATCGTTGCGCTGGGGAGGTACCTGGGCCGGGAGATGGAGGACGGGGATGTCAAGGAGTTAGTAGGGGAGCACGAAGATGAACTGACCACCGAGGAGCTGAAGGAGCTGCATCAGGAGCAGGTCGTCGAACTGGCCCAGGAACAACAAAAGGTTGAGGGAGACGACGATCGTGCTCAGGGCCCCATCACGGAGGAGGTGAAGGAGGCCTGTGTAATGTGGAGGAAGCTCTACGATTTCATGGAGGTCACACACCCGGACCAGACACTAGAGAGCCGTGTTGCAGGGCACTTCAATGAACTGGTCATGTGTCACTACCACCAAATCGTGCACACACGGCGCCGGCAAGCAACCATCACAGAGTTCTTCCAGCCTCGTGCCAAACGACAGCGCCCTGATGAGGGTGTCGCTCCAGCTGAAGGAGCACCTCCTCCTTCAGATGGGGGTCAGTAAGCCCCCACCACTCCACCACCTCCTCACTCCCATCATAATCATACCTATTATCGGCTGAAAGAAACCTGCACAGCGAAGCTATAGCGATAATCCCATACCACACTCCTGGTCATATGGCCATTTCCCGAAGGTTGAGTGTGGTTTGAATTTTCCGCCAAAATCATCGGAAATTTAAAATTCCCGGCTCTGTGCAGGCATGCGCATTGTCGACCCCACCTCCCCCTCCCTATCCCCTCCCTTCTTACCCGGCTAGCTCGAGCCGGACGTCGCGTCACTTAGATCGCGGAAACGGAACCGAGTGGTTAACTCGCTGCCCACATGGGAGCAGGCGGTCCCGTTTCCTGCTGGTTAATCGTCTGTTAGTTTTATCGCTTTCCGCTTGGCTGCTGGTTTGTCTCATTCTTCGACTTTGATTTTATACGAGCACAATCCGTCCCCGTCTTCGAGCCGTCCCTGGTAAACAACCCGGGTCCTCTCGGAGGACAGGGGACGTGTCTTATGGTACGGAGTGTGGCGCCCCCCAGGGTCATCAGGCCTCTCGGCAGCGCCATACCTCTGACCATCATCGGTCCTCTATTGCCTCACGGTTTGTATCAGGACCTAGGCGTAGACTTTGACCATATACGATCGCAATACGTCCCCGTCTTCAGGCCGTCCGTGGTAAGAACCCGGGCCTCTCGGAAGACAGGGGGACGTGTCTTATGGTACGGAGGGTGGCGCCCCCCAGGGTCATCAGGCCTCTCGGCAGCGCCATACCTCCGACCATCATCGGTCCTCTATTGCCTCACGGTTTGTTTCAGGCCCTAGGCGTAGACTTTGACCATATACGATCGCAATACGTCCCCGTCTCCAGGCCGTCCGTGGTAAGAACCCGGGCCTCTTTGAAGACGGGGGGGACGTGTCTTATGGTACGGAGTGTGGCGCCCCCCAGGGTCATCAGGCCTCTCGGCAGCGCCATACCTCTGACCATCATCGGTCCTCTATTGCCTCACGGTTTGTATCAGGCCCTAGGCGTAGACTTCGACCATATACGATCGCAATACGTCCCCGTCTCCAGGCCGTCCGTGGTAAGAACCCGGGCCTCTTTGAAGACAGGGGGACGTGTCTTATGGTACGGAGTGTGGCGCCCCCCAGGGTCATCAGGCCTCTCGGCAGCCCCAAACCTCCGGTCATCAATGGTCCTCTAACAGCCTCATAGCTTGCTTTGTGAGGCCCTAGGCGTAGACTTTGACCTTTTCCACTCGTAATCCGTTCCCCATACGTCTTCGAGTCGTACGTGGTAAGAATCCGGGCCTCTCGGAGGACAAGGGGACGTGTCCTATGATACGGAGGGTGACGCCCCGAGGGTCATCAGGCCTCGGCAGCCCCATACCTTCGACCAATAATGGTCCTTTAACGCCTTATAACTTTCTTTGTCAGGCCCTAGGCGTAGACTTTGACCTTTTCCACTCGTACTCCGTTCCCCATACGTCCTCAAGTCGTCCGTGGTAAGAACCCGGGCCTCTTGGAGGACAAGGGGACGTGTCTTATGATACGGAGGGTGGCTCCCCGAGGATCATCAGGCCTCGGCAGCCCCATACCTCCGAGCTTCAATGGTCTTCTAACGCCTCACGGCACCACCCTCCTTCCAGGTTTCTTAAAAAAAAAAAAAAAAAAAAAAAAAAAAAAAAAAAAAAAAAAAAAAAAAAAAAAAAAAAAAAAAAAAAAAAACCAGCCCTTCTCATGAGCCACAGCCAACCTCTTATCAACTTCACTTGGCTTGAGTTTAAAGATGACTTACCTGATGTTCCACCCCCAAGTAAAACACAAAAGAACTTTAGACTTAGGGAGTCTAGTGTTAGTTAAAATGAGTATAAATTAGTTCAAAGAAACTACAATCGTTTAGTGTAATGAGAAGAGGAAAATCAGTTTTAAATAGTACAGTTTAAGTTGGCGCAAAGTGCTAGGTATTACATAAATAAAATGCCTTGACCTTGAAGAAAAAAAAAAAAAAAAAAAAAAAACAGGTCGAAATGGACATGACTTCTCCTATTCAACTTAAGCTAATCTATAGTCATGATGGTCAAGAACTTTACCATGTTGAAATTAATTTCAACGCTCACTGTGACTCAGGTCGAAATGACCATGACTTTTCCTATTCAACTTGAGCTAATCTACAGTCGTGATGGTCGAGAATTTTACCATGTTAAAATTAATTTCGACGCTCACCGTGACTCAGGTGGAAATGGACATGACTTTTCCTATTTAACTTGAGCTAATCTACAGTCATGATGGTCGAGAATTTTACCATGTTAAAATTAATTTCGACGCTCACTGTGACTTAGGTCGAAATGAACATGACTTTTCCTATTCAACTTAATTTAATCTACAGTCATGATGGTCCAGAATTTTACCATGTCAAAATTTATTTCAACGCTCACTGTGACTCAGTGATGTCACGGTATGATAAGATGACGTCATTGTGATAAATTGACGTCACCATGTAGTCCTATGACGTCAATTTGTGTCCCTGTGACGTCACGAGACGATCCTATGGCGCCATGATCAATCCGGTGACGTCACAGTATAATCACATGATGTCACTAGGTATTAAACATATAGAAGTCCGCTTGTGGGGGATGAGACGTCACAAATTGCCATAGCACACTATTGGATGAAGACGCTCGCCACGGGCTTCGAGAACTTCCCGCGGGAAGACTTGGGGTGAGTTGGATACATACCGAGGGTCCAGGCCCGTCTTCGTGGGAGACGCTCAGGGAACGTCTTCACCCAGGACGAAGCCTCTTGACTAACGCCCACGGACGAGGTCGCTCGGAAACGAACTTGGCCTCGCATACTCCCTTTCGGTTTCTCGCTTACCCCGAGGATCTTCACGAAACTAGTGAGAGTGGTAGGCGTACGTTGGACGGAAGCAAGCGTCTCCACACTCATGTTCCTAGACGGCTAGTTGATGCATTTGCCCACCGGGGAGGGTGCATCAGCCGACATCTCAGTGGCTCTGAGTGTGTTGGCGGACGTGGAGTTCGGGGTGGACTGGGACGGGTCTGCCCTTGCTCCCACCCAGAGACTTTATTGGCTCGGGATTGAGTGGGACACAGTCAGCGTCCTTCGGGTGCTCCCCTGCGCCAAAAGAGCGTGCTTCTCTCACACGTCCTCCCTCCTTCGGTGGCGGGGGGGGGGGGCCTCAACTTCGCGACCCCGGCCCTTCCACTGAGCCGCTTGGGGCGCCGACGGCTGGTACGGGAGGTCGACAGGAGCATACTGCTTCTCCCGCGTGACCTGCCCGGGCCGATACCCTCAGCACTCCACAGGTTGTTGCGTCCCTGGCTTCGGTCGGGGGCCCTACGCCGGTCGCTGGAGTTTCTCCGCACCCACTCTGTGGAGCGGGTGCGGGACCTAGGGACTGGACATCGACGACTCCCTTGGGGACACGGTGTCTCTACCACTCGGTCGCCCCTGTCCCATGTGTCGCCATGGAAACGGCTCCACCCCTCTCATCTCAAAAAAGTGGAGGGGGCAAAGGGCGACCAAGGAGTGGGGAGGGGCCAGGAACCGTTGAACAGGATACAAATTTCGTATAATTTACGTATTGTGTGAACAGTGCAATGTTGTGCATGTCACATTCTTCGGCGTGGGTACTTGACGTTTCTGTCTCCCCTCTACTGAGTGATAAAATGAATAAGTCTCCCATAGGAAAGACACACGTAATAACGGTTTGATTCAGGCTTCACCTCTCCTCCCACCTGTCCTCGTCTCATGCATAGCTTCGCTGTGCAGGTTTCTTTCAGCCGATAATATTTCTTTGTCGCGGCTCGTGCCGCTTAAATTCTTCTTATCGGCTTAAGAAACCTGCACAGATTTAGGGTCCCTCCCTCCTCCCACAGGCGAAGCCTTCATTTCTCATTGAAGTGACGCGACGTCCGGCTCGAGCTAGCCGGGTAAGAAGGGAGGGGATAGGGAGGGGGAGGTGGGGTCGACAATGCGTATGCCTGCACAGAGCCGGGAATTTTAAATTTCCGATGATTTTGGCGGAAAATTCAAACCACACTCAACCTTCGGGAAATGGCCATATGACCAGGAGTGTGGTATGGGATTATCGCTATAGCTTCGCTGTGCAGGTTTCTTAAGCCGATAAGAAGAATTTAAGCGGCACGAGCCGCGACAAAGAAATATCTATGTCCGTTTCGTGACAGGCTTCATTATATCAGAGGGAAAAAGTAGACTTTTTCGAGGTCGGGAACGGATTAATTGGATTAACATTGATTTCAATGGGAAATAGCGTTTCCAATTACACAAATTCTATTTACGTAGAGGTGTACAGAATGGATTAATCGCGTAAATAGAAGTACCACTGTACTCATCTTCTTTAACAATTTTGCATCATCTGCAAAGAAGTTCATGTAACATTCCACTCCCTCGTCCATGTCATTTACATAAATGGCAAACATTATTGGAGCCAGCAGTGATCCTTGTGGGACTCCACTAATTACCTCTTCCCAAGTAGAAGTTTTATCTCTGAGCACTACCCTTATTTTTTCCATGCAAAAAGTACTCCATTCATTTCAATAGTTTACCTTGTATTCCTCCTATGGTTTCCAGTTTTTCTAATAGTTTTTTGTGAGGGACTTTATCAAAAGCCTTTTGTAGATCTAGGAAAGAGCAATTGGCCCATCTGACCCTTTATTGTATTATGTCTAGTAGTCTTGAGTAAAAGCAGATCAAATTAGTGGTACACGATCTTCCCTGTCTAAACCTGAATTGTCTCGGATTTAGTATATTGTTATCCTCCAGATGTTTTATCCATCTACTCTTTATAATTTTTTCACATATTTTAGCTACTGTGCTTGTAAGGGAAACCGGTCTGTAATTTGTTGGGTCTTCCTTATTTCCTTTTTTATAAATTGGTACAATACCTTTCATCAACCCTCTCTCCCAAATCCTTTTTCACCCCTGTTCTCCTCCTCACCTCCTCATTTCTCACTCTATCTAGCCTAGTAACCCCCGCCATACTTCTCAGACACCTCATCTCAAACACATTCAAACTCCTTCTCTCTTCTTCTCTTATGTTCCACGTTTCTGCCCCCATACAGTGCTGTTGGCACAATCACTCCTTCATACAGTCTCCTCTTCGCATCCATTCCCAAATGTCTATTTCTCATTACACTCTTTAAACCACCAAGGCATTTACTCGCTTCTCTCAATCTACATTCTACCTCCACCTTCACTCCACCTTTTCCTGCTACACTTGCACCCAAGTATCTAAAACTATCCACTTCCTCCAGTCGCTCTCCCTTAATGTTCACTTCCAGTCTACTGCCACTTTCACCCCTTGTACATCTCATCACCTTACTTTTACCCACATTTATCTTTAGCTTTCTTCTATCACATACTCTCCCAAACTCTGCCACCAGCTTCCTCAATCCCTCCTCTGACCCTGCCACAAGCGCAGTGTCGTCCGCAAACAACAGCTGGCTCACCTCCCACTTTTCTCCATTTTCTTTAACCATCTCCAATCCCTGACTCACTACCCTAGCATTCACCTCTCGCACCACCCCATCCATGTATAAGTTGAACAGCCAGGGCGACATAACGCATCCTTGACGAAGTCCCATCTTTACTTCAAACCACTCACTCTCTCCATTTCCAATCCTAACACATGCTCTACTACTCACATAAAAACTCTTGACAGCTCCCAAAAGCTTTCCTCCTATCCCATAAATCTGCATAACCTCCCACAGTGCCTTTCTGTCTACCCTATCATAAGCCTTTTCCAGATCCATAAAAGCCCAAAAAACATCCTTCCCCTTTCCTATAGCTTTCTCACATATCTGTCTTACCACAAAGATCTGATCTACACAACCTCTACCCGTCCTAAAACCACACTGTTCCT
Source organism: Oratosquilla oratoria (assembly GCF_046742065.1). Classification (NCBI taxonomy): domain Eukaryota; kingdom Metazoa; phylum Arthropoda; class Malacostraca; order Stomatopoda; family Squillidae; genus Oratosquilla; species Oratosquilla oratoria. Next base: position 63,813,680 of record NC_134784.1, read on the forward strand.
CACCAATTACTCCTTCTGTTCCTCTCCTAATCCTCTCAATTAAGATTCTCCCATAAGCCTTCCCTACTACACTCAACAGGCTAATCCCTCTGAAATTACTACATTCACACTTGTCCCCTTTTCCCTTGTAGAGAGGGTTGATGAAAGAATATTAGGATGGTTTGGACACATGGAAAGAATGAGTGAAGAAAGACTAGTAAAAGAGGTATGGAAGGCAGATGTGGAGGGAGTGAACATGAGGGGACGTCCTAGGATGAGGTGGATGGATGGGGTGAAGGGGGCTTTGGGGAAGAGGGGAATGTCTGTTGAGGAAGGAAGGGAGAGGACGGAAGACAGAGGTGAGTGGAGAATGGTTGTATATGGATGATGTTGTGACTGCATGAGGAGGAATGGGCGGGGGGGGGTGGGGGGTGGGGTAGTATGTGTGAGTAAATTTTGACGCAGCCCGAAGGGATTTCTCCCCGTCCTCTCCTTATATGCAAAGGGGGACGGAGAGGGGGGGTCGCCGATTAAATGAAGCGGCCTTGCTGTGGATGTACTGTGTCTTGCGACACTGCTTCTGACCCAGGGCGGTGGGCGGGGTGCAGGGATGACCCGTCATCCAGGAGGTGCTCAGATGAGAGGAAGGGTGGGAGGGGTGTGGAGTGTATTTGGGGATGAAATGGGTAGGAGTGTTTTTATGCCTTTCCCTTTTTGGCTACCTCCCTTGGAAGGGGGAAAAAGCCTTGGTATATGTATGTATGTATGGTACAATACCAATATTTTCCCAGTCTTCTGGTATTTTCCTTCTTTGAGCAAGCAACTTATGTTTATTTTGTCTGCTAGTTCTTTTTTACATTCTTTTAATATCCAATTTGCTATTCCACCCGGGCTGTGTGATTTTCTGACATCGAGGTTCGTTATTTGACCCATTATTTCCTTCTGTGTTATTATTATTTCCTTCATTGGGGGGGGGGGTTATTTCTTTCCCTTCAACTCGTTGTTGTATATTTTCTCTAGTGAAAACAGACTTGAAGTGTTTGCACATAACATCAGCCATTTGAGTATCTTCTGTACATTCTGTGTTCCTTTGGCGTAGTTTCACTATTTCCTGTTTGTTCTTAAATTTCCCATTTACCTATCTATAGAATAGCTTTGTCTGATCCTTACATTTTTCTATTATGTCTTTCTCATAGTTACATTTTTCTTCCCTGCATACTTTTACATATTCATTCCTTTGATTAACATAATTATCACTTTCTAGGTTTCCTGTCTTTTCTCCATCTCTTCCAAGCTTTGTCTCTTCTTTCGCTTCACTACACCTTCTCTTAAATCAGCACTTAATGTACACTCCTGTTTTTGCTTTGGTACACACTTTTCCACTCCTTCTTTATAGATCTTCATCAGAATCATCCATTTTCTTCCACTTGTGTTTTTTCTTTGTAGAATTTTTCCCAGCTTGCTTTAAGAAAAAAAAAAAAAAAATCTTTAGTTTCTCAAAGTCCATTTTGCCATACATCACTCTGCCTTTTCGTTGTTTCTCACATCTTTTTATATATATTTCCTCTAATTCTAACTCGAGTAGTATATGGTCACTCTTCGCAATTGGTGTCTTATATTCAATTTTGTCTACTATTTCACGGTCTGACGTAAATATTAAATCTAGTCTTGATGATTCTTTATTATTTCTAAATCTAGTGTTTTATTTACCCATTGTGTCATTGTATGTTCCATGGTCATGTCAAGTAATACATTTCCCCAATGATCCTCTTCATCTTTCACTGTCATCTCTTCACAACATATTTCTTTGCAATTAAAATCACCCATGAGTATTACATTACTTCCATCCATCAGCATCTCATTTAATGACAATTTTGTATCATCTAACATTTTGAAGTAATTTTTCTCCAAGACTGTTTTGGGGGGCGCATAAATCACTGCACATTTTCTGTTTTTCATGCCATTGTCAACTCTTATTGTGATCAACTCTACACTGTTCACTCCACATGTAACTTTTGTCACATTTAGGTCTTTCATAACCAGGAACATGACTCCATCTTGTTTCTCTTATTTCTAAGCCAGTGATTATATAATCCATGCCCAACATTGTTTGGTACTAGTGGACCTCTTAATTTTGTCTTTACAATTCCCTTTATGTCTGGTTTAGCTTCTGATAGGTAATCGTTAAATTGGTTAAATCCTGAAATCAATCCATTTGTATTAGTATATGGTAATTCTAATTTTCTACACCCTCTATGTCGTTCTCTGAAACTTTTTTTCTTCAGGATACCATTTTATCAGTCTCATATCTAACACTCTCCAATAAAACTGCGTTTTCTTGGTCTTCGTTCTCTTCCCGTATTTTTTTCTTTAGTTTAATTTATTATGTCCTAATTCTTTCTCTTTCCTCGTCATTCATGTCTCTTTTTATCCATATATTCTTATAATGTTTGCTTGCCAATTTTCCTGTTCTTGTTAAGATTTCCTCCACTGTCACTTGTGATCTTAATTTAATCTTTAGTGGTCGACTTCTCCCTTCTACATATTTACTCATTCTGTGCACTTCCACTATTTCCTTGTCCATTTATTGCTTGTTTTCCTGTACTGCTTTTAGAAATTATTTGCCAATTCTTTGTCCTTTTTTCTCTCTGGAACCAATTTCGGTTATGTTTTTCCTTTAGACCATAAACTACTATACATTTTTTATCTACTGTAACTATTACTAGGATTTCTTTTTGTTTAATTACCTTGATAACTGCATCTTTGGCCTTCTCCTGCATCTATTGATGAACTATCTATTTGAAAATTACCTTATCTTCTTCCTTGTCTTTTTTCCAATCATTTCTGAGTTGCTGTAATTCATTTTCTCCTATGGTTTCTCCTGGTTCCATGGTCATTGCTTTAATCTTTTCATCTACCTTTTCTCTTATGGTCTCATTATTTGTGTTTTTATTATTTTTCAACTTTTCGTTTTCAGCTTTCAGCTCGGCCAGTTTTTTATTTTTATTTTTTATTTTCATTTTTAGTACACTGATATTTTCTTTCATTTCACTGTTCACTTTCTTTAAGTCAGCCACTTCATTGTTTAAGTCTTTTTTCGTCTTCTATAGATCATTTTTTCTTGCGTCCATACATCGTTCATATTTCTCATATCCCTCTCTATGTCTATAATTCTACTAAAGAGTCTTCTTTCGTACCCACTGAAACCCGAAAAATTACTTTCATCTCCATTGTCAAATAAAAACATTTCGGTACCTCTTGGTGATCTAAAATCAATATTTATATTCTGCTTTGCTCTTGTTCCAGTAACCGACTCTGTCTATCTATTTACATTTGACCGTAACGAACGACCATCTTGGGAATCTTTCGACCTCAACAATTTCCTCCATTTTACTTTAATTTCACATTTTTTACATTGTGATTAACCATTTCGGGTATCCATGAGCACTCCCATGTATAATACACTAGGTGTTCTATAATTGAAGCACTGTTGCGATGTTACGTAAAATGTATTTCACAGGAACACCAAAATATGCATGTTGTCACTACGACGACCGACGTGTGTGTATGTGTATGTCTGTCCTTAAGTGTAGTATACAGAAACACTTGTGGGGTCCCATGTGTGATATGGCGAGTGGTTGTGTTACGGCCGATGAAGTACAATCTCTACTTGGTAGAATTGAAGCTTTGGAGGATGCTGTAAAGTGCCTTAAAGAGGAGAATGGAGTTCTCCGCTCGAAGACCCAAAATACGGAAGACAAAACTAGCTATGATATTAAATGGAAAACGGCGAAAAATAATATGCGGAATAGTGGAAAAAAGTCTTCACCAACCCCCACTCGATTGCAAGAACTCGTTTCAAGCACTAGCGAATCTGCAGGAAGAAGAAACAAATAAAATTCAAGAGAAGAAGGGAAGGGCAGACACTGGATCCCTGCCCACAGGTAAGATTTTGGTTGTAGGAGACAGTCAAGTGAGGTACTTAGACAGGGATTTCTGCGATAAAGATAGGAAACATAGGTGTGTTTCTCTGGCGCGGGGATAGGAGATGTTAGAGATAGTATTGAAGAGCGTTTAGTAGGGGAAGGTAAGGACCCTGTAGTTTGCTTAAGTGCCGAGGGCAATGATATAGGTAAGTTAGAGAGTGAGGAATTGTTTGCGCGGTTCCGGGATGCATTAGACAAGATTAGAAATAGGGGAGGTGCTCCTGTTGTATGTGGAATCCTTCCGAGGCGTAGAGTTGAAGGCATGTGGTATTCCAGGGCTATTGCAATAAATTGCAGGCTGGCAAAACATTGTAAGACCAGTGAATGGGCATTTGTCGACAACTGGGACCGCTTTTACGGTAGTAATCATCTATATACAAGGGACGGGGTGCACTTGTTGCCCAGAGGATTTCGGCTCCTTGCTGAATCCCTTGAGCGAGAAGTAGGCATCCTACAGGTTTTTTTTTGGGTAGATTACGTGGGAGCAGGGGGGGGGGCAGTATCGGAATATAGTTTAGGCAATAAAAACAACTTAGAGAGGGACTGTGAAAAGAATCACCAAAGCAGGTGCAGGGAAGATAAACTTAAAGTTTACAGAAGCATACGAGTAATTAACAAAATTGATTTGCTGCGAGGTAAATTATGCGTAGAGAATTTCGATATTATAGCTATTACTGAGTCCTGGATCAACATGGCTGAATAACATTTCCTTCCGGAATTCGAAATAGAAGGATATAAGTTTTTTCACAAGGCTAGGGTTAGCAGGAATGAGGGAGAAGTAGCACTTTTCGTTAAAAATACAATAAACTGTATTATCAACAATTTGATTAAGGAAGAGGACTGTACGGAATCCATTTGGGTAGAGATTATAGGCAAGAATAAAGTTATTATTGGGGTCTTGTATAGACCTAACCTCAGCATTGAGCAGACTGATCCCCTGATTCATGAAATTCACAGAGCGTCCCAGTATAAAAACGTTGTGATCATGGGAGATTTTAATCATAGAAACATTGACTGGAAAACTTTAATAGGAAATCAGGAAACAAAGAAATTCCTAGATGTGGTGCAGGATAATTTCCTAAAAACAAGTGATTACCGATCCTACGAGGAGAGAAAATACTCTGGTCTTAGTTTTAACTAATAATGAGCACCTAATGAGCAACGTAAAAGTGGGAGATAGTCTAGGCTCTAGCGATTATCAAGAAATAAGATTTAATATTATTTGGGAAGAATTGAAAAGTACGAATAGCATCCAAGTACCAGACTTTAGGAGAGCAAACTTTGACAATATAAAAACCTATTTGAAATTGAATATGAAATATCATGCGGACGTTGCGAACGTTTCGGACATTGTCAAGTCTCGGTGCGTGACCGGGGGTCAGGTCATGACTAGGGGTCGGGTCACGGAGGGTAATATACATACCTTGGGTTAGGTCATTTGGGGGCCAGGGCTCAACAGACAGGTCAGCGATTTGGATGAAATGTATAACAATCTAACTGATTTAATTGTTAATGCACAAAATACATTTATCCCCCTGAAGTCAATATGGAAAAATAGTAATACTTCCAAATGAATGACGGACATATTTAAACATGAGACCGAAATGAAAAAGGACTTTACGAAAAAAAAAAAAAAAAAAAAAAAAAAAAAAAAAAAAAACGGGGAAACACACCTCAGATCAAGATATAACAAAATGGCAAAGCTGGTTAAAAAGAATACATGTAGAGCGAAACGTAACTATGAAATTAAGGTAGCTAGTCAAGCATTCTCCAACCCAAAGGGTTTATTTCATCTCTATACAACAGAAAATAAAGAAAGAATAGGACCAATTAAAAACAATGAAAATATCATGATAGAATCGAAGGAAAAGTGAGTGAGGAGTTTAAAAATTATTTTCTATCGGTGTTTACTAATGAGTGGTTAGTACCTGACTGCGATCCGATTTTCAGAGGGGATGAAGAAAGTAGTCTATCTAATATCAGCATTAGTATAGTAGAAGTAGTCAGGCAGATTGAAAGACTTAAAGCTACAAAATCCCCGTGTCCAGACGAAATTTTTCCGAGAATGCTAAAGGAGTGTAAATTTGAAATCTGCGACCAGTTAACTGAAATATTTAATAAATCAGTAGACACTGGTTTTGTGCCTACCGCTTGGAGGCAAGCAAACGTTGTTCCTGTTTTTGAGAAGGGAGATAGATCATCTATATGCAAATACAGGCCAATCAGTTTGACATCGGTTATAGGAAAAATGCTTGAGTCAGTAATAGTAAATAGACTCAGAGAACATATCGAAAGACATAATTAAATTCGTGATACATAGCATGGTTTCTCCAATGGTAAGTCATGTGTGACTAATCTTCTATCCTTTTACACTAAAGTATATAAGACGTCAGATAACAATGATAATTACGATGTTATTTACCTTGACTTTAGCTAAGCGTTCAACAAGGTGCCACACCAGAGACTATTAAATAAGATTAAAGCCCATGGCATAGGAGGAAAAGTGTTAAAATGGATTAGAGCTTGGATCAGTAACAGAAAACATCGGGTCACCATAAATGGAGTAAAATCTAGGTGGTTCAATGTTACTATTGGGGTCCCCCAGGGCTCGGTTTTGGGTCCCTTGTTCATTATGTACATAAACGACTTAGACGATGGGATAAATAGTGATGTTGGTAGGTTTGCGGACGACACTAAAATAGGACGCCTAATTAGGTCAGGAGACGACGCTGAGATTCTGCAGGATGATCTTAACAAATTGTTCACATGGTCGGTGAAATGGCAAATGAACTTCAATATCTCTAAGTGTAGCGTGTTAAACGTAGGGCTACACAACCCCGAAAATAGATACAGCTTAGATAACACGCTTTTAGAGAAAACTGAGCGCGAGAGAGACTTGGGAGTTCTAGTGAGTCTGGACCTTAAAACCAGGAAACGGTGCATTACCGCCAGGAATAAAGCTAACAAAGCATTAGGTTTCATTGCTAGGACGGTAACGAATAGAAGTGCAGAGGTAATTATCAAACTCTATCTAGCGATAGTTAGACCCATCCTTGAGTATGCGGTACAGTTTTGGTCTCCGTCCTACAGAATGTACATTAATTCACTAGAATCATTACAGAGAAGAATGACCAAAATGATACATGAACTCAGAAATTTGCCTTACGAAGAGAGGCTTAGGCACCTTAACTTACACTCTCTGAAAAGACGCAGAGTGCAGGGTGATCTAATAGATGTGTTCAAGTGGATCAAAGGCTTTAACAAGGGTGATGCAAACAAGGTCATCATATTAAAACAACAGGGCAGGAGTCGCAATAAACTGGACAAATTTAGATTTAGAAAGGAAATAGGCAAGAATTGGTTTACTAATAGGGTGGTCGACGAATGGAATAAACTTAGTAACCATGTAGTAAGCGCTGAAAGTATCAGTTGTTTTAAGAAACGATTAGACAACTTTATGGATGGGGATGCCAGGTGGTGATGGATACGGAGCTGCCTAGTGTAGGCCTTATGGTCTCTTGCAGTCTCCTTCATTCTTATGTTCTTATATGTTCTCCTTTGCTTATGAGCATGAGAATACTTAGTTTATGCTCTGTGTGTATATATTACATGCCACAAAGATCTCTTTCTTTTTCAGAGTCCTGTCAAACCACAGGGTAGCTCAGGATTTGGGACTGCAATGGTGAGTCTCTTGTACTACTGATACAGTGATATACAAAAAGAAATTATGCTTATCACATTCACACTGAAACAACCATTGAAAAAAAAGTCAAAGAACATACAAACAGCGACCGAGAAAGTAGGAGAAACAATTAAGGAGACGGATATATTAGAAATAAAGAATCAATGGAAGCTAGGAAAAGAAAATAAGAAAATAACACTTAAAGAAATAGTACAACAGCAGGTAAAGGGAAATGCTAAAAAAAAGGTAATTGAAATAATCAAAGAAAAGGAAAACTGGGTAAGAGACACAGTGGATAAAAAAGTGCATTGTAGTTTATGGTATTAAAGAAAAACATGATGTGCATAGATACCAAAGAAAAAAGAAGAGAAATTGCAAAAGCAATTCTGAAAGAGATATAAGTGGAGGGACAGGCAATGGACAAAGAGATGGAAGAAATACATAGGTGGGACAGTACTATAGATAAAAACAGTGTAAGCCACTAAAAATCAAACTAAGGTCTCAAATGATAGCTGAAGAAGAAATGAGAGATGAGGAAAAAGAGAAAGAAAAGACATTTAGAAATGAATAAGAAAAAAGAAAGAAAGAGAGAGAGAGAGAGAGAGAGAGAGAGAAAACGGAGACTAAAATGAATTATTAATATTATTTTTTGGGAGTACTGGTACATAAAAAAGGGGGAAAAAAGAGAAAGAGAGAAAAGAGAAAATTAAAAATAACATATACTAACATCGACAGCATTATTTCAGGACTAAATGAATTAACGATTATCTGTTAGTAGAGAAACCAGACATAATGGAAATTGTGGAGACAAAATTAAAAGGTCCACTACCATTAAATACTGTGGGACAAGGTCTATACAACCAGTGGGCGAAAAATAGAAAGAAGAAACAAGGTTGAGGAGTCATGTTTTTGACTAAGAAAGGCTTAAATGTGACAAAGATAACAGAAAGGAAAAATAATTTGGAATTGATTATGATTAAAGTTAAAACAGAAACATGAAAAGTAGAAAATTTATAGTAATATATGTGCCCCCAAAACACAGTCTTGGACAGATAGCGATCATTCCAAAATATTGGAAGACACAAAGGATACATTAATTGAATTACTGCTAGAAGGAGGAAACATAGTAATTATGGGTGACTTTAATTCAAAAGAAATATGTTGGAAAGAAATGACAGTGAAAGGTGGAGAAGAATTTTGGGGAAATATTCTACTGGATATGACCATTGAATACACATTGACTCAATGGGCAAAGTAAAATACCAGATATAGAAACAAGGAAGAACCGTCGAGACTAGTTTTGATATTTACATCAGAGACTGAAATCATGGATAAAATGGAATACAAGACACCAATTGGGAAGAGTGACTACATACTAATAGAGTTTGAACTAAAAGAACAAATTGATTTGAGAAGAAATGGGAAACTTAGAAAAGGAAGACTAATGTATAACAAAATGGATTTTGAGAAACTCAGAAAACTCTTTCAAAGTGCAAATTAGGAAAACATCTTAAATTAAGAAACAAAGATGGAAGAAAAATGGAACATATTAAAAGAAAATTATAATGAGGGAATAGACAAATATATACCAAAGACGAAACAAGATCAGATTTACATAAAGTGCTGCTACAAAAAAGAAAAAAGAAAGAAAAAAAAGGCTAAAGATAGAACAGACAAACCCTGGAAACTATGGGAAAACGAAAAAAAAAAAAAAGAGCAAGTGGCAAATCTACATCCAGATAAGAAATAAGAAATGAATATGTAAAAATACACAGGAAAGAAAAGAGAAACTATGAAAAGGACATAGTAGAAAAATGCAAGGACCAACCTAAACTGTTCTACAGGTT